>NC_063231.1:9317365-9631596 GCF_020740725.1 Corvus hawaiiensis
CCTGTGCAGATGCTCAGTACAGTGGGGCCACAAATGTAACCAGTGACTTCAAAAGCAGCGTGACACAAACAGCAAATTTCAGCTGCTAATGGTAAAAAAGCAAAGGTATTTACTAGAGAGAAGCTTTAATCCTGTGCAAAGCTGGTGCTGTGCTAGGTATCCACACCTAGACAGCATCCACCATCCGTGTTCCTGTGCAAGGAAGGAACAGGACATGTCTCTGCAGCAGAACCACACCCTGTGCCTGTTACCACCTCTGTGAGATGGCTCTGCCCTTCCTGAGCCCAGTTATGCAGCTGCATCCAGAGTCATTGCAGAAAAAAATCTTCCCTTTTTTTTTTTTTCCTTTTTGCCATTGAGTAATAGAGCAGCCTTTCTGCCCCACTGTGAAAAGAATGGATACCTCTGGATATGTGCTTATGGAAGAGCTGCACTGGCATATTTAGAGCTTCTCTGACTGGTCAGGTAAATCCATCAGTGACATGAAAAAATGCTGCCCAAAGGGATCAGCTATCAGTTTGCAGGAAAGGCATAAGTCAGGAAAGCAAGCTTCTGTCAGATGACCCCAGGATTAGTTAAGTGCAGTTGTTTCTCCTTAGAGAAGCTGCTGAATTTGCAGCTTTGGGAGCTTGAGTTATGCACAGCACTGCTCAGATCCGCACTGACACCCACTGCAGCTGCCCACAGCCCAGCCAGCAAACTGCACCTGAAAACTGGCTTTGTAGAATTTAGAAACCATGAAAATTGGCTTCCTGGGGCTTCTCCACACAAGCCTGTGAGCTCCTGGGTGTGCTGTGCTGACGGTCAGCAAATGGCAGAATACCTGGGAACCTCAGAGAGACCAAATCTCCCCACACAGCTGAGAAACAGAGCAACAAGTTGGTGTGCACAGAGGGAAGGAGTTTCGGGGTAAGAGTCTGCCAGACCAGAATGGAGAAGGGCTGTGGATGTGTCTCCTGGGGGTTGGCAAACTCCTCCAGAATGTCCAACTGCTTAGCTCCAAACAGGAGGAGCTCTGTGGCAGGGTGTCCCCTCTGCCTCTCCTGAGGGAAGGTGAGCTCCATCCCCAAGTCTGGACCTTGAACCAGTACTGCCACATCCCTATCGACAAAGAAAAGCTCACAACGTTTGTTTCCCTTCCTGGAGTCCTTTGAGATCAATGCATGGAACAACAGTATGCCCTATACCTCTTGCATCTTCTCTTTGGGATAAACTAACACACAGCTCTGTGTTTTCCTTATTTCCAAGAAGAGAAAGGATCTGCCAGGTTGGTTGGGAAAGGGAGAAAGAAACATTTGGGTGCAAGCAGGGAGACCTGAGACCTCTGCCTGAGGCCACATGAGCTGAAATCACCCACCTGGCAAAGTGCATGACAGCTTCAGCCCACAGAGATTTGCCTTCTCCTGGCTGTGGGGCTGGGAGAGGCTAAGGAAAAGCCTGTCCTGAGCTGAAATGGGAACGCTGCTGAAATGGGAATGCTGCTGAAATGGGAACGCTGCTGAAATGGGAACGCTGCTGAAGTGGGAATGCTGCTGAAGTGGGAACGCTGCTGAAGTGGGAATGATGGTGAAGTGGGAACACAGCTGAAATGGGAATGCTGCTGAAGTGGGAATGCTGCTGAAGTGGGAATGCTGCTGAAATGGGAATGCTGCTGAAGTGGGAATGCTGCTGAAGTGGGAATGCTGCTGAAGTGGGAACGCTGCTGAAATGGGAACGCTGCTGAAATGGGAATGCTGCTGAAATGGGAATGCTGCTGAAGTGGGAACGCTGCTGAAGTGGGAACGCTGCTGAAATGGGAACGCTGTTCAGCCCTCCGCCGCTCCCGACAGCGCTGAGTTATCCTTGGCACGACTCTCCTGAGCTGAAGTGATGTTTATAAGGGTGCTCTTTTAAATGGAAGAAAAATATACCCGTGCTGAATCAAATGGCAGACATTTCTTTAGAGCGAAGTTTGGCCGGGGATGCGGAACAGGATTGTTCTGGCACCATCCAAGGCAGCTCCACTCCTGTGGAGGTTTCTCTGTCTCCCTTCTATTTATTTATTTACTCCTTGTGAATGTGGAGTTCTCATTCAGGGCTTGGCATGTGTAGGGTGAAAGGGCTCACAATGCCCGCTGAGGGGGAACCCAAAACTGTCTGTGGACAGCAGAGTAACCATGTGGGAGAGCAGATGCAGAGCTGTGGGCATATGAATGTGGTCATGTCAGCATGGAAGTGTTTGGAAGAGCAACTGGACAGTCTTTTTGTGCTTGACAGAGGCAGGTGAGTGGGGTGTTCATGGCTGTGCACATGAGCAAAAGCACCATATTCCTCCTAACCCACTGTGTTAACATTCCTGGTGGATCAGCCACAGAGATAACAGAGCTGTCTTACAAGCCTGGAAAGAATAAGTGTATTCTTTGGGTAAAGGGTCACTGGAGACAATCAAAACCCACTAGCACTGATTTTCATCCAAGGAATTTTCCAAGACTTTCCCAGAGGTCTATATCACATCTGCTTAGCATCACCTCCACAGCCTCTAAGCACCTCCTGTGCCAAACCAGCTCAGCCAAGCCAGGGGAGCACAAGAGCCTGGTAATAACAGCACTTAAAACCCCCACAGGGAGGAACAATTTGCCCTTCATCACTCCTGAAACAGAAAGATGTATTGGGTTACAGCGAATTTCTATTTTCTCTGCACCCAGTTCATTGGAAAAACCTCAACAGCAGCAGTTTGTCAGGAGCACATCGCAACCAGCAGACCCAGCTCGAGCAAGACGGGAACAAGGGCTGGGTTCAGCACACACCAAGGGGGGAAAGCAGCACCTGCAAGCAGTTTATTACACCTATAATGCACAAATGGATGTAAAGACTGCCCAGTGACAGATCCAGCATGGCCCAGAAGCTCAGTCTCTTAACAGCCAGAGACCCCATCCCAGCTTCAAGCAGATGATGTCAGTGTCCATCTCCTCCTACAGCCTCCACATGCCTCTCCATCCTGGGGGGATTTCCCTCTCAGTAGGGGCTAGACCTAATGGGAATCCCCACACAGAGCTCTGGGACAGAGCTGCATCACACTGGAGTCAGAGATCAACACATCTGATCCTTCCATTTGGTTCATAATTTTGTGGATGGCACAGGGGGCACAGAAGATGTGGCTGGCTCTGCAGACCAGCACGGCAGGAGCTCCCACACCCTCTGTAGCTGGTGGGGCCTGAATGCTGTTAGTCACTGTGTGACAGCAGCAGAAAATCTGTGTAATTGGCATTGTAAGGCCTGTAGTTATCCTGCAGAAAATTGTACCTTGCTGGACCAAACCACAATCAAAGAGCTTCGTATGACTCTGCAGTTGAGTGCTCTGAGGCCCTACAGCAAACCACTGTTATTTGAAGTGCTATAAATATGGCAGCAGTTCAAAGGCTGCTGCAGATGGGCACGAGCACCCTGCTGACTTCTGCTGCCCTGTGGGACTGAGCACTGCTGCCTCCAGCCCTTGCCCACATGGATGCATCCCTCAGAGCCCCAGTTCCACTGGGAGTGAAATGAATGCTGCCTGTTCTGGCAGAGATACAGGCAGGGAAAGCAGGAGACAGCACACAGGAGGGAGGAGATCTTTCTTTTTCCTTTTTCTTTTCCCCTGTCCTGACTGCTAGTGTTTTCTGTTAGAATCCCCACAGCATTCAGTACATAAGAAATTAAAGAAGCAACTATAGGGAGAAACAGGAGGTGTTCCCATGGGTGGGAGAGCTTTCAAATAAGCACTTTAAAATCACTTATTAGATAACAATGTTGTATCTGAAGCCACTTAGATAGTGGCACATTAAGAGCTGGCAGGACTGACAGCGTCTTTTCTGCTCACACAAGCACAACAGAAATCTGTGCTTTATCTCTTAGCCATGCTGGGTGCAAAACACATTTCTCTGAAGATTTTCACTCTCCCCCAAAGCACTTTGAAAACACTGTTTGTCCCATTATACACGCAGCTCCTCCCTCCTCCTCAGCACTGCAGTTTGAGCAAAAATTCTGGGTACATCACCACAAGTGTGCTTCTTTATTTGCAGTCTCACACACATTCACTGATGTGCCTAATTCCCAAATTTTTGCTCTTCTCATCAAACCAAGGTGTTTGCCTGCACAAGTTTGCTTCAAAGGAAAGCAGAAAGAGCTACCTCATGCTCAAGATATGGAAGCACATCCCAAGTCTGAGAAGTCAACCTCTAATTTTACAAACTGCAAAATAACTCCAATTTTTTTCCAGCGTTGCCCGAAGGAAAAGGGAGGGAATTGGTTCCCACTTCCTTGGGCAGCTGCATTTACATGAAGAGTGACATTAAAGATTATCACAAATCAGTCAAATTCCTATAATAACTTTGAGAAAAGCCTTCCTGCAAAACTGGGACTGTGACAGCAGGCTCAGATACCCACCAGCAGCACTGGACTAGACATAGGAGGAATTAAGTCCTCCCTGCTGCCAGCAGGACCAGCTGGCTCCAGGACACTGGGATGAGGAAAGCATCCAGGTCCTGCCTTTTTTGAGGCCTGAGGAACAAATTACCATTTCAAGGCACGGTGTCAAGGGATGGATAGCAAATGCTTTGGCTGTTGGTGCTACTACAGCAATGACAACAAATTAAGTAGACAGATGTTTAGAAACCAAGACCATACACAGCAGGCAAGAAAGGAATCTGTATCCTTCCCAAGAGGAATGGATGTTATCATCACTGATTTTTTAGCTAGGAGTCATCCTGCAGTGCCACATTTCACAGAAACATTACCTTGGCATCCAACATGGGGCCTTTTCAGAAGGGCTTGGTAGTGTAAACTTTCTCACAAGTGGACACTTTTCCACCTTATGAAGTCACCAGGGTTTTTAATCTCTCTCTCTATCCAAGACAGAGCACAGAATGAAATCCCTGCAGAGTGTGAGGAGGAGGGCTTGGCCCAGCACTGAGACTGGGAGAAACCCATACTCACACAGCGCCTGCTCTGGAGAAGGCTCTTGGTTTCATCTCCCACAAGCACTGAAATTTATTCCAGGCTTTCGTTTTCTTTCTCTTTTTTCTTTTTCTCCTCTAAGTACTCCTAAGTCTCCAATGGGACTCTGCATTTTGTTTATTCCAATCAGCAGCAACTCTAGTGGCTTTTGGACTGCAAAAAGCAGAGTGAAAAAGCAGACAGTGGTGGGAGAGAGAACACACAGACATCTTAGAGCCAGCACTGATGTCATGCTGAATGGATATTCGAAAGAATTCAGTGTCTCGGTATCATTTGCTCCCAGAAGCAGCAGCTATCCAAAGCACTCCAGCACGATTTGCATCCAGGAATTCTGATCTCTACGTGCCCAACAAGAAGAACAAACTCTGGTTTGCAGCTCACGTTGCAGGGTCAGGATGGTTAAAGCCCCTCTGGTGTCCAGCTCTTTTATGGCAATTTAAAAATCATCTTTACCGGCTCCAATGCGGCAGTCCCCCTCCCCAGGAGGTGACCTGAATCGAGGGGCAGGACTTCATGGGGTGACACTGAACAGGACCCCTGTGTCTCTGCAGAGGTTTGGGCTCACTCAGGTTCCCTCCACCCTCAGGGGCATGGTCTGCTGGCACTGAGGTGCTGGCAAGTCTGAGCTTCCCAGTAAAGAGCAGGGACGTGCTACAGACCCAGCAGAAAATAAGAATATCAAAAGGCAGCAGTAAGGGGCACCAAGAGATGCTGTCCCTACCTCACCTTCATCAGTCAGACCCCATCCCAGCAGAATTAGGTGTATGCTGCAGAGAGCAGGGATGGAGCCAGGCGTCCCTTGGGCAGCAGGGACCTGATTACATCTGTCCTGAGCCCCCTCCAGTGCCATTCCCTGCCCCCAGCCCGTGCAGTGCCCGGTGCAGCTGGACAGGAGCAATCTCAGCACAGAGAGCCCCGATGCTCCCGCTGTGGGAAGGGAAGGTTTCCAGCAGCAGGATCCTCAGCACGGCCAGGAGCTGTGGTCTGGAGTGCTGCTCAAACCACGTGGGTACCACGCTGCCCTTGCACAAGCCACTGCCAGCATTGCTGGTGCCAGCAGGATGGCACACTGCAGAACCTGGCTTTGCTTTTCCCCACCACGAGGGCCGGTTTTAACTAACGGAGTGGGACCGCTGACAGGGCTGGGAATGCTGGGAGAAGGTATCCTGCAGGATAAGAGCACTCCTACTCCTGCTATTCCACAGCTTTACCAGTGCATAGGCCTTGTTACTCTCAGCAGGTAAAATTCAGCCTGTGCTGACAGCAGGCAAAAGGCATCTGAATCACATCCTGCAAATGTAGCAAATTAAACCTGGAACAAAGGGCTCTGCACCACTGTGCCTGTGACCTGTCCTGGGATATTCAACAGGCACACACCTCATGGCAGGTTTCCTAAAAGCATGTGCCACTGGTCTCTCGGTCTAGTGCCACAGGCTGGGAATAGGTAAATTGTTAAAGTCATAACCTGAAGAGGGAGTGGAAAAATCCTGTGGCCAAAACCAAAATCATGGATTAGAAAGTACTGGAGAAACCTTTGGTAGGAAGACAGGGATCTGTATTCTGTGTCTGCCCCAGCCAAACCCAGGTATTTGGTCATTCCAAAATAATTCCCTCCATGTATGGGAAGGACTTGAAAGCAGACACACCGTCCCCCAAGCTGCAGTACATAAATACAACCAGAGGCATCTATATTCTTTTATCCAGTATTTATTTGTTAATATTTATTATCCAGTTATTTATTTATTAAAGATCAGCTTTTCCTCTGCTGGTCCCAGTTGAAACAGATCAAACAGTTTCACAGGAATGAGTATGAGTTTCATAGGAATGATGTGAATGAGTTTTGCATCAACTCCGGAGACATTCAAAACATCAAGAGAAACCAGCAGCTGTATTTCTCACCATAATCTGAGCTGCCTGGCTGTAGGATTTACTTCCCTTGGATAGATGAAAGGAGCTGTGCTTTATGCTGAAGCACTAAAGCCACAGGCACACTTTTCCCTCCCCTGGCCTTCCCTCAATCAGTTGTTCTGCACTATGAAACAGAAGTCAAAAACTCATTAAACTACCAGCATACTGTATTTGCCCCACAACACTTTTTTGCCCCTCAGTTAACGAGTATGGGGAAGAAAAAAAGGGCAAATATGGGAACAGTTTGCAGGCACCACTATGGATACAGAAATCACCTTCATGCTCTGGACAACTGATGTATTAACAGTGTATTAGAAGTGACAAGTTCCAAGGATTCATGCAGTGGAGATGGTCCTCATTTGCCATAATGAAACAAACCATGAAAGTACTGTCTTGATGCTATTAACTGGTTCCTGAGCCTGACTGCGCTTCTTTGCATCCAGAGAGATACTTTACACCCCCCTTTGATGCCCACATAACTAATCAGCATCTGCAAGGTGGCCAGAGCCATGTCTCACAGTGAAGCAAAGATAATAATTTCTTCTATTTTCCTTTTTCTCCTCTCATGATTTAAAAAGACCCCATAATCATTTACTCAACTGGATTCATTTCCAGCAGGTCTTTCTTCAGAGAATGATGATTTTTTTGGTCTCTCAGTTTGGACTGGACACCAGTGTCAGATGAGATTTCAACCAGATGAAACAGACTTACAAACCTGGATTTCTGATGAAAATTTTCACACTTGCAAATTGACACATTTCCTTCCTGCAGATCATTCATGATAACTTTTCCCAAAGGCATTCCTGACAGCAAACACATTAGCTCAGGTATTTGGGGATTTCACCACAAACAAGGGTACAAAAACCAGCAGAAGCAAACGCAGCATTTAATTTGACAAATATTTACAAAAAAAACCAGCACCCAGCCCCTGTGGCAGCCATCCCACAGAAATTATACTCCTTGCATGCCTGTCTAATTTAGAAAGCCTGAATGAAAGGAAATCATCAGTATTCTTTGGGGGAAACTAAAATTACCTTGAGTAAAATCTAGCTTATGCAACCAGCCACCAAAAGCCCTGCCAAACTCCAGGCAGGCCTTAAGGATGAATTTTGCCTGCTGCAGGCTACAGAAGTCTGTGTTTAATAAATGTTGACCCATCAGTAAGTCCCTGGCAGCAGCCTGAAGGGAGAGCATGGCAGGTTTTGAAAGGCACCAGGCTGAGGGAGCTCACAGATTTACTTGTCACGGATGACAGTGAGAAATCTCTCAAAGGCTAGTCTGAGAAAATTGGTTTACGTAATTACAGAGATTTATGTCTGTTACAGTTCCAGAAGTTTCACTGTATCCTGGGGATCTTGGCCCACAGGAGTCAAAAAAAGAGAAAAGTAACATCATCTTTGGATGGAGATTGCAGGATCGACACCCACAGGGTAAATGAAGTGTTTGGTTTGGATGGAACAAAGCAATCTCTCCCTTGGAAGAGGCAGAGGTGGCAGAAGAGCCTCACTGCTCCTGGTGAGCAGGAAAAGCCATTGGAGCTGGGAACCAGCAGCCACATTTTGATTTATTTGCGTGGGGCAGAGAGAAGCAGCTCATTATTGAAGGCACTGAGTCTGCCAAGACTTCTCGTTAGCAGTGCACAGTTGTGTGGCCAGCCTGCCATGATTTTCAGGGCTGGAATGTACTAAAGGCAGGGTGCTGAGGTCTCATTTAAGGGTAGGGTGTCTAGAGTAAACATCTAGAGCTCTAAACCACAAGAGTCCTTGCCACAGCCCTGAATTTCCCCAGTGTTGTATAACAGTAAATTCATCACTTAAATAGCACCCCGACTGAGATTTCAATGAACCAAATATATGAAAAATAAATGTCTGAGTCTATCTATGTTTTCCAGTGTACACACAAGGCAGAAATAATGACTCCACAGAGATGGAAATCAAGGATTTTTAAAATCAGATTTGTCACTGCCCTATCAAGCTTAAAACAGGACATTGTGCCTCCAGCTCCCACGTTTTTGTATCATATCTCGGATGTAAAGTGATTTTATTTAAACATTCTGGTTCCTGAAATCCCTGGACTGTTGGAAAACATCGCCTTACTTTAAAAAATATATATACAGTTTAGTTTCTAGCCCCTCAGATTAGCTCACAGGTGTGACAAAGAAGACCAAGAGAAACCCAGGTCCATTTTTTTATGCTATCCTGTGCTACTTAAGACAGTCCCAGCCAGAATTCTGGCTCAGCTCAAGGCTAAGGCTCCTGCTACCCAGCACCCATGGATTCACTGCTGTGACCTGGCACATATATCCCAGGAAAATCTCGTGCCAAGACAAGGGCAGGATAAAGATAGTGAAGAAGAACAAATTGAAAAAGCCTTTTGGGGTCTTCTGATGCAGCATTTCCTCAGTCAGACAGAATTTCTGGAGAAAGGACCACCATAAAGAACCCAAATCAAAACCTTGTGATGGGAGGCTCGCAGGCTGCAAGGAATCTGGAAGGCTGGCTTTTGACTGCACTTTTATGTTGATGACAAGGTATTGGTAGATAACTTTGAATGAATAACTCTTTGAATTTAATGCCTGAGCTCTGGGCCAGGGCAGCAGCCCCTTCCCAGGACAGGAAGGCTTGCTCTGGCCACAGACCCTGCTCACTGAGGCAGAGGATGGGAAAGGCTTCACATCAGCACAGTGCTGAGGTTTTCTGTGACTGGAAACGTTCCTTCTGTTATTCTGAACAGTCTGTCCACACTTCACAGCATAAACTGCTTTAGAAATTACAGCCTGGAATGTAAACCCAGGCCGGGCTGGCTGCGGGCCCTGGCTGCTCCTCCAGGCCTCTCTGCCAAAGGGTATCTGGTGTCAGCAAGAGAAAGAGGGACAGAAACATAAAAAAGCAAACACCTGGCTCCAGCAGCCATCCACCCTACTACCCAGCACTGTCTGCTTTGTGCCACAAGAGAGGGCAGAGTAGAACCCATGTTTTGGCCAAAGAAGCACAGGGACAAAACACCTCCTCCAGCAATTATACTCCCCTCAGGTTTCCATCCACATCTGGATTTTGCCCCAATACCATAGAACTAAGCCTCTTGAAATGGCTTCTTGATCCACCAGCATTGGTGTGGAAAGCAAGCAAAGCTGGTTTGGGTGAGAAACGCTCAGAACTGCCACTCTGAGTGGTTTGGGGAAGGTTCCCCAGGAGCTGAGAGCAGGGCAGTGCATGGACCATGAGTGTGCCTGCCCTGGCTCAGCAGCACAAACAAGCAGGATAAGTGTCAATCCATCCCAAACACAGCCAGTGCACAGAAATGCAGCCAAGGGAAGCAAGTCTGGTCTAAGGCCTGCTCTCCAGATGTTGCCAGATAAGATAAACAGCTTTGCACCGCAGCAATCAGACTTTTCCTCCCCTCTGTTAACTCCCAACTTCTCAAGGGTTAAGAGGGTTAAAGTTCACACACAGTAATGGGGTTCAGGCACAGTGATCCATCTCATATTAAGGCAAAAAAACCCAAAGCAGAGCACAACTAAATCATGCTAAAGGGTTGCATTCCTCAGCCCCTGAGATGGCCCCCATTTTATCAATATAGCAGCCAGGAAAGGGTTTCTGGCCCCAGATGATATGCAATAATTATATATTAACAGCAGTACTTGAAGGACACATCTTCTCTCTTACTCCCTGCGTTTTTAATGCTAAACTCTCTACCACCATATTTAAGACCAAAGAGGGTTCACAAGGCAAAAGCCAAATATGTTAAGAAGGTCTCATCACATAAAATTGCATCTTAGGCACCAAAGAGAGCAAATGAGAAACTGGGTGAAGGCAGAAGCCACAGTGATGAAGCTAATGCTGGAACTCTTTATCTCACAGAAAAATGGCTGGGTAGCTGCTCATTTGATGTGCAGCAATTAAAGACTAATTTACACAGTACCACTTAGTGACAAGTATAATTATGTCCTACTCAGGGTACATATCAGATAATAATTGCCTCCAGCTGAGCTGGAGGTTGTAACCCACTAAAAGGGACTTTAATGATGTGACCAAAGATGGATTTGAGCTGGAATGTTTATGACTGACCAGAAGAGCACAGGAATTGCTCACAGCTTTTTTAGGAAAGCTGCAATAGAAGCTTGATCTCCTCTACATAAATAATCGCACTGATATATGCGTAGATATATAACAAAGATAAGAATGTACAAACCAATTTAGATTTGTAGGACAGATCATACAGGAATTGGTTCAGCTCGCAGGGTTCTGGTGCCAAAAGCATTAAAAAAAGTACTCTGCAGTGTCTTATCTGGCTGTGGTCATTCCAAAAGACATCAACAACCACTCCCAGGATGCTGCTGGAATTAACTTTTAATATCCCTCATTGAAACAAAGCCCCAAAGCACAGAAACAAGCCTGACCTGTAACACTTGCACAAAAAATGAAATCTCATGTTAAGCTGTGGACAGACTCGAGCTCTTCCATAGAGCAGAAGTGCTCAGCTGCACACTGTGGAAGAGACCTTCAGAGTGGCTGCAGTTCTGAATGTGTCCCCAAACCTCCTCAAGGAGAAGGAGGAGTTACAAAATGCAATGGTGCTTTTGAGCATGTACTCAGTGTTTCTCTCCTCAGATTCCATTGCTCTTCCCAGCCCCCAGCTGAGGATGGTGAAGAGAGAGGGGCAAGGATGAGGGTGTGGGAGCAGAGAAGTGATTGTAGCAGCATCAGCAGCAAAAGCCAAGCTGGTTTCAGAAGGCTTTAGGATGCTGTGGCTCCAGATCAAGAATCCAGCTATACTTGTCATAAGCATATTGATGTTAAATTCCTGTGATTTGGGGTGTACATCAGTTGGCAGCTGTGTTGCACTGAGCAGCAAGGAGCAGGAAAATAAAGCAGGGCAACAGCACAGGTCATAAAAACTGAGCTCGGTAATAATTTGTGCTGTAAACTAAGCAGCCTTAGGGCTTCTCATGGATTTTGTCATCCTGCTCAGCATTAGTAATAGAGGTAGTTTTTACTAACTGCCATAAAATGACTCAAATGTGCAAGTGTAGAAATGCATCAGGGTGGGATGTCAGCTCAATGGAACAATCAAAGTCACTTTAAATGAAAGCTCAAGGCATTTTCTCACACGTATTTGTTTTTCTCCTCCTCTGATGTGACGAGAGATATGAGTTAAATTTTACCTCTACTGCTAGTTCTGGTTTCTAACTGGAAAAGGATTCTCAAACAAATTCATTAAACAGGTGAGGTGGCTCAACAGTTTACCCTGAATAGTTACACCCACTCTCACTCTCCTCATGATTCCTCAACATGAACCACCCCTCAGAGGAGACACAGCATGACCTGGGGCTGTAACTCTTCATCACTGCCCCCTGAGCAGGGTCCCTGTCCAGGACAGCCTGGGACTCCCCCATTTCTCACCCTGCTGGGTGATAGCTCCTGACAGAAAGTCAGTCTTGCCCTGCAGGCAGGGCCTGGCTAAGCCAGAGCAGTCAGAAGCTCTGTGCCAGCCCCTGGTCCTCCACAGCACCCAGATGTCACAGCAGGCCTTGGGAAACTCCCTCAGGGTGCAGTGGGTACCAAGACTTGACTTCACCTGGCACTTAAACTTCACTTGTCCTTGGAAGTAAAGGTCTGCTAAGGTTAGCCTGGGGTAAGGGATTCCTCTGTGATGATCACCATGGTTTTGGGAGGAGGCCAATGACTGCTATCATTAGACCAAGACTGGCTTAACAAAGCTGGATATAATGTCCTGTGACCCTTTGTGCACTGTTCCCACTGTAAAAATAACTTCACGTGGAATCATACTTCCAGGCAGGAGCACAGTAACACACACAGCTCAGCCAGTCCTGTCCCCAAGCTCAGCAGGGATGAACACCCTGTTCCTGCTGTTCACATCCTATCTGCTATCCCACCAGATTCTCTCTGAGCTCTTGGGAGATAATCAGGCTTCCAAGGCCATCTCTGGCCAGTCTCCCCTGACACAGCCACAACAGCCATCCCTCAGCCCTCGTGTTTCCAGCCAAGCCCTTCAGCACACATCATCTCAGATTTTATGCCAATTTTTGCCTGATTAGGGAGTTAGCAGCACACAAGGTCCCAGCATAGGCTCTGGGATGGGTGTGTTTGCTCATACAGACACATCCACATAAAGCACCTTGTTAATTGTGTTGGTAATGGACCAAAAGGTGTCCCAGGCTCTCTCCACAGAGCTTTGGTGATTAATGCCTTGCACTTCCCAGGTTTCACAAAAAGCATTTATAATGAACCTCTTCTTCTTTCCTGCCATATGGTACCAAAAACAACTGTTACTCTATCAAGAGCTCAGGAATATCTATTAAGCCATCTCAGTCAAATCAGGGCAGAAGCAATTTAAAAGACAATTACAGGCAGGAGATGTGAACTCCATTCTCAACTCCAGACACGACACTGAAGAATAAAATGCCTCCGCTCCCAGGCTCTGTGCCAAGGGTAAGCAGCATGTGAAAACCTCTTCAGCCCACAGCACAAATCAGAAGGCCTTGAATTGGAGAAGATGGAGCAAAATAACTAAAAACCCCAATTAGCTAGGACTGATTGTTCTTATAATTGCTTGTTTATGAGTTTACAGCAAAAGCATCAAGTTCTTCACGCTTTAATCTCGGTAACTAAAGTCTGAACTTGTTCTCCTGTGAACCTCATCTCACATTTAGGAACACCTAATGAGTCGAGGCAGAATTACTGAACATCATCTCAGGACAATGGGAGGCACAAGGATAATGGGAAGTGCTGCTGGAGGGCAGCACTCTGGCTACAGCAGGGTCTGCAGCTGGGGCTGGAAAAACACTAGAGCCAGCCTGAGAAAGTTCTGCCCATCTATAAAGCTTATGGTACCCACCACAAGCTCTGGGAAGGATGTGTGTGAGCTGCAGGACACACACAAATCGCTTCTCTTGGAGGGATGTGGCAGTGAAGCCATTCCCACATCCAGCACTGACTCCTGAGCTATATCACAGGAGGATAAGGCAGAGTAGAGATCTGCAGTAGGCAAGAAAACACGCTGTACCTGCAGATAAATCACAAGATAAGGACATACAGCAGCAGTGTGAGCAGCAGTGTCAATACTGGCTGAAAGTCATGTAGAGGAACCCCCTGAGCAAGCCAATGCACTCAATCAGTAAAAGCACTAACTTTTGAGATCCAAAATTACCAGCATGCTCAGCAAACATCACATCACCAGCTGCAGGGATTGTATCTCAACCCTTGTTCTAATTGTACCCAAAAAAGTGGATATTTTTTAGTAATTCTACTTCTTCTAATTCCTTAGAAATTGCACATTTGTTTTCAAAGCTGCCAGGCCAACACCCCACCACAGACAAGGTAAAGTGTGATACTGCTCCAGACACTGCTGAGCTCTCTGCTGGCACTTGCTGATGCTGTCCTTGCTTCCTTGATGCTTGCTTCTGGAGTATGAAAAGGTCCAGGAGCTCCTTGAGTCATACATACTCTTTTCTTTTATGTCTTACAAAAGGGGGATGTTTTATTCAGAAGCAACTGAGGCATTGAAGAAAATATTGCTCTAGTATTGAACCTGTTAATCACACAGGACATAGTGAAAGGTGCACTGAAGGAAACCCTGGAAACAATCAGGAAAAGTGAGGCTGCCTTGCTGTCTCAGGATGGGCTTTGTCATCCTGCACCACAAGTTTTCTTGGCTGTCTTTGACTTGATGCCCACTCCTCAGAGCCCTCCTCCTGCTCTGAAATCAGGCCCTGCTTTGCATATTCCAGTCTACCAGAGGAAGAAAACAAATCCAAACACCGGAAAACAAAAGTGGCGGCAAAAAGAACAATGAAACCACCAGAAATATTTTCCCAAATGAAGCTGCAGTAGCTCCCAGCACTGAGGACATCTCCAAAGCCAGAGCACCTGGGAATAACCACGTTGCTGAGGTCCCTGCATGTGCTCCCAGAGCAAACCTTTGTTGTGTTTTTCCACTGCCAAAGCAATCCCCCACAGGCAGTGGCACAGACATGGGAAGGGGAAGCAACCTCTCCACACTCACTCAACAGGGCAGTGGCAAAGCTAAAACGTGTCCAAATCCTAAATCCCTGAGTCCTGGAGCAACTCTCCAGGTTACAAAGCCACATGTTCATCCAGGTGCCAGATGGCAGCAGGAACAGCCAGCACAGGACATGCCCTCGCTGGGAGGGGAAGAGCATCGAGTGGCAAAAGGGTTTAATATTTCATTACCCTCGCCACTTCTAATGTTAAATTAATCCCTGTCCAGATCAGCTAAACTCATCCTCTAGATAAATTAGGTCAGCAACAGCCTGAATTGAAAAAGAAAAAAAAGAAAATCTGAGTGAATGTTGAAAGTTTCTTCCGTGGCTGATTTCTCCGTGAATTATTCATTCCAGCAGCAGCTCTACGTTGCTCAACAGAAACATTCCTACAGTCAAGAAAGCACTTCACCAGCAGAGCAGGGCAAAAATAAGCCAAATTCTCCCAAAATACAGTGGCAGAGCACACCCTGTCCCGCTGTAAATCAGCCTTCACAGAGCTGCATCCCTGCCCACCACCTTTGCCTTCCTTGTTCAGCAAGCACAAAAGCATTTGCCTTTGAAGATTTGGCCTCAGGGTCAAAAACAGCCAAGAAATTCCACTGGGCATTATTTTTTTTCACCCTGCCAAGAGCAGATTGCTGCAACAGTCATTGATAAAGTGACTCAGAGCCTCTGTGAGCTACTGAAGAAAAATGGAACAGCAAAACCTTGGCTCTTCCAAAGCTGTTGCAAAAACCTGTGTCAAATCATTTATTGGCTGTACCTACATGCACTTTAGTTGGTCCTACAAGATTTTAAATGCCTCCTAATATAGTGATGGCCCAGATTATCTTCTTACTTTATAGAAATGAATTTTAAACTATTTAAGATGGATAGACAATTCCCTGCTTGCAAATGAATGTGCTTCTATCACAGAGAAACCTGAAAATGTGCTCTAATATTAAAAATCATCTCTTCTGAATAAGACAGACCTGGTGGATTTAGAGCAATGCAGCTTTTACTTTAAGTATTAAACTATGCTCCAGGGCTTAAACCCCACAAGTTTTAAGACAAAAGATTCTCTCAAAGATATATTTAATCATTATTAGATGGAAGAATTTAAGATACTGGATGGGAGATAAGCCCTGTACAGACAGAAGCTGTTTTCTAGTTCTAAAAGACAGTAAATCAGGCTATTGGTCTGTCTCTGGCCTTGGCTGGTAATAGATCACAGACATTTTCATACCCAAGTTCAAAAAACACACAGAAAACCAGCCACAAAATAGTCACATTGCCAAAACACATCTTAAATAACACACGAAAGAAATGGCCACAAACCAGTCAGGGTGCCAAAATGCATCAAATGTTAAGCAGCCTGTGGTCTTCAGGATGTCAGGGTGAGACAGGCTGGTTGCTGATGGCTTTTCAAGAGAAACTTTGGGGGCTTGCAGGCCATTCCTGACAAAGTCACAGCACCGCAAAAGGAAAACGGCACTCGATTATTAGAGACCATGGTTTGTGGAGCCATTTTATGAAACTCCCTCTGAGATGGCTGTCTCAGAAAGGGTGGCAGTGGTGTCAAACATTTGGAGTTGTTAACATCTCAAAGGCAAAGAGTGCAAACCAAAGGCTGCATGCAGCAGCAGCTGGCTGCAGCTGCTGCCCAGACATCTCCTCACAGGGACAAGGGACATCAGGAGGACCCACGGTAAAAAGGCAGAGAGAGGAAATGGTGAAAATCAGCATGTTGGGATTAAAAGCTCAGCGTTTCTGGGCTGAGAGCCGGCTCCTCAGGCAAGGAAGGCAGAGAAGGGAGGTGGTGTCATGGTCAGGACTCAGGGACACGTGGCTGTGAGGAGCACAGTGGGGACCTCATCACTCTTTGAGATAAACACCAGAGTGACCTTGGGCTGGTCCTCAGGGCACCCCTCACACCAAAGCAAACCCTTCACCCTTGGGAGTGCAAAACTGCAGCACACCTGGGGTGGCACCCAACAGGAAAGCCACCACCCGAGTGTGACACAGGGTACACAGGCCATGCACCCAGCAGCGTCACCCCACCAGGGCACAGCGTGCAACACACTTGGTCATTCTGTAACCACAGAGGGGAAGGGAGCATGAGGAAGTTCTTGTCTGGAAGATAATTCAAAGGAAAGCAGCAGGATCCAGCTTCAAGAACACCAGTGAGTCAACCTGCCAGGAAGCTTCACCCCCTGAGCCATCAGTGGTGATTGCAGCCGAGAGAAAGGGAACTGGGCTGGCATCACTGTGCTGACCTTTGGGAAAATTGTGGTGCAGACAGAGCTGAGGGAACAGTTCGTGCCTTCACCCACTAATTCCAGCCCTTCCACAGCTCCAGAGCAGGAACTTGGTTCCCAGCCCACGGGCACATAAGAGGGCTCTGCTGGCAGTCGGAAGGACTCATGTTACTGTAATTCTTCTGTGTTGAGAAGAGACGGAAAATAAAACTCCATTTTTCTGAAATGATCCTCACTCTCTATACTTGCTCGGTATCCGTGGCATGTGGGCACCACACCAGCTCCAGCAGCATCAGGGATACAGACACTGACTTTGGGAGCCTTTCCCTCCTCCTGGTAAATCAATCCCAGCTTGACCTGCTAGGAGCAGCCAGCAGGCACCAGCACACTGAGCACTGAGGGGTGGGGGTTAGGGCAGACAGGAGATCAGACACAGGCAGCTTCCCACAGCCCGGATGCACCAGCAGCCACCGGATGCTGTCCCATCACTTTGCATTTTTACTTCTGTCGTACCTGGAATTTCTCAACAAAGCAGGAAGGAGGGAAGCAGCAGTCCAGGGATCCCTCTGCTGGCCTCTGCTGCTTAGACCTACCACGGTGTGCTCCTCTGCACATTCCTCCTGCTCTAATGAGCACACCCTTTGGAAATTCAGGCTTCATTAAAAGCAGCAGGCAGTCTGCAATCATTTAACCTGCTTTAACGTGGATGCTCAGTAACAAATGTGCTGTATTCCTCAGCTCTGTTTTCAATCCCCATCTCCAGGTTTAATACTCTCTGGAATTAGTAAAGCCTGAAAAATATCACTCCATATAGGTTCTGACTGAGGACTGGGAGTAGGATTAGCTGACTTCTCTCAGAAGGTGCCAAGCACCATGGAATTGATGTTACAAATAGCAGGAGAAACAGAGAGGCTGAGACAGAGCTACAGCACAAGCATGACAGTGAGCTGAGGGAGAGAAAGAGCAAGATTCAAATGGAGAAAACATGAGACAGAGGCCAAGGAAAATATAAAGAAGACAATGCACTCAAAAGTGACCAGAAAATAAGGGTCCCTTACCCTGTGACCAACACTCAGAGGCAGCTGCAGCCCTGCCATGAAGGGATACAGCAGGAATAGAGTTGGTCCTGTACACTTACAGATGCTTTTTACTTCGTATTTCCAGCTGTTTTTCTAATTCCACTAGTCCCACGGGGACTCTAAAGATCACAGCTATGCTGTATATTGAGCTTCTGCTGCTGAGATCTCCACAGACACAACTCTCAACTGCCAGTCTGAGCTGAGAGAAGTCTCTGGGACATACTGATACTCAGAATAACAAAAACAAGAAAAAAATATCCCAAAAAATAACTAAAACATCAAGGTTAATCCCATCCTTTACTGGCTGCTTTGTGATTCATTCAGGTTATGGCTCAACACTTGCAAAGAGAAATGAATTGACAAAATTAAACTCTCAGCTTATCACTGTGACAAGAGTTGCATCTAACCCAGGTCATGGATTCAGTCGGCTGCAAGAGGGACCAGCTGAACAGGCTGCCTGGTTGGCATGTGGATGAAGATACTTGAATTTAAGTGCTCTGCACCCTCCTATGGGAGGGTTGAGAAGAGGCCTTCTTTATCCTCTAAAGAAAGAAACAAGATCTTCCTGAAGTAGTCACTTCTATGTTTAATTCTCTCCAATAAAAAGCTTAAGCAAAATCATTCAAAATTTGCTTCACTGCCACCATAGGCCCCAGCTTGAAGGGAAGCTCCTCACCTGCCTCCCTTCACACTAAAAGGAGATCCTGCCCTTTTCCCCCTCAGTCTCCAGAGCTGCTGCAAAAGCACAGCTCCCCCGAGTCACGGGCTGGTTTTATGACATGCCACGCAATTGAAAAACCTTCACCTCAGACCTTGGTGCTCTCCCCATGGAAGAGCAGCTGCTCACAAGGACCCACCCCAGGTAACACTGCAGTGACAGTGAGACCTGTGACACCTTGGTGACTCTCAGTCAGTAAATGAAAAGTCCAAATCTTCTCATACCACCAGGAATCCTGCTCTGAGCTACACCTGAGGGTTCAGACTGAGCTCAGTTCTGAGATTTTCTCCCCCAAGCATTGGCCTTGCTGCTGGCTGTGCTGACACAGGGCTTGTGCTGGCCTCTCGTGCACTATTTCTTAGCTAGCAGCCACTCCTTTTCTAGCTCAGGCTGTCCAAGGTAGCAAGGTTTCATATTTATTCATAAAAGCAAATAATATTTTCCTGTGTGGAGCAGGTGTTCCCATGGAAACAATTCAGACACGTTTATATGAATGAGCAATTTTACAAACTGCACAAAAACCCTTGACATCATCAGACCTGAGGGCAGACTCAGGGTCTAAATAAAGTTCTTAAACCTCAGCAGCAGCTGTGTGGAGATAAATAGCCATGCAGCAGTGGCAGGCAGGTTCAACAGAGCTGGAATCTCCACTAATGCTGACTTTGAGCAGTGGGATACAGCAGGCAAGAGTCACATAAGCAGAGGGTGCCAGAATTTCTTTACCAATAGTTTCTTCTAGAGCTGATACCCGGTTTTGGACTTGTATAAATCTTAGTGAAATCTCCCTCAAGATACACCTACACTCCCCCAGGAAAAGGTTCTCCATCACCATGAACACTTGCACCAGGGAACAGGGGACTGGTTTTCATTATGGAGCTGCAGAACCCTCACAAGGAACCAAGCAGGAGAGTAAACCACAGGCCAGCAAGGTCTCACTGTGCTCAAGTCTGCTGCAACAGAACCACTGCTGTGCTCAGGGAAGCCTTTGGCCTTCACCTGGGCTGGGTCCAAAAACAAACACGGGGGCTTAAGCTTTTGCCTGCTCTGTAAAGAAATTGAGATGGAAAGGAGCCAGTACATGTTCATCAGCACACATCGCTTGGTCACTCTAAGAGGACAGCAGGAACAGGGGACAGTGGCCTCAGTGCTGGCTGGTGGACCCCATGAGCGTTAGCTCTGAGGCAACGGCCACATTTGTAAAATATTATGTCTCGTAATTTTACAGCCACTTTAAATTGAAGTGCAGTCTTCAGTGGTCCCCCAGCCCTGGGTTAGTCACCCAACCCTGGGTCAGATACACAGAGAAAGGAGGCAGCCTCTCCTCACAGGCTCAGCTGTCCCACTGACTGCCCATCTGGTTTTACAGTGCTGGGTTAGGTGGGGTGAATCTCCCCTCAGCTCTCAGAAGAGCAGACACTGCTGATGCCCTGTGGCTGGAAGGACAAGAGAGCCACAAGCAAGTCCAGACACAATTGCTCAGAGACACCCACAGCATGACACCGTCCTGCTTTCCTCTGCCCCGGGCTCTCAAAGGACCCAGCGCTGCAGAAGAGGCAGTAAAAGCCATTCTTAGCTGAGGTTGCTGAAAAAACAGACTCTGGTCTGGTCCCAGAGCTCCAGCTGTAAAGCACTGCAGTTTTTGTGGCCACCACCATCACACGTGCAGCCCTGACAGATGGGACACAGTTGCCATGAAAGCGTTCATCAGGCACATCCAAAGATCGTGTTCCCAGTTCCCACTAACCCCATTCAAAATCCCTCCTACTTTGGAAAGCTACTTTGCAAGCCAGGAGGACAGGCTGAAGTAATCAGGCTTCATCTCAATCTGCCAGCTGTTGTCCTTCTCTCACTGATGAGACTGTTACTTCCTTCAGCTGGGATTTCAACAGCAACTCTGCAAATGCCATCTTACAAAACAGAGACTCTCAAAGCAACACACTGCCAAGGTTATCAGATCTGGGAAGTACTTGCCAAGTAACACAAGCAGGGCTTGGAGATGAGATTGTTCTAACTGGCAAAACAAATTTCAATTCCTCAATAGGAAGGAAAGTCTTTTCTGTGAGAGATAATTTCTTTATTTGCATATCAACTAATGATCTTCTGACATTCACTTTAAAGCCTCTCTAGAAAACTTTCTGCTGTAAAAAGTTTGAACTGGTCACAGTCCAAACTGCACAAAGAGCAGGCTGTGTCTGCAATGCCAGCTCTAATCAGCAGGGACCCAAGCTCAGCTTTTCCATATGTGGTCCTGCACTAGTTGCTCCAATTTATAAACCAGAAGTTATTTTGTGAACTCCTTTAAATTATATGCAAGTGTCAGAACTACTTTAAATTATGTATGTGTGTCATCAAACTTTAAACTGCTCATGGATAATTCACTGCAATGGGGAGAAACTCATCATGTAAATTTTTAGCAAAAGTAATTGCTCCCATGGCTTTGCAAACATACCATAAGTCAAGAAATTTACCAAATATGGGGCAAATTTGCACTCTGGATTAGTTCCAGCCTCACCCCTAGTATTGGTTGCGGCTACAGCAGTGGGAACCTCTTACATAAACATGGAGGGCAACGAATTCCCAAATACTTCTGGCCAGAGAACTACCCTAGAAGTTGTCACAGATCAAGCACCAGGCAGGTCTGCAGCCCTCTTTCCACAGTGTCCAAAACCACTTGGGGTCAACAGTTTGGAAACCACTTGTTTGTATCAGAAAAGCTTTTCCTCCTTGAAATGAGGGCAAGATGAGCTGTTGGTATCGTGCAGTGGCTGATGGTGAGGTTTGGTGCAGTCACAGTGCACACAGAGGGGAGGAATGCAGAGATTAAAAGCTTTCCCCTGAAGACAGCACTTAGAACAGGGGTGGTTTCCTTCCAAATTGGGTCACTAGTCCCATTTTTCAGACTACTACTTTGGGTCTATTCCACCTGATAGACCAATTCTTCCACTCAGTTGCATCCCTCAGGGAAGTCATAGCCTTCTGTCTGCACTTTCCCTGTTTGCTTCCCTGGGAACAATATCAGCTACAAACCCAGATTTACGACTTGGCTGAGAGAGGAGAGCTGAGGAAAGCAGAGAAGGAACAGCTCAGTCAAACAAGATGTGGCTGTGATCAGTAGCAGAAGTGCCAAGGGAAACACCGGAGGAGGGGGGTGAAGTCTGAACGGGCTCTGCTCAAAGACGTGCAGATGTGCAACGCTTTGGGAGCACTGGAGAAACAAAGACACATCCAGTGACCTTCCACTGCTCCAGCCCAGTGGCCCCAAAGGCCAGGAGGAAACGTGACAGTTTAGAGCGTGTGACCCACATCCAGTCTGCAGCACAAAGCAGTGCTTCAGGCTTGGGAAGTTTAATTGCTTTTGGGGTTTTGACCATTCTGGCTGGTCATCCCTTAGTGGGGCTTCCTGCATTACAGTCTCCTCTTTCCTTGCTATCCCAAAAAGCAGTGTTGGGAAAACCAGTCTTCCTCTGCACTGAAGAAACACACCAAAGTCTCTGCAGCTATTGCTCAGTAGAACTTGTCTAAAAAAAATAAAATAAAAATAAAAATAAAAAAATTAAACAAATTATGTATATTTCAGGGAACAGTGTTCTCCCATGAGCTCTGTAGCTGAGTCAGGAAATTGCATTTGTATTTGTTTCCCACTGACGTCGTTTTCCCTCGCCTCTCTGTAAAAGCCAACAGCATTCCCTACCAGCTCTATTCCTCTGACACTTCTCTGTAACATCACCAAGGAAAGTGATTCATTCTCCATGTCCCACAGCCAGGCCCCCACAACTGCACAGGTGCTGGTGGTGTTTTGCCACAAAGGCACCACTTCAGGCAGAGACAGAACTGCCCACTTTCAAAACCCAGCTTGCCAAAGAGCCTACAGAGCATCTGCAATTTCCTCTAATTGGATGCACGATATGAGACAATGATATCTAACATTTTAAAAATCCACATATACTTCTTCATTTCCTCCAATATTTTTCCTCTTGAGTTTCTGTCTAAAGGGAAAGGGACATGATATCTCAGGCTGAAGCTCCAGTTCTAGATCAGTTAAAACCCACTTTTTTGGCTAACACACCTCAGCTCTGGTTTCTGCCAGATCTGCATTCACCCTGCCCAACTCTGAGATCCAAGCTGCAGCACTGAGCTTTGGATCACAGTCACTGGGACTCACCTCAAGAAACTCAGGGCTGATCAGGGATAAACCAAACCTTAGGGTGATGTATCCTCTGGAAGTGCTTGTCTCTCCTTTCCTTGAGCAGACACCAAGAGTTTCGGAAGCCGAAACTACATGGAGTAAGTCCAGGCTGCTGTGGGCATTTGGACCCCAGGTAAAATGGATCCAGCACCTTCTGGTCAGTGACTTTGGCTGCCACATTTCATAAAGTTAAGGCAAAAAAGCCCCAACTTTTCAACATTTTCACACAGGAATGGTGGAGGAGGCCACAGGCACATTTCATCTTGTTTAGCAGCATGATTCAAGCCTCCTCTCTGGCTCATGCAAAATGGCTGGAAACTCTTCCTGACCCCAGCTGACTTCTCTTGATTAACAGCCTCTGTCACTTTTATTTTGGTTAGTCTGAACACAGTTGCTATTCTGTGCCCTGATGTAACATCACCAAGATCCAAGGACTCAAACCAGCCTGGGAAGTGGTGTTAAAAAAAAAAAAAAAAAAAAAAAAAAACTAAACCAAACCATTTAAGACTAGCCAGATGAAAATAGAAAAGGCTGAAAAAGAGTTTGGTGGCACTTTGAAGAGTGGGAATGAACAGTGCCATAACTCATGGCATAACTAAAAACACCAGACAGACTAGAATTAGCTCCCTGCAAGCTCAAATTAAACCTCCTCTCTAACAAACCCTGATGTGACACAGGCTGGCAGTGCCAGGGAAGCAGCAGCCTGTGCACACCAGCCCCTCAGCACTGCACAGTCCCAGGCTGGCAGCCACAGCCACTTCTGTCTCAAAATAGCTCCCAGAGGGAGCATTCCCAGAAAACAAGGAGATAGAGTGCAAAGATAAAATGTGACATTGGACTAGATCCCAGGTATCTTGCCAGCTCTGTGATTACAGTGTAAACCCCATAGAATATTTACCATGCTGGGAATGAATCACATCTGAAATTAATAATGGGTTTTCCCCAGGGAATAAAAGCCTTGTCCCTTTCCTGTACCACACGAGCATTCAAAAACAGGACAGAGCCAGAGCTCTCCTTCTCAGACTGTTGCTTTGTAGACACTTTGCGTGGATGTGGAGTTACATGGCTAAACCCATGGAAATAGTTCAGCCACTACCCAAAATTGCAGAGGGAAATGGTGCTGGAGGAGCCTGGGCAGATGCAGAGCTTCCCCCACTGTGGGACAGCACTGCCACAGCAGCAGGACACGGGCACAGCAGGTTTAGGTGACACGTGCCACTCCAGGCTGAGATGGGCGCAGCAGCATGGGCATCAACCAGGCAGCAGGGCTGCAGAGTAGTGCAGGAAATGAAAAGGAAAACAGAGTGGGATGCATTAACCCAGAACATTTCAGGTGGAGAGGGGAGCTCGAGCCAAGCCAAACCATATTTGCATTCCTGAACAACAACTTAGGTACAGGGCGTTGAGATCAAAGACAACCAATAAAAGATAATTATTCTGGAGACTGGCTAAAATATAATCACCCGTGCCCAAGCTCTGATTGAGCACAGCCTTCTAAACTAATCTCCAATGGAGTGCTAGTGGTTTGGGCTCAGACTCAGCCTCTTCTGGCCAAGGTCTGATGAATCAGAGTCAACTCACAGCCAATTCCCAAAAACCCTTCTGACATCTTACCAGTGAAGGAGGGGAGCAGGCCGAATGTAGCAATGGAGTTTGGGGATTTCATGTGAATCTTTTCCAGTTGTTTAATTACAAGAGGAACTGGTGGGGAGGGAATTTCATTTTCAAAGCAGCAGTTTCAGTGAGGAAGCCAAGTGAAGATCCCTTATAGGGATAGAGCCTGACACGGAACATTTATTGGGCATTTTGCTTCAATCTTCTACCTACCTGTTGCTTTCTACCTTTTCTGCTTTCTACTTCTAACCTTGTTCTTCCTTTGTCAAGTGACTCATCAGGAGCTTCTTTGGCTCCAATTTGTAGCTCAGATTTAATGAGGCTGCTCCTGCTCTGCAGTAGCTTCTGCAGCACTGCCCTCAGTCAATGCCACGCTGACTGAACAGCCCTGACCCAGAGATGCTGCTATTAAATTCTCCTTACTGTGAAAGCTGAGAGCTTGTGCCCATTCCCCACCTACCCTGGAGACATCTTTCATCTTTGTACACTTCTGGCCTCTAAAACCATGTCACAGAGGGGTGGTCTCAGAGCAGCACAACCTCTCAAGGCTCATCCACCTTGGAGCTGCATTTGGCCTGCACAGCCCGCATGATGGACCACAGCCTGTCCACAACAGCTACTCCACACCCACAGACCCTCTCCTCCTTCCCTTTCCTGGTCAGGATTCGACTCCTTCTTTGCAACAACACAATCAGCACTTCCACCTCTCCCAAGGAAACCAGTGAGGGCTTTGGCAGGAGCCCTGCACTTTCCTCATGCTTCTCCCCACAGGCAGCTGGCAGGCACAGCCCAGCCTCAGCCTTTCCCTCAGCTCGTTTGCTTTGGAGCCCAGGCTTATTTTTGCAAAGTCCTTGCCCCAGGAACGTGTTTCCAGCAGGCCATTTAAGAGCCTGGCATTTTCCCTGCCCAGATGACCTGCTGTCTGTTGGTTCACCTCCCAAGGCCCAGCTTGGGACCCCTCTTCACACATTCTGTTCTGTTTAGCAGTTTACTTAGTAAATGTTATGGTCAGCACCTTGACCTGACCCATCACAGCTCGCAGCACTTTATCACTCCTTCCTGCACAAGTGGCATGAGCCAGCTATGCAGGAGAGTGTTTAACCAAGTAACTGGAGCCGTGTCCTCAGCAGGGACAGCCTGGCAAAGAAAAGAGTATTTTCCTTGGTAGCAAACACCTGGCAGGAAAATCAACTCCATCTTACAGCTCCATCTGGCCTCCCTTATTGTCAGAAGCATCTGCCTTGTGCAAAATTATCAGAACACGACCCTGTGCATTTCCCATTCCCGACCTTTTGGTCTCATTTACATCAAAAAGACTCATGGTATGTGAGATTTATACTTTTTGCACTATTTGATGTTGACAGCTCATCCTTTGCATCAATAGCAGGCTGCACCATCTCAAGTACATAATCACTTTCGTAGCTCATTTCTTGGTAAACACTGCAAATAAAGTACTGAGCAGATTTTTTCAGTCTATTCCTGTCTGGTGCTTTTTGCCCATAGATGCCAAGCACTTCCGAAGCCAGCAATACATAGCAGCCAGCAGCAGGCTTTTATGGTTGGGGCCAATAAAACAAGAACAGGAGCAAAGAGGCTTGGAGATTTTCAGGGCCTGAGAAGCCCTGTGCTCTGAGGCTGCGTGAAAAGGATCGTTATTAAATGCCACATTAAATAGACTATCAAGCAAAGCACTGCAATCTGCCACCACAGGAACACAGCTGGAGTCCCCTTTGTCCTCACCTCCGTGCAGGGGTCCTCCCCTGGTGACTCCCCAGTGTCCTGGCTCTAGAGATCCCCAGTAACTCCATAGATTATACGGCTCAGATCCCATGCAATTCCCAAAATTTAGGTAGATAATGAACACTGTAACACCACAGCAGCATTCAAAATTTATCCTGACCTTCTTCTTCATGTTTTGTGTCTTCCCCAAAACCTCCTCAGCCAAAGCCCATGTGACCATCTCCTCTTGATTTGTTGGACCTGACCTGCTTTGGAGCAAATTTCAGCCTCCTGCATTCATGAACCAGCTGCTTACATCCCCCTCCAGAGCCTTCCATTATTAATGCCTTGGCTTTTTTGGGGGTCTGCAAGTTTCTCTATTCCCCATTGATTTTGGGGTTTTTCCATTTCACTTCCCTGGAAGTTGATTGGTTGCTCCCACTCCTCCTTGAAGGTCCTGTTGCAATTCACAGGGCTAGTGATTGAAAGAGTCAAAACACACCTTTTTTTTTTTTTTTTTTTTTTTCAGTACTATGGATGATTCCCAATATTTGTGAGCATTTTTTCCTTCAAGGAGGTGCACAAATACAGAAAAGCTAAACACACTGAGCTCTGCAAGGGAGGAAATCCATCACAGCTCAGAAAATGTGCAAGTCCATTTCTCCACAGAACAGCTATCCATGTTCCTAATTGGACTTAATGTTTATAATCATTCAGTTCTTGTTGAAGAGCCCTGTTAGCTCACCAGAGAATAATTATGCCAAGTCACCTTCATATTTCTCATTTAACATATTCCAAGAGATAACCAAAGAAATTAGAGAAAAGACAATTACAAAGGGTAATAAGTAAGCTGGAGACAGACAACTGAGTTGGCAGCAGGCAGGGACTGCAGAGGCAGGTCCAGAGCTGCCAGATATTCTCCTGCTTTGGGAGGGTGGGAAAAGGTCTGGGAGCAGGGCTGAAGCATCACCTCCCACTGCCAAGGAGGACAGGAGAGTTGTGTTCATTCAGACTGGGATACACACCCTGTTCTGCCTGGGGACATCTCCACAGAGTGCTTATGCAGATGTGAGGTGATGCCAGCCTGGTCAAACTGGCCCAATTCTCTGCACACAGCATTTTATGCCAGCTCCTCTCAGAACAGTTTACTGAGTTTTGGTGTAACCAGTTATGAACAGGCACAAGTCCACAGCAGAAGTGAAGGAAAATGGCAGAAGTGAGTTATTAAATTTGCCACTGATCAGCAGCCTCAAGCTCTCAAATGAAATGCCTGAGGACAAAGGACTTTTCTGGAAATAGACCTGACCCAAAACTCAAAGATCTCTTGTTCTTCCGTGGTTTCTGTGTGGGTGGTTCATGGCTCTAATGCATAGGAGGCTGTGCAGAAGGCAAGGCTCTGCTGGGGATGATGTCTAGCTCAAGACAGGGGTTCTGTCTTATTGGTAATGATGCCCAACTTAAAATTATCTTTTAGAAAAAGGGAAAAAAACTTACCAAAAAAACCCAAAACACAACACAACACATAAAACCTTGACATTGTAACATCCTTGTGTGCTGCAGGCTCTAAGCACCACGTGAAATACTTCCCTGCTTTTCCCTGTGGGCAGATCTTCAGCAACACTGACTTGCTGCTCAAGTCCAAGGTCTCCTATTACGTGATTTATTTCTTTTTCCCAACTCTACATTAACAGCACCACACCAGAAGTGAGATGGTGACACACGTCCTGACAGGAATGCACTGAACTGCTGCATGTGTAAAGGAGGATGAGAAGTGAAAACAGCTTAAAGAATGAAAGACTTAAAGTGCCACAAAAGGGACATTCACTTTGTGGGTGTACAAATAGATAAGGACACCAACTTGATCATAACAAATCCTGAGTGAAGCATTTGTGCACACATGTGCAACACATCCTACTGCCATAGAAACCAGAATGCTACAGGGCTTTGGGATTTTTTTCTCCTTGTTTTCTGAACTCCCTGACAGCACAGAGAGGGAGGGGGAGTGAGCAGCATCCCAAACACGCCGAGATCAGAGGATATCACATGAGGTAACACCTCATACGTGGCAAGTTCAGGTTCACCCCCACATTTGTTTGTGATTTCTTAAATGCCATTGAGGTGCAATAATGTTGTCTTGCCTGCCCAGCTAAGGCCTCTCTGGTATCTGGCATCTTGGAGGTCTTTTCCATCCTTAATAATTATATGATCCCATATCTGGACAGTAGTGCTTGTTTGGATAGCTAAGAATACACTGCCCAGGAGAGGCAGTGATGTCTCATAATACAGGAAAACTCTCATCCAGGAAAAAAAGCAGGGAGAGAAAAGAAATAAAAATCCCTTCTCTTACCATTTCAGATTTTATATTTTGATCAGTTTGAGATGGGGTCAGAATTTCTGCCTGCCCAGTGATACTTCTTCTAGAAGCTCCTATGGCTTTCTCCTCTTCCAATTACCTGGACTCATTCTTAAAAACAGCTCCTTCCATGTGGAATAAATTTCTAGCAGCATCATGAACAATAACTACAGTTTTTCCACACAGGGAAGGAGTTGTGTAGCACAGCTGCCACTTCTTATATCAGACCCAATTTCAACAGTGCATAAGTGTTGACAACAACGTTATCCAAAGCATTCTGAATCTCATGGCTCTTACAGGAAATAGGAAGGATCTGAGTGACTAAAAACAAACAGTAACTATCCTGCCTATTATGTACTATCAAAATGTAGTCCACAAATTCCTCTACTTCTTTTGAATACTGGCCTCCCACACTCCTTGAAACCAAGAAGCCAGATTGTCTCTCTGAGCAGTGAGTTTCTGATGTAAAGCAAAGAGCCACTAAATGCCACTGATTTTCCTCCTTATCTGTAGATGCATCCCAAGCTCTTCTCCACCAAGGCAAATCCTTTCATAAGGTGCCATGCTGGGACAAAGCAGGTCCTGCCCAGCCCTCCTTGAAGGCTCACAGGCTCTGGAGCTCCCATCAGCTTTCTCAGGAGATTTCTTATTTGTACAGTCAAAACTGTTAAAATCTGGCCTTTGATTTCTTCCCTGCCATTATTAATATTAAACCATATTTTGTCTGCATTGTAAAAACATCCATTATGATAGGCTCATTAATGCACTCCCTGGCTCTTTCTGAATTAAATCACTGATAAATTCTATTCTTTAGTTTCCCTTAGTGGGGTTGATGGATGAGCACCACAAATGACTAAGAAGGAAATAAGCTGCTGCAGCTCAGTGTTAACAGCTATTATCAGACACAATGGCCCTCCTCTGCTTGGATAGAAAGGGCAGTGAATGACCTCAGTGCCTCTGCCTTGCCTGGCTAACTAACCAGCAGAACAGGAGCTTAAATAGTTCACTTAAAGAGGAAAGAAAATGTAAAACTCCAGCCTCAGCACCAGCTCAGCCTGATGTACCAACCATCATGGTACTCTGGGGTCAGATGCATTCAAGACACATTCACCAAACACAATCTACAGCCTGAACTCTTTGCCAAAGATTAAGAGTGACTCAAACTCGAATGAAAGGAAACAACACCTACTTGTTTCTTACCTCAGATGGCACCACAAACTCTCATCTGAACCATTTTGCAGTTCAGAAAACCACGCTGCACAAAGCCATTTAACAACTAAAATGTTTGTGTGTCCAGCTGGGGAGAGGAACATTTTACATATATCTGATTTTCCATCCAGTGGCACCTGCTGTTTGTCAGCACATTATCAGGACCAATGCATCAAGGAACCATATGGCATGGGGAAGGCACTGCTGGGATGATTCCTACTGCACTCATGAAGGAGCTGGGCATCCATGAGAGCTTGGCCACACTGAAGCTGTTGAACTCAAGAAAATGGGATGATTCTTTTAAAGCTGTGCAACATTTGCCCTAACTGATTGTCAATAATCATCAATTTTTACATTAAAGAATGAACCCCGAGCATTTAACTAAATTAAGATATCACCAAATTGCCTGTAGGGATTCCATTCTCAGGCAGAGGGTGGACTTCCAAATAAACAGAATGAAAAGTGGAGCCAGAGGCTATTGCTGCATTTCAGAAAGAGTAGTCAAGAAACATGACTTGGGCCTAGTCCAGTGTCTTCCAGAGTCTGGGACTATCCACAACTGGACTTTTGCTGAGCCGAGCAAGGAGAGGGACAACACACAACACTTGAAAACAAATAATCTGAGCAAAGCCCATTTATATGCAGAATCCACAACTCCTCCAGGGATTCATTAAAGAAGGAAAAGAAATTTGCTTCTGTTTGTTTGGAACGCAGATTTATAAATGGCTGTGAAAAAGTTAGCACTTGCCAGCATTTCCCCAGATAATTTCTTGCAGACCAAGTCTAGTTTAAAGGGCAAAGAGCAGTTCACAGTTCAAAGGGAGAAAAGGATGAGCCAAGATTCAAGCTGGACCTGATTTTATTTTGAAAGGGACCATAGGCCACTGCAAGACATTACCACCACTATTAAAGGGAGATTTCATCATCTGCAATTTGTCTTCTAACCAAAATATGCTTAAACTCTGACTCCTGGAGTGCACTCTAGTTCTGGATGTGAATTTCCAAAGATCCTGAACAGCTCTAAACTCCTCCAAGAGAGGAACATTCAAAGCCAATCTTCATTTTCCCACATCTTGAGATAAGATTTGATCCACAGCTTGGGGTTCACGTCCCCCAGACCCTTGGCACAACTGCTTCCTTTCTCTGCAATTGTTTTTATTGATTGTCATTACAGCTGCTTATTCCTAGGACAAGAGCAGGACTCTCAGCCTCTGATTTCTGGCACTTTCCCCATATAACATGTGCTCTGCTCCCCTCACTGAAGAGCCTCGAGTCAGCTTGGTGCCTCAGCAACCCCTTGCATTTCCCATGAGGAGTTACCCAAAAACTTTAAAACTTCCCTTTTCCGATAAACCCGTCTCTAGGACATGTGGACTGATAATCAAAATAAGCATCCTGATTTTTCTTTTTTTTTTTTTTTTTTGCTTGTAATATTAAAGATTTTCATGTAAATCCTCACCACAAGTGTGAGAGCAGAAGTCCCAGGTGTTGTGCTCCATGTACAGCATCAGCTCTGATGTCAACCTGTGAGCTCTGGTGCTCACAGAAAGGAATGGACAAATAATAACACCCAGCCCTTAACCCACAGTTATTTTCCTCAAAGTACACCCAGGGGAAGATTTACTCAAGGTTTTCTGACCATTTGGAAAGCATAAATGAGCTCTTTAATAAGAAATGCTTTCTTTTCCACTGTCTCATCAGTATCAAATATCTCATTGTCATTAGATCAGCTTGACTAACGGGATCTTAAATTCTCATTAGGGACTCTAAATGTGACTTTCATGCAATATAATTACAAAATAAATGCTAGCCAAAAAGACATGAAAGTGCATTTCGTTGGGGAGTGCAATTCTTTCCAAAATCATGTCAGAAATGTTTCAGAAGGAAATGGTGTCCTAGTTACTCAGGCCCTCAAAACATTCGGTATTTTTTCTCTCTGAACCAGAAGCCCGTTGCTGTTGTTATTTCTGTATTGGTTTAGCCCAGGTAGCTCAATTGCATCCTACTTAAAATTCCAAAGAACTTGGCTGGGCATCTGTGGCAGCATAACCACTTGCCAGTGACAACCCTCAGTTGTTTCAAAACACTCACTGAGTTATTGAGGACTCCACATATTCCAGGGCAGGAACCTTTCAGTGGTCCAAGAGAGAGCCAGCAAAGAGGGATGAACCTCACAGCCCCGAAACATCTGGAGATGGGTCTTTGTTCACAACAGGCTGGGAAATTTCTGCCAAAGGGCAATATTTCCTATTTCCAGGTGTGCATCCAATCTATTTCTCTCTGGACCCACAGCTGCCTCCCTTACTGCTGTTACAGGACACTGTGTCAATAAATTAATATTTTGGAGCTTGGATGAATTACTCCACTTACTAACGTGTGCAGAGTTAATGCTTCACTGGTTTTGACTCGTTGCTAATAAATAATTTTGTTCCTGATCAGAGGAGTTTCCAGCAGTACAATTACCTGTGAGAAGCCAATAAAGACCATTACTACAGTGCAATAATGAATTTATAAATTAAAGTTTGCTCTGCCCTTGAGTCAGAGCAATTAGCATCACGCAACCCTCTCACAGAGCAGTGGTGTGAGACTCCTCAGAAGATGCTTATTGTTGCTGCAGTCAATAGCTTACTCTGGGGAGCCCATTGTGCACCACAAACAACAGCTCAAACTCCAGCACAGCCAGGCTGAGTAAAAGATGCCTCAGGTTAACCTGGTTGCCTGACAGAAGCATCAACTTAACACCCTCAAAGACTCAGGAGCAAGGACAGGATGGGAAGTGCTGGAGGGCAGAGCTGCGAGCAAGGACAGCCAGCAGGGCCAGGGGGGCAACCACTCCAATCCCAGCACTCACCTGCTGCCCCTGCACACTCCAGGCTCCTTTTCCCACATCTATCTCAGTGAAACTGGCCCAGGTGCCACTGTCACCTCCAGCTCTGAATGTGCCCACACTTCACCATTAGCACAAGAAGCGACAAGACAAGTTATAGCCAGGCATCCTAATTCATGGGTTCGTGGAGAGATCTGACAACATCCTCCTCCTTTGCTCATCAACAGCTGACAATAAAGGCCCCTAATCGACTCCCATCCAATCTGCTTCCACAGTCTGGTTGTTTGTTTTTTTTTTATGTCACAAACACAGGACTTTGTCCTGGGAAATTTATCGTGCTGCTACGCAGCCAGTTTTTCAGGGCAAACTGAGGAGAAACACACCACAGACACACGTCCTCCTAAACCAAATAGGACTTATTGCACCAACAAAAAATACTGAACAACAGAAAATGTTACAGCTGTAGATATATTGCACCCTGCCTGAGGCCATGGAGACAGATCTGGGGATGGAGATAAAACCTGAGATGAACAAAGAAGGAAAGAGGTGCAATGAAATCAGTCACTAAGACCAGAAATACAACTCCTCCTTAGTTTTTCTTTGCTGATAAGCCTCATTACATTGTTTTGACACATTGTTTGGCAAGACCACCACCCTAAAAAACCAGGAAAAACAGATCCCTTGTTTCTGATTTGATGTGAAAAGAGCCCCAAAAGTCAAATCCTTCCCTTTACAGCACAATCCAGAACACACCTCCAACATCCAGCACCATTTCCCAGACTCAGCATGACAAAAACAGTTAATGTAATCGTTCCACTGATGCTCAGAAGCTTCACCCAGTTATTTTATGGTGAAAAAAGACTGCAATGAGGACATTTTACCTCTAAAGGTCACCAGGATGCATGAACAGGGATTTTTCCTGAAAGACCATGTTGTGGGGACACACAAGCTTCAAAGACTTGCTGGAGTCTGAACTACTCCAAGGTGAAAACTGTACAGTCCTGAAAATGAGTAAACTCTGGGAGATGAGCAGAGGAGGAAAGAGAGAGAAGAAAACACAACTTCTGAGACTGGAGTGGAGGATCATTGGAGCATTGAAGCTTTAATTAATGGTCTTTTCCTGGCAGAACTGCAGAGAGAAAAAAATAGCTATAGCACAGCAGTGGCTCAGTCATTTGCAAGTCTGCACTTCTGATTACCATACAATAGCCAGGAATAATTACAAAGTTCCCACATTTATTATAACCTCGGGGTACACTCACCTTGCTGGGCTACTTCAAAGCACGCTGCTCAAAGCACTCTTCTCTGTCAGCATTACCAGTGGAACTTGAATGCTAATTTTATCTTTCAAGTTTGGCCTTCTTCTTCATGATTAGATATCATTTTAAGTTACGGTAAGAGGCAAGAGCTGTCCCCCAAAATTCTAGAAAAATCAGCACTGTTGAAGAGTTTATAACTGGTGATGACAAAGCAGAGCTTTGGGGGGGGGGGGGGGGGGGGGGGGTTTCTCTTGAACATTCACACAGCACATATGGACATACTCAGCAGGCACCACATGCGGGAAAAACGCTCTCAGAATCATTTCCAGGCTTTTTATTGGACAAGTGGTGCCTGATTGAAGTTGATGCAGAACAGGACTCACCAACCTTCCAAGCCTCAGCATGGAATAGTCACCAAGAAATGTATTTATACTGACACCCAGCAACTGCAATCTATGTCCAAAAGGGTCCTTATCTCCCTTTGAACTGGAAATGATAAAAACGAGTACTGTGGTAGCATAGTAATTGGTTCAGAGTTTTCTCTATTGCTCTGTTTGATTCTCCCTCATCTCACATCCAAATTATTATAAAGACTGCTCAGGATGTCCCCAAAGGGTGTCAGACCAAGTGACACTCATAGTTCAAATAGAAGTCACCTGTGCAAGAGTCCTAAGGCTGAAGGAATACTGAAAATGAATTAAATAACAAATTCTCCCCTCAGCTTGCATCAGCCTGTTTCTACCCAAGACCAGCACACAGCATAGAGGTGAAGATTTATTAAACCACCTCATGATCTCTGCAGGTTAAGGAAATGTTTCTGCCAAATACAGAACCTCTAACAAGCTTCTAAAGGATTATCTTCTTTTAGCTTTGTTCTCATCCTTTCCAAGCAATAAGCACAACTCAGGGTTTATGAATAATTAATGCATCTGTCCCATTTGATCCTTTGGAGCAAAGCATTTCCTGAAATTTACCTGTCGAACATCTTGCCCATCTGATATGTTTTCTAACATCAGAAAGCAGAAAAAACAGAAATGTTTTGGCTGTGTTGCTTTGACTTTTGAAATAAGGCCATTAGCTAGTTTTCAAAGTGTCCACGGTTTTGGCTTCACAACAGCCTTTGTAAGGAGGGTTCTTTTGTGTCTCCATGGCACTAGCTCTTTTCCAACCTCTTCTAGTCAAAAGCAAAATAATCCAGCTTTCATCCACCTTTTTGTGCTTTTGATTGCTGATAAATGTGGGCTAGAACATTTAGAGATGATTTCACAGTCTGTGTTACAAAAACAGAGCACTCAAAGAAAGTCTATCAAATATGTCCAGGAAAAGAAAAAAAAAAACAAACCACAAACAAAAATGAACTCTGAGCAAGTTTTCCCACTGAGAAATGGGGAACCATTTCCAGCCTCTTGAAATGAAACTGAAATGCTCCCTTTTTAAGAAGGGATGCTTTCGAGCAGGAGACTTGTGAGAACTTCCCTACAACAGAGACAACAGGAACCCCAAGGAGCTGGAACTCCATTTTTAAGGTGAGATTAACACACCATGAGCCTTGAATTGTTTTAATTCTGATGAAGTCAGAGGAGAAGGAAGAAGAAAGGTGCATTTTAAAAAAGCTACGGAGGTCACTTGAGGTTGGTCGTCAGTGGAATGATGTTTGCTCACTAAGCATCCAAGAAAACTTCCAAAACTAATAAAGCCAGGCCTATGTAAGAACACTCACAGAAGGAGGCTGTTTGTGCTCTCCAAACCAGCTCCATTTCAGCTGGGCTTTTCAAGACAGCTGAAGGCATCTTGGAGCCTAAATCCCACAGGGGCCAACCTTTATTAGCTTGTGCTCTTAGAAATAGCCTATGTTTCTTACAACAACATGGATCCAACCCTAGGCTCATGTGTTTCCAAGGGAAATTCAGCCTTTTTGTCCCCATTCAGAAAGATTCTTGAAATGCTGAGCAGAGAGATCAGTCTGCTTTTTCAGAATAAAACCAAACACCAAACCAGGCTCTGTTTGGCCTGAGCGTGCGTGACAGGAGGACTTTGTGATGTTCAGTGCTCCCAGGGCTGAGAGCAGATTCCTCTCTCTAATAAAATCCAAGTTTAGCAACAAGTGTATGAATATATGTTCAGATACCAGGGGCTTTTTCCCCACACCACTTTTCACCCGCACAAGAATCCCCACATAAGCTGTGTAATTGCTGCCCAAAATGGCAACACACACTCTGCAATTATCATTAGGGTTAATTAAAGCCTCTGAGCAGTAGGCAGCTTGAATTGCTGTTTACTCTCAAGCCTCTGAACATGCTGCAGGTAATTGAAAGAGAAGCATCAACCCAATATTGCTGATTTTCTTACTGGCCAGGCTTTGATAGTTTGATTTTGCTCATCACATAGTTCTAAAAATAAAAAATTCATTTTCTCTGAAGGCCTGAATCTCCCCTTCAGCACACTCCACTAAGGCATTTTCACATTTCTTGGGTCTTTGCTGTATTGAATCTTGGAAGTTCTAAGATAATCAGGTCAAAAAGGAGATTATATACAAAAAAAATCTCATGTGTACAGGAGGGAAAAGCCTTTTCAGCATTTCAGACCACTGGCAGCAGGTGCCTAGGCCAGGTGTAGGTGCCCCAGGATGTCAGTCAGAACGGGAGGGAGGCACAGGATTTGAAAAGTCACTTTGGATAATCAACTGAAGGCAACCAATTTTTGCAAGACCTGAATATCCTCAGTATCCACTTGAGTGCAGAAGAAGAAGAAATGCTCAACAGCTTTATCCATCAGGGCAAAATATTTATAAAATGGACACTTAGATATGCAAGATTTGCCTAAAAGTAGAATCTCCATCTCACAACAAGGACTGATGGCTCTGGTTTCTGGTCTAGCCCTGAAACCAGCCCCACATCTCCACTCTGCTTCCCTGGCCACATGCTCAGGACTCTGCTCCATGAAAATTGGTGGCCTGGAGCAAAGAGTGACCCAGGCTGGAGGAGGAAGACCTGAGTAATTCAGTTTCTGCTCAGCTGTCTCTGAATTAACCCCTCCTCTAAGTCACGCTGATAACTCCACTCAGATGCCATGCTACCCAGATTAGACATTTTGTGCCTCTCTTTCTCAAAGAAATGTTGTTCTCTTTCTTGTCTCCTGGGAGAGCAGCAGGCAGGTCATGATTACACCAATATTTTGCTACCAGCGCTGGAAACCTGAGCAGGTTCTACAAAAACACCCAAGGGCAGTGGCTGGCAATGAACCTCTGCTGGCTCATGTACGTTTTAAAACACTTTGAAGGCTGCTGATGCCAACATGCTACTGAGCATGGAGCTGTTTTGGGGGTTGAAAGGGGCTCTTGCCAAAGGAGAACAATGGTCACTTAAAAAACACAGACTCTGACTCCATCAAAACTCATCTCTTCCAGATATCTTTCCTGCCCTAATCTCTTCAAAATTCGAGCAGAGAAGTACGCACGAAATTCACGCAGCTTTTTCAACTTGAGATAGAAGGGGAAAAGCTCTGCCTTAACTATGCCTCAGCCATTAAGAAAAATGTTCTCCATGTCTCTATTAATTTCCTCCTCAGCCACAAGGCTGATTTTCCAACAAGAAGCTACAGGGAGTGACATAAAAAATAAATTGGTTTGTAAAAAGCACAGATGAAACATTACCTGGACACAGGAAAGCACTCCTCCAGGAAGATCAAACCCCAAATGCTGCTGAAAACAAAATGGGTTTTAATGGATGGCAGATCTTAGGTCAGAAATAGACAGAGGGATTAGTGGAAACCTGATTAGATCAAAGTCTCTGAACATGGCTTAGAGACCACCACATCTGGGCATGGTCACTGAAACCTGAAGGCTGAATTCTGTGTTAAGGGGAATCTTTTATTGTGTGTGTGCCTTTAACCAGAGGAAGAAGAAAAGCTGCTTGAAAAGTGCTTTGACAGGTGCGAGGAAGATAAGCTGGAAGCAGATCACAAAGACAACAGTGTTTGATAAAGAGAAGACTGGGGATTATCACCACAAATATGCATAAGCTCCATTCTGTATAGTAAAGCATGTCATTATTAATAACACTACTTATCCCTCTTAAAGCATTTTAAGCTTTCAAGTGCTATACAAATACTAATCACTAAGCAAAGGTGCCAAAGAATCCTTTCCATATCCTGCTGATTGCACAGGCTGAAAGCACAGTAAGTACAACGTGTAAAATGGCAAACACAGGCCTGAACAATCACCGTAGTTCATAATATTACAAAAGAGATTGCGCTCCAAAGGGAAAGATATCAGTGTGCATCCATTAGGAAACTGCTCCTACCTGCTGCTGGGCAGTGGGGAACAGCAGACTTGCTGTTGATGCTGCTGGGAGGGAGCCAGAGCACAGAAGGGAAATGGAAACCTTCCATCTGCAACATCATCTATAGGAGATGAGGACAAAAATCTCCTCAAAGGAAGAAACCTGGGGAAACCTTGCAGCTGTACTGGAGAGCAGACGTTTAAGCTGGGACAAAGATTCAAGAGCAAAAGTAATGCCATTAAACCAGCCAAGAAGGAAGATGCTGGATGTTAGCAGTTTCAGTTTATCAGAAAGGGGGGGAATCAAATAAGTGACTGGCAATCAGAAGGGCTGGTCAGGACACAGGCTCATTCCTTGGCAATGGGAATGAGGAACAAATGATATTAATTTTGGGTAATGATGGGAAACTCTTGCCAATTTTGGTGAATACTGGTTAGAAAGCTCACAAGAATGAATCCTTTCTAGTCCTTGATCCTCAGGCTGCCCAGCAGCATGTTCTGCAGGAGTGCTCAAACAGAATGCACAAAAAGCCAGAGTCTGTCATCGCACAGAGTCGTCCTTCTCACAGCAACACAGAGAATTACCACAATTCCCACTGATCAAATATTAATCACTGCAGCTGCTGACCCTCCCAGGAAGGGCTGCAGGATCCCACCAGCCTGTTCAGGAGCATAATGTGGTATGAGTGCTCTGCACCAAGGTGGGCTCTGTCCTAAGCACCCTTCTGCAACCAGTGTTAGTAAAAATGCTTCCTCATCTTAAACCCTCTCTCCTGCTAAGTGGGTACCATAAACCTGAGCTTTCTGGCCTCAACTTTAAGTCAATTAGGAACAGAAAACTCAATTATTGGCAAACATGTCCATATTTCTGATGCAGGAAGAACAGAGAGACCCCCTGCTCTGATCCTAAACCAGAAGCTGCACGAGCTGCTGGAAAGGTGCAGAACAAACTCAAGTGCACTTTTCAGGCAAATCCCATTCACATCCCTCCAGAAAAGGGCTGTGTTTTCTCCAAGGCAACAGGGAGGTAGACCTCAGCCCTGGATTAAATGAAATTATCTCATTAACGTTTGTTTCCTTATCTCATGTTTCATCAGTTAATACAGAAGATGCTACAGGTACCACAAAAAGACTTTTCCATGCAAGAAGGGGAAACACCACAAGCAGTGGAGAGGTCCCAATTTTTTTTCCCTGAAGCTCTGGCAAAGTGTCTTGGCCTTCAGGGATGAAAGATTAATGCTTTCTGCATTAAAAATGATAGGGCACAATTCACCATAAGGCATGGAGTTTTTTATACCTGTTAGTGATTCCCAGTGCTTTTTACTTGCAAATACTCATGTGGTTGATTTAATTAGCTTGACCTGTAAAAACTTCCTGAGGTTAAGGGTCTTCAATGCTTCCTATCTTAGGGACACCCAAACAAGTGAAGCATAATGAGATTTGTATCTATGGCTCCTTCTGAAAGTGTTGATCCTTTTTCTTCCCCATTTTGCTGAACAAACTAAGCAGGATCTTAGTGAGAGGGAGAAGAAAAGAACTGATGGATGACAGAGAAATAACTCTTTGGAGATGCTGAGGTCTTACCCTTTGTTATCTGCCTGCTGTCAGGGCTTCAGCCCCATCCCATGAAAGCACACAGTTAAAACAACATCTCCAAAATACCACATTTGAGTTTGGGTTGTCAAAAACTCAGGTTTCACTTACTGAATCTCCAACTGACAAGTTCCTCATTCATGTTGCTGGCTGGATGTCAAAGATTTGCTCAAGGGTCCAACAGGCATCAATGTCACTGGGAACAGCTGTAGGATCACCCACAGGGTCTGATTATACTTCAGCTCCTTTTCCCACATCACACTGGAAATGGCCAGTGCATGGCAGGACCAGCTCATGCTGTGAAGGAAAGTCAAAGCAAAGTATTCCTTGTTTCTCTGCTTTATCTCCTTTGCTCCTAATTGCTCTTTCTGGTAATTCACTGCTTGTAGTTTTCATTCTTAAATCTGATAATATTTCCCAAATCCCTTCTTATCAGAGAGCTGCCACCTACATGTTGTGGAATGTCTTCCCTGGGATCACAGAAATCCTTTCCCCTTCCAGAAATGCTCAACACTTCTTAGCAACAGACAGCAATACCACCGAATTCCTCCAGTGCCCTTGGATGTGTTTTGGATATTTAAAATTCAAGGGAACAGCTGTCAAGTGAGATGATAATTGTGCTGTCAGTGTACTGAGGGAGAATTAGTGAAATTACCCTCCAAAGAATGTACGCTACATAATCTTGTAAGCAAAAAAAAAAAATAGGTTTCCTTATCACACAGAAAGGGAGAGGTCTGAAATAAGAATCACTCCTCAAATCAATGCTATCTGAAAGGTGAAGTGAACCACATGCATTGCTGGAAGCTGTGATAAAAGAGACACACAGGAGAGGCCAGCTGAGGCCACCAGGGACCGTGGCAGCACAGGGGCACCATTGCCAGACTCCAGAGCATTTGAGAAAGACTCCAGGCAGCAACTGCACTGTTGTGACCCTGCAAAGAGCTTGTGGCACTGAAAATCCCTACACGTTACATTAATGCCCCTTACTTCAGTATGACAATGCAGAGACATCTAAAGAACCTCCACACCTGCTAAGCTGAGAACTGGGTGCTGTTAGACTCTCATTCCCTTATTTTCTGATCCAAGTGACTTGGTACAAAGTCATCCTGGCCCATAAGAGGTGATACCAAGCTAAGGAGAAACCATAGCACAAAAGGAATTCAAACCCCTCTGTTGCCATCTAAAGTTCCATGGCTGATCTCTCCAGCAAAATCTCAAAGGAGGCTCCCACTTCTAGGAAAATCCCAAAGAGCTGTAGCAGAGATGAGCAGGGAATTCCTAAATTGCCACAGGGTGGATATGGCACTGAGCCAGGGGGGCTGAAATAAGATAAGGATCCCAGCAACTCATTAAAAGACAAACTGCTCAAATAGGCAAGCAAGACAGCCCAGCTTCAAATAAGTGATTTACCTTCTCCAGCTGGAAAGATCAGCAGCAATTCTCACATTTTGGAGAAAACGCTAATCAGGCAGAAATGAGAAAAAGATGAAAATTGGGAAATGACTTGTGAAATAGCTGCATTTGTCCTGTGGATTTTCCAACAGCATTTGTACAGAGCCGAGTGCTCCCATTGCCCCCCCAAGGATCAAAGACTCCCAGGCTCCAAGGCAGCTTTCACACTAAAATATTCCTCATTATTCTTCATAATGCAAAGGCAGAAATCAAGCCCTCCCTTTCAGTTATTAATCATTAATTGTGATTTCTGCTGCATTTGTGTTGCTTCCACTCCCACTGAAACCACTGACCTGAAGAGAGGTTTTGCCTCTCCATCGCAACTCCTCTGTAATGGGACAAGATTTAACCAGACACTTTGCAAGCTCAAAGGTTTCCATGCTTTCCCTAGATTCACAAGGACTCTAGAACAAATATAAAAAGGTCTCATGCGTGCTAGATACATGGATTTGAAGATGGTGAGAAACACCACTTTCCATGGAAGGGCACAGACCGGCCTTTGGGATGAGGGCACACATGGAAAATCAGAAACCAGAGCCAGGATGAGAAGCAGCAGAACTAGACAGTTCATTCTGATTAAAGCTAACTATAAACAAAACACCCAAATCAGTGCTAAAGTGAGAGGCAGCAGCTGCCTTCATTTTAAGGGGAAAAAAGGAATTCTTCATCTGAAAGATTTTGGCAGGTGACAGCCAGTGTCAGAGCACACTTTGAAAAGCAGAGTCAGAACAAGGAGCCTTACTGAGTCCACATGTCACTGTCCTTACTCAGTCAAAATTTCCATCACATTCAGAGATTTTTGTCCAGAATTAGACACCAGGCTTTAGCTCAATAAAAGAGCCTTCATTTCTCACAGTGAATATAAAGTCACCCCCATTTTTTAGCAGAACTACCTTCTGCAAGGAGGCTGGACTTGAATCTGCTCCATCTTTTTCACCCCACAAAAATGCTTGCACTTGGTTGAAAAATCTGTGGTTTCTCTGTGTTTGGAAGAAGTCAATACTTTCTGCTGGGAAAAGGGTGAGGAGGGAGAAAAAAGATGAAAGAAATGATCACTTTCCAACCAGCAGCTCCTGGTTAGGTCAGGGTCTGCATTCAAGGGGCACAGGAAAAAAGAGGCAGATACCAAGGAATCATCCCCAAAGACAGCTCTACCCAAATCCTCTCCAGCTGCTTCTCTGCTTCATTCTCCAACTCCCATTTGGAGAGGGAACGTGCTCCACCTCACCCCCTGCACAGTGTGATGCTACACCATGGATAACTGAGTTCTTACATCAGCTCAGTTGTCTGGTGCCAGTATCTTCTGCTGCCTTATGATTTTTTTTTCCCCCCAACAGGGCTTTTAATTCAGCAGAAATCTATTTCAAAGAGTTTCGCAGTAATTCTTTGCACTTTCAGATTTTGAAGGATGGAAATTATTTCATCTTCGCAAGACTGATCTCTTACCAAAAGCACCTTGCAGACAAAAGACAGAAAACAGACAGACAGATGAATAAAATACAAAAGACAAGGAAAATGTGCCTGCTGGTGTAGCTTATCCTGAAGTAAGAAATCCTTTAGAACTCAGCCAGGTTGATTATCTATTGTATTCATCAATGACTTTCCACTCATTCTTCCTGTAGAAGACAGCTATTATAAAAACCTGTGGTAAAAACCCCCACATTTTTAAGCTGCCCCTTTTATTGCCATTTCTATGGAATAAGAGAAAGCAGGACAGAGAGGTCAGGCACAGACCACAAGAATGTTGTGGTAAAACAACTGCTCAAAGCCATCCCAGGTAGCCAAATAACCAAACGAAATTACATATTCAGATGAATGGGAGCCCAGAAGATTTGTTGAAGTTCCTACACAAATTGAACATTTCTAAACCCAAAACTTCTTTTCCACCTTTGGAGGTGCCTCACACCCCTTATCTCCATCAGACCCAGATGTTGGGGGAAAGGCTGCACAGTAGCGTGGGGCATCATCCAGACCCTCAGCAGAAAAGTGAATAATAAAACCAAATGAGTTTCAAATGTGTTTGGAACAGCAGGTGCTGATGGTTACACACCAGCAAGGGGAAATAAATCTTTGGGTCTGGATTCTTTCTTAGCCTGAGTTATGCAGCTTGTGAGACTCATACTACTAAAAGGAACATGTTGCTCTAATTTAGCTGACTCTTTCTGCAGAAAGATTGGGTTGGGTTTTGTTAAAGCCATCATTCCACTCCAGTTTTCCTCTTCCTTACTGAAGCTCACTATTCCCAGCAAGTGGCATCACAGATCAAGCTTGCAGCCTCTCATCTACACAACTTCCCACCCAGGGAAAAGCAATCTTAGAGGGATTTATTATTACTGTCCCTTATCAGTGGAAAGGAGGTGCAAGAGAAGCATCCATAATCCCAGAGGGACCTTCCACTTGGAAAACTTCCCCTGCTCTCACAGCATAATTGATAACCCTTTTGCCTTAGATTTGGTTACTGACTCTACTCAAACACATTTAGGGTGTTTCAGCCACACAGAAGCAGAAAATATATCTATGTGTGTCCATATGCACATCTGTGGTCATATATAATATCTACATTTCCTCTGGAAGTTTCTAGGCTGAGCATTAGATCTGTACATATAATTGAGAATTGCATTTGTTGTAACCAGCCCATAATGTTAAGAAATGTATTTATGGCTGTCTGAAGTATATGTGGAAGATTAACAGCCCTACAAGTGTTGCTGGAGCTGTTGAACTACTTTTACCAGAACCCCTGGAAAAGGCCCCCCTTAAAGCCATCAGAGACCTCCCACCCCAACCTCCCACCTCCCCACCCTACTGAGGACAGGCAGGATGAAATATCAGAGGGAGAAAGGAAAGCTGGCTCTCACAGGGACCTTTTCCCAGCACCTGATGAGATACAGAAACACCTCAGACAGCCCTGCACTTTTAACAAGATGCTGCCATAGGGTTTCCCCAAGCTCAAAGCCACACAATTTTCCTCCTATCATCTTTTTAAAAATTATTCCCATGTGTAATTGTTCTTTGCCATCTTATCCTGTAGGAAATACTGACAGCAAAAAGTTCCCTTATAAAGGAGAAGATGATAATATTAAAAACTACAGGGCACAGTCTTAAATCTTCACAAGCCCTCACTGTCATATGGATCTTAGTTTCCTATCGATAAATCCAAAGTAGTGTCTCGTCAAATCAATCTCTTTCCTCACTTTCCCTCCTCCCCTATGCAAATTTGGAGAGGAAATCACAGGCTGCAGCTGGCACCAGTCCTTAGCAAGGAAAAGAGATACTTACATGAGTAAACAAATCACTACCAGCATCTTTCTCCAACATGTCCTGACGGCCCTCGCTGTCAAACATCCTCAAATACACACCCAGTCCTGTTCTACAGGATCTGGAGTCACAGTTTAATTGAACACAGCCCTACAATCAGAACAATCTCTCATCATCCTCTCATGCCCAATTCCACGTCCGTGTGATTTGCATTTCCCGTGTTTTGCCCCATTAGCATTTTATCGCGGAGCACAGAGAGCTGTGTTTGAGCAGCCAAAGCCAGACAAAAAAACCCTTGTGCATTCCAGCCAGAGGAAATGGATTACACTCCAGCACAAGGAATTGCATAACCACAACGTGATTATATTTAAATACCCATCATGTTATTTCAAATGGTCTTTGATTGACCAACAGAGGTTCTCCAGCTCTGACTGGGAGCACAGAGAGCTGCACATCACAGGCAGGAGCAGAGGAACCACCTGGCACCTGAAGCAGCTGCTCTTGTAGAGCTGCAGAGCAAAGGGGAGGAAGAAGCACCCACCACCTTTATTGTTATTCTCTGGTAGCCATACAATAATCCTGTTCTCTAATGAGCAGACAATTCAACCTCAGTAAAGCACAACCTAATGCTTCAAATAGCTGCTTCTTGTTCTCCCAGCAGGGAGTCTCCAGGGATTGTGCATTAAAGTCATATTTGAAGATAAAGCAGGGAAAATTATGCAGTGAAACTTTGCAGGAGAAACAGAAAAGAGAAGGAAGAGACACTGAAGACCTAACTTGGCAGAAAACCAAACAAAAATACATGGCAGAGATAAGGAAGAGGTTTAAAAAGGAAAGTGAAGTGTTTAGATGGCAGAGGTGCTGAAGCAAAAAGATGCTCCTTTTGGGAATGTGAGCTTTAGTGTGATAGATAACACACCTTACCCACAGCTCCATTAAAATCAGAGCTGAGCCTTAGAGCAATAAAGGAAATCAAAATATTTGACAGGAAACCAACGAAGTACAAGAAAACCCTATTTGTTTTTCAGTCCCTGCTGACTTTCTTTCCAGAGCATCTGTTGGGGAAACTCCTCATCCCAATCAAGTCAACAAGATAATTTCAATACACATCAGAAAGCCCTCTGGGCACTCATCTTTGGAGAGCCATGTAATCTCCAAGATAAAAGGCACAGCCAGCTGATATCTCTGTAAACTCCTGCCATCAGGGAAAGAAGGACATTTGGTTCTGGGAGCAAACAGGATCAATTTTGCAGTGGTGAAGCCCAGCTGGAAGAAAGTGGTAAAGAGTTATTTTTTCTAATGGAATAAGCAGAAGAAAGTCACTCTACAGAACATTACCACAGGAATGAAAAGTAAAAACAAAAAGCGTCCTCCACACCCTAGTGTTAATTTAATGCTGCAAGGTTTAGGAAAATATTACAATATAAATGGAAAAAAAGGACTCTGAAAAAAAGCTCCATTGCAGATTAAGCACCAATGCACAAGAAGAAATATACTGACAGTGCCAAAAACCCCAATATTAACCAGCTTTGTAAAAGCTCTGCCAGGATTAATGAGCTATTCCATTCTTGGAAGACACCAGATTCAAAGCATTTTGGAGACCACGTGAAATCCACCCAACACAACAGTCACGTGAACTCACCACCAGAGTTCCTTTCCAGCATGTTCAGATGGCTCCCATCCCACTTCAGTATCTGGTGGCACAAGAATATTTCTGTGCCACCAGAAGTACATATATACCTATTAAACAAATCTGTGACAGACTGAGTGGCTTAATCCACATCATATTATAAACCTCATGGCAAATATCACCCAAATTCCACAGATTTACCATTCTCACTGCAGAAAATAGGAACCTCAGAGCATATCTTGAATACTAACACACTTGAGCTACTATGGACCACAAGCAAAGACACAGCTTACAGCCTCTATTCTCTGCATACCTTTCACAGCATATTTTGTTGTCCAAGGAGTGAAACCACAGACTCAGGAAGAGGAACAGTGCCTGGGAGAGGCTTCCAGAGGACCTGAAGAGCCAGTGAAGGGAGGAGCAGAGCCCTGGGATAAATAACAGCTGTATTAGTCAAGCTGAGCTTCCCTTCTTCATCCTCCCCCCTTAAAACCAGCTGGGTGAGGGATTCAGACACAGCCCATCCGTGGGGCAGGGGGAAGTGGTGGTGCTGCTTGCTGACAAAAGTAACAGCTCTCTATTTTTATTCCAGATCCTCTTACCAATGAGAAGTGTGTGTTCATCCTGGTAGCCTCAGCACCGTGCTGTTCGGGTTATTTACTGCACAAAATCGTTCCCGAGATTTGGGCTTCATCTCTCTGTTCATTATTGCTGGGTTCCTCAGAAACACCAGGCTGCTGGCAGCACTTTGTTTTGTTGTTAAGAGAAAGAACCGCCTCACTTATTTTGGAAGAACAAAACATTGTCATAGAGGCTTTTTTTTTAGCCACAATAGCTGCCCAAAAAGCTGTCAGAAGCAACCTTTTGTCTACTAGTTAATCTGCACTGGGAAATGATGAAGTGATGAACTTGCTGCTAATAAATAGATGAGCATCTGCCTCTCTGCAGCTGAGAAATCCTTCCCATCACCATGGGTAGTGTGCTGGGTCTGATTAACACCATCCCAGTGCTGCAGGTGCCTCACACTGGGATTAATCAGGCATGCACAGGTTGAACTCCTGGTGTACACTGGAGAGGGCATTAGCTGACATCAGCTGTGATGCTCTCAGTTGGGTCCCTGTCTCTTAATAGAGCCTCTTCTCTTTTTAGCAGCCCAGCTATTAGCAACCAGAAGATGCAGTAATTGTTTAGGGTCCAATCAGCAGGAAATTTCATTAACTGCATAGATGCAGCCTGTGCTTTTTACAGAGGCCAGGAGGGGGAAAAAAAAAATCCCCAGGTTTATTTAAGGAATATCTAAATGTTCCTCAGACAGTTCTCTGAGTGGCCTTTCTAACCATACTCTGTGATTCACAGACATTAAGATCATTAATTCCTTCCCATAAATAGATACGACAGGAACTTGGGGCCATTAATTAAAGGTTTTTCCTGAGAAGCTGCAAGAGGAGCCTTTGGGCACCTGATTGCTTCTGCACAGGAGCAGGGGAGAGGAAAAGAAGGGGTTTAGGTGATGAATGCATCCCCAGGGACATGGCCAGTGGGTAAAGCTGAGCTGTTTGCAAGTGAGCAGAGATGCAGCCAGAAGACCTTGTGTCCTGCAGCTGCCGGGACCCTGGGTACAGAGCCTGCAGTTGAGGGGCTCCGTGCCTCAGTTTCCTTCATTTCTAAACCAGATCTAAATATCAATATTCTGCATTCAGAAATTTTGCTGATAGCCATAAGAGAAGAGGCCTTAAACTTAAGGGGATGTACCTCTCCTGAAGTTTTTGTCTCGTATTTTTTGTAGAGTATTTGGAAGCATTTCCATCTCCTACAAAAACTGTCTCTCTATAATGAGGTAAGACACCCTCCAACAAGTCAAACTCTTCTGCTCTGCCACATCACTTCTTTTTCTATGCACTAAAATAAGATTTTCTGTGTTTCATCTGTCTATTTCTGTTCTCTGAGCAAGAAACAGGGCTTCAGCAATCCTTTGGAATTTATTAGTTTCGTTTAACTCTCCTGCTCTGCTTAAGGGCTGGTGGGGTCACTTGGAGCTTTAACCTCTCCTTCCTTTTTCCAGCCTGGCACTGACAGGTGCCATTCCCAAACCTGCCTTTTCTTCTTCTCAGATTCTCACAACAGCTCCATTAACCTGCTCTTATCACAGTTATAAGTGAGAGGTCCACAATTTTGTTTGGTCTGCGCCCAGAAGCTGCAGCTGGATCTGTTTTCATGTGGAGATGCTCAGTGTAGTGTGAGACCCCTCGTGGAAGCTCCTGCTCCTTTCTCCATCTGCTCTAAAGCTGCACAGCAAAACACTGCTGGGCAGGGAGCAGCCCAAACTGGGAAGACATCACCTTGCCCTTTACCTGCTTGTCACTGGTAGGCTCATTAGTAGAATTTTGCAAAGCTTTTTAAAAATACATCAAGGCACTTTATGGGAGATATGTCATTTTGGACTCTTAAGCTTTTTTATTACCTACAAGCTCTGAAGTGAAGTCACACTAGTACCTTAAAGGAGTTTAAATCATGAAAATTTAACAAGAGAAGAAAGCAAGCCAATTTGAATTATTAGAATTGCTTTTTCCTTTTGGTTTGCTATTCACAGACCTGTTGGAGGCCCCAGCATGTGAAGTCATGCTCAGACTGACATCAGGCCTGGAATTCAGCACAACTAACCAACTAGACTGTCTGGAGACATCCAGACCTTGGGAGTGGATTGTATTTTAAAAAAAAAATTAATAGTCAAAAATTAACATAGCGAAGTAAATTGTCTGTGTAGAATAGTTCATTTGAAGGCAAAGCCAATTTACAGGAAACAAAAATATGGCTCATTGTGTTCTCCAATTCATGTTTTCATCCTTTACTCTGCCCAGACTTAGACTAATTATTCTCTCCAAGTCAAAACCTGTTGTATGCTTTAATAACTATTAATGTTGTATATTTTGATAACTCTCTCTCTGAGCAAATTGGAGGCCCCAGGCTACTCGTGCCCTGACACTTTGCAAGTTCCACATGGAAACAGGACCTCAAAGTCAGAGTTAAGACCTAACAGCAAAGTTTGGTATTGTATGAGCGTGTCCCTCAATTTGTGTTGCAAAGCAATCATAAATATCTGGTGGGAAATGGATTTAACTCTTCTCTGATGGCACAGAGAAGCCAAGTGGGGCAAGGCCTCTGGTCCCACCATGATTTCAAGTCTGTGCACGTGTCATTAACAGCACCCATCAGCAACTCAGCTCCTCAAGGAGAGGTTAAACCAACAGGATGAATGCCTTCCCACAACACCAACAGTTCTCCAGCAAACACTGGGTTTGGGCCATGCAAAAATTGCCACACTATTCCCTGTGGGCTTTATAGGTCTGCATCACAGAAGTTTTGACTAAGGAAGGGGACTGGTGAGAGGAATTCCTGTTTTCAGCAGGTTATTGAGTTACTTGGGCATACAGCATCATTGCAGCACGCTGGAATTTTTAGCTCTCCTGCTAGGTTCAGCCCTGGCTGGGTCTTGTGTTACTCTTGAGTTCAAGAGCAAATTCTTGCCCAGAGAAAGGGTCTGATTTACTCAAAAACTTTCCAGCTCTTCAGAGGCAAAGGGGAGAGTACAGGACAGCTCAAAGTCATGATGGTGAAAGCCCTTCAATGGAAAGGAGAAATAGTCAGCTTATTACACACAAAAACCCCCAATACCACCACACCACAGTTTTCTTCAAATTCTCTTCATTTTTGCTCATTAAAGACATACAAATTCTCCAGAGTGAAATGCTTTAATAATCAAACAGGAAAAATTTGGCCAGGACAAATGACCCCCAGTAATGGTGGGGTGGTCTCATGCTGTTTGAGACAGCAAACAGTGTGCAGGTAGCACAGCCTGATTGTTTGGGTTAGTCTCACATGCACTTCTCCAGGATAAGGACTTGATAAGGAGTGTGTTATCATCCTCCCTTTGCCATTAGGGAACGGGTTACACCGTGCCACTCACCGGGACCTGTCTGCACCTCTGGGGATGGAGAGCTCCAGGTCCTTCCAGGGGATGCTGCATGGACACAAATGAGGGAGGGAACAAAAAACTCCCTCTGCCATGGGAGTAACTGAAGGTCATCACAGTTCCTCCAGGGGCTGAGCCAGAGGGACAGGAGCAGCCATCCCTGTCCCGAGACTGGCTGAGATCTGCCGGCCATGGGATACCCCACACAAGCCCTTCAATTAATTGCCTGCTCCCCTGGGATCTCCCAGAGATTCACCAACAACAGAGGATCTTTCTGAGTCAAAACAAAGAGTGCTTAAGCTCTGCATTAGAACTAAAGATGCCTTCATCTCATAAAATAGAAATAATCTGACTGCAGTATAAACACAGATGGCAAGGGTGGGAACTGCCAGCACAGACAAATATATTTTTCCCCAAGTTGTTTCACCCGCTCCAAAAACAAGACAGGAAAGCAGCCAATGGACCTGGGGTACCCATTCCCTTCCCTGCCATTCCCACAGTAACTGTGGGGCACTCTCTGACTGCACTATTTGTTTATTGTGGGTCTGTTGCAGCCCCAACCAGCCCCAGGTGTGTTGGTGTAAGGCTGATGGGCAGAACATCCCTGGAGTCAAGGAATAAGCAGGGGAGAGCACCCTGCAGCCTTCAAAACACCCCAGCACTGAAACTTCCTGGAGGTTCCAGTGGGATAAAGGGAGCTGCAGCCTTCAGACCTGTCCTGCTAAATAAAACAGGGTCAAGAATCAAACCCTAACACCAAATTAGCACCTCCTGCCTGGGGCTATCCCCTCCTAGGAGAGATTTGTTTTGGAGAGACCCACATCAGGATACCCAAAGAGGTAGCTGGATGTGAAATAGTAACTGATCGGTAGCCAGATGTTTGTGCAAAAATGAAGGCACAGAAGAGAGCATGAGCCCACCCATGGCTGCTGGAGGTGGGTGATGCTCCAGAGGAAAAGCACGAGCCAGGAACACAGATGTGGTTTGGGGAACACAGATGTGGTTTTGGTCTGGTGCAGCAGTGACACCTTCTCAGGCTTTGGCCAAGTCACTTCAGCAGTTTGCTCTTCAAAGGTAAAACGGAGAAAATAAAACACTTCCTTCTCACACAGGGAAGCCATCAGGAAAAATGTAACTATTATTATGAGGCTGAATATTGTGAGTTTGAAAGCATGTAATTATTTTAAAGACTTACTTTTTGAGGCTAAAATGGGATTTCAGAAATATTAATATGTAAAGGGAAAGAGCCTCTCTATGCCATTATTTTTGCTCACTTCCCAGCTTGGGGTGATGCCAGCTGGACCTCCCCAAAGCAGTGCCCAGGCACACAGCAGCTCCCTGTCTCTGCAGCACTCGGGTAGGTCACACTCATCAGCTGCTGCTCATTGCAGATATCCACACAAATTGGAATTTTGGCTTGCAAAAGACGGAAATAAATGCAAATACAATACATGGCCATGTGAACCTTGATGGAAGTGTGAACCCCCAGGCTTTTAGAAACCAGCAGAGAAAAATCAGGAGGTTCAGCCCAAGGGAACACCCTGCACTCAGGTGATCACTCACACACCACAAATAATCAGCCAAGGAGAGCAGGCTCCAAGAGCAGCTTCTCCACAGGTCTCTGGGGGGAAAGTTGGCAGAACAGATCCTTGCCTTGCCAGGCCTTAGTCATTGCTGTGAACCCCCTTCATCCTCATGAATACAAAGGTCACCCAAACACTATTTCATACAGAAAGAACCAAGTGCCAAGTCCTAAACTGTGACATATTTCATTTCATTAGGTGGAATGTACTTACTTCAGGGGGGTTTATGGGTTTTCTTGTGAACCATGACAGAAATGAATCCAAATAAAAAAATGGACAAAACACAACAAGCCCTGCTTTAAAGTTACTAACTGATGTGTTCACCTCAAAATGTTGTACATCAACTTAAAAGAGGACCTTTCATAGAGGGAGTCATTTCAATTAAGACTATTAATTCCAGTATTCTCATTTAATGATTTTTTTTTTTTACCACTAAGAAATGCACTTCTTTTAGAAGTAACAGCTGGGCGACAGCCTTTGTCCAACCTTTCCCATCCAGGACATTGCTGACTATGCACTCGAGACAAACTTGCTGACCAGCAGCTGCTTAGGAGGCCATGGGGAGATGGCAAATTTGGTCCTACCCACCATAAATCACCTTTTACACCTGCTCCACAGACACCTTTCCTAGAGTCAGACATGGCTGATTTCAGTGGCTGCAAAAATAATCCCTGGTTTTTATTGTTTCTGTTTTGAGTCTGGTCCTGCCCATACACATCTGATGAGGGATGGAAGATCCCATGGAAAACCTCCCTGATCACTCCTGGGGCAGGGAGTAAAGCAGTGGACCAAGCAGTTGTCCCTGAAAATTAGATAAATATCAGGATATTTGGAGCATTTGGGGAGGAGAATGAGGAAAGGTAAATATTAGTAACAGGTAACAACTAGAAATGATCAACAGTGAATGACAGGGAAACCTTTTAAGAGTAAACAAAACCACCATCCTCATCACCACCTCCAAAATTCAGGGGAAACACAAAGAATCAAAGAACATTTGATTCCTTGAAAGCACTCCACCACCCAGCTGCTGTAGGGCAAGGATTATTTTTTTCCAAACCAGGAACTTCTAAGAAAGATGAATATTGAATGACATTTTAGAATTGTTTTCATAGAAAACAAGATATTCAAACTCAGAAGTGATGCTGATTTGGGGTCAGATGATGTAATTTTATGTCACCTAAGTGCAGTCTTTCCAAATACCTCTGGTTTATTTATTTTTATTATTTTTCTGAGTGCTAGCACTCAGTCCACAGGTCAGCAGACACGAGCAGCGTGGCATCAAGAGCTGGTGTTGACAGGGACAGAGGGAGCAGTTAAGGTCTTTAATTTGTTATGAATAAAAATAAAAACAAGCATTGATGAGAAAGCACATCACTTTTAACATTTTTTCAGTGCTGTCTTCCTTTCCTGTGCTAATGCCCGTGGCACTCGGCCTCCACCTGTGTTTTCCCAGGCTCTGTCACCCTGGTGTGATGCTAATGCTGCCCCTTGCCTAGAATGGATAAAGGTCTCTCTGCAGCTTGTATTGATTGAATCTACTCAAGAGACACTGGAGTTAAGCAGTTCTCAACCCAGTGGGCAGGGAACTATTCCCAGAGTGGAACAATAATATGCCTGATTTTCCAGAGGGCTCTGAATAGTCACTAATCAAAGCAAGGCTGAATTACATCTTCAGCCGCAGCAGAAAAGTGATTTTGAGCTAAAGCAAAAAAACAAACAAACAAACAAAACCCCCACATTTATAGCAAAGCCATTTGGGCAGAAAATTTGCTCCTCTAGCACTTGAGAGCACTTAAAATTCTGCCCAAGAGCACCAGAGAACCCAGAAATCACAAAAGCCCCAGAGCACGGGAATGGAACCAGCACTCTCAAACCCAAGGCAGGAAGATCTCCCACTGCTCAAACCAAGGCCCACCAGAAGGAAAGGGATTGAATGCAAACAGGAGAGAACCACCACAGCTCCAGGGCTGTGAGGAGCTCAACCACAGCCGTGGGGCTGCAGAAAAGCCAAGGAAGGAGGCAGTTGGTGGCTGAGCACCAACCTCTCGCTCCCTGCCAGAGTCTCCACTCACAAAACCACGGGCAGACCATGGAATTCCTCCTGGTGCCTCACTCCAGCCTGAACTGCCCAGTTTAAGCAGGTTTGCAGGCCGAAAAGGTGGTGTTTTCATGGCAACAAAGCTCCAAGGCAAGAGCAATCTTGCTGTTGAATCCTAGTGGAGTGAAGGCAGCTGGAGAAGGTTTCCCCTCCTGCTTTGTCAGTAAAACACCAGAATCTGATTTCAAATAATAGAGGGGTCTAAGACAGATTTTGCCATTCTGCAATGGAAAGACCCTGGTTTTATCCATGTTGAAGGCAAACCTGCAGAGCAACTGCCTGTTAAGGTGTAGCACAAAGATGTAGGAATAAGATGATTTTAAGAAGAATTATAATAATACTGCTCACTTAGCAAACCCAGCACCTTCCTACCTGTGAGTTTCCTACTCCCAACCCAATGGCCATTCCTCCTTTGCTTTTGCTGTCATTGAAGTCAATATTATTAACATGAAGGCTGATGTAGGATGCACTTTAAGCCCAAACTCCCCAAAATAGAGTCCTTGTCTTAGTTCCAGCATTGGCAATGATGATAAAGGTGAGTTTACCTTGCACAGCAAATAGTCCATATCGGGCATTAGAATTTCAAGGCTTCAACCCTACAAAAAATACAGGAATAGTATTAATTTCTAAGTTAACATATGAGGAAATTGCACTCTGCTCACGTAACAGGCATGGCCACAAAGAAAAGTGGCAATACCTACAGGTAATAAACCTCACTGTTTGCAAACAGCTGCACAAAGCACTATTTGAACTATTTCTCTCCAAGTATTTTTCCTTCTATGGAAATAACTTTGCCTCAGATGGCAATGGCTTCTACCAGACGATTGCATTTCAAGGCTTTGTGAGCTGAAAGAGGCACCAGCCCTTCTCCCTCACCCACTGCATCAGCCAGGGCCCCACACGGGCACTGAGACTGGGGTGGGAAAGTGCTGGGTGTCACCCCACAGGACAGAGGGCACTTCAGTGGGCACAAGCCCCAAGAAGAGGGCCCAGAGGAACATCAGAAGTGCCATCAGTTCTGGGGAGAACTCCGAGGTCTGTGAGCTGGGTTGGGTGGGAGATGAGCAGAGACAACACGGAGCAGCCTTGGATGCCCGGCTGAGAGGGTCCCAGAAATTCACATATTAATCTCAACAGCCAAGGTATCCCTGTTCCCACAGAAACATGGCAGCATATTTTGCATGTTTGTGCCATTCCCAGCCTCCAGGATGCTCGTGAGCACACAGCACTTCTGAGAGGAATTACCCTTGACACTCACCAAACCACTTCAGTGATGGCAATGCCCTGCCAGGCTCCCCACACAGATTTGTCTCCCCATCTTCCCCAGATAAAAGTTTTTCTCATCACGCCATTTCTCCTGAGTTAACAATGACACTCAGTGGTCAGGAGGATTCCCTGCAGTCTACACTCATGCTCCAGCATCCAACAGTTAATATTCACTATATATTGCACACAGCAAATGTCTTCCGTGAGCTTCAGGATCCTGAGACAGGGTTCAAGTGATACAGAAAGACCATGAAAGGAAAGGCTTAGGAAAAAGGTGAAACCAAACCATAATCTCTTTTCCAATTTGTGCAGTGACCTGGGAAAAATGTTCCATCAATCTGCATCCAGGCTATTAAAAAGCAGTGCAGAGGAGGCAAAGACAGCTCTAGATCAAATTATTAAACACAGAACATGGAGTCAGAGCGAGTCCCACTGCTACCACAGAGATCCAAACCACAAGTGAAGAGTTAGTTACTCATAATGTGAAACTTCTGGTTTGTCCTCCTCTTCCACCCCCAAGGATGGATGAAAAACAACTGCACAGCTCCAAACTCTGCCTCTGGAGCTTGATTCTGGTGCTTTCTTGACACAACAGAATTTCTACCTGTGCTCCAGATCCAGCAAATCACAATGTGATGTAAAACCAGGAGAGGATTAAAAGGAAACACTGTTGTTTGTGGGCAAATAAGTGGTGGATAATCCGAGTCCAGTTTAAAGGATTCCTCCACATCTCCAGCAGTACAAATCACACTGGGACGATGCCTTTCCATTTTGACCTAGATGCGACAGAGCTTTGCAATTAATTGTTTGATTTACAGTGTTCCTGTGCTGAAAGAAGAAACAAGCAATTAGATATCACACTTCAGCAGTGTAAGTATTTATGTAATAAATTTACGTAAGTAATTATGTATATCCCAGATTCTGTTTCTCAAAATAATTCTCCTCCTCCCTAAAGTGCTGTGCTTATTATTTTTCAGGAAATGGTTTGACACCTTTTTTTTCAATATATCTGGGCTATATCTAAGGCAAGTGCACAAAAAGCAGGAATTATTCTTTTAAATTATTTTGTAATGTAAAGCACACACAATTTTAATTGTATTTATACATTGACAGAATATTAAACCATGTATTTTACTCCTTCTAACAATAATAATTCTGTTCATTCAGGCTTGATTGTTTCCCTTTGGACTGGAACAGTAGCACGACAGAAAGAAAAAGGGTTTCCACCCTATTTATTTGCAAAGTGAATTCACTTCAATCTTACCCAGGGTTCTGTTTTCTCTCTTACCGTTGTGGCATAACTGTATTTTCCATCAATCCAGTGAGAGCATCACTAGGATATACCTTCCTGTTAGACATTATTACAGCTGCCAAGTTGAGCATTTAAAAGACAGGAAAAGCAAGAATTCACGTTTGGCTCCCAGTGTGTTGACATGCACCAGGACATGAACCTTATAATAAGATCTGCCCCCCAGTTCTCAATATTTTATGCTCAGAACTGCACCCACTGAGCACAGCTTAGGCTCCCTAAAGGTACCCCTGGCAATGCCCACATCTCTCCAGTGCCATGCTCAGGGTCTCACCCGGCTGCAGTGACTACTTGGGAATGCCCACCACGGACTATGGCTGCAGGACATCAGCTAATGAGACACCAGAATATCAAACTGAGAGAGTACTTCAAATAAGGAACTGAAAACTATTTGGGAAAGCCATCATTTAAGCAACTTTCCCATTAGCAGCCCAAAAGTCAATATAATTTGGAGGGGAACTGGACTGGCACAGAGGCTCCCTGTGATGAAGCACCCTTGGGTCACCAGGCAGGGACAGCCCCTGTGCCATCTAGCCCATGGTGAGAGCCACAGGACACTCAAACACACCTAAGGACAGAATTTTAGAGGCATTCAAGGTTGAGGTTGCAGAAGTCTCATATGGGTTGCATATACCCAGAATAAACGAGCACAGTTCAGCACTGATGAGCAAATTGCACTGGGCCTTTCTAGTGCTAAAAGGCATTTCATAATTAGCTCCACATCTCTCTAAGACGAATAGCAGCCTAGAAAATAGCATCCTTAAGCCATGCCCTTCCTCCCTGTTTACCATTCCAATGATGGAAGGGTAAATTAAAATGCTCCAGCATAAAGAAGCATGAGGGAAACTGAAGATTCTACCTCCCATAAAACTTTAATCAGATTCACTGACCAAAAAAAAAAAAAGTCCTGATTATTAAAGTGATATTTAAATTACAATTCAGAAGGACTCCAGCTGCCAAAATAAGAGGACTCAGTTTCGCAAAGCTCTGACACATTAACATAAATGCCTGCCAGATTAATCAGCTCAGAAAGCCAGCAAAGTGACCCAAAATGTGACTTTTGCCCATAGAACTCAGCTCCCCTTGTGAGGCTCCTGCAGGATTGACACCAGTCAGGAACTAATCTTAGGAAGGAACTCAGCTTGTAACAAGGATTCAGGGTTGGAATGCACTGCACATAAACCCCCTGCCCCAGAGACACACGACACATCAGCCAGGAAGGTCACTTTATTTACAGGGCAAGAGCTGAGCATTTAATCACACACCAAGACCATCCTAAGCAGGTAATTACAGGCCACCAGCCAATTCATTATTTCTTCCTTTTCCCCATCCTCAAGCCTGCAGCTGCTACATAACAGTGATCACACTCTGACTTTATTCAAACCTTCAATAAACACACAGTTAACCAAGAAGTCTATTTAGTAAATAATAGCTGTTATCAATATTAATGGCAACTCCATTTGCATGTTGCTGGGGAAATTATTTACTTACTAAGGCCTGGGGGGGCTGTTGGAAAGCAAATGAAGGTCAGCCAGAGATTAAACTTGCTCCAGGCCTTGCTTAGCTTAGATAACCTAGCAAATGCCTGGCTCCAGAGCAGCTATTCCACAGTGAACCTACACCTCAGCCAGGTGATTACAACCAAAAAATTTTCAGAACAAGAGGAGCAGAAATTCTCCTAAATTTCCTGATGTCTTCCCTCACCAGCCCTGATGCACAACAGAGCTTTTATCCGAAGCCTGGGCACTCCATGGAGTCATAAACCAGGATGTGGGGGGAAATTCTCTCCCTTCCAACCCCATCTTTCAAAGGCCACATTCATGCCCTGAAAATTTAATCCTCTCCCTTCTGAATTCTTTTTGAAAACTGGACCTTGGGATCTTGCATAGCTTCCGAGTCAAAAATAAAGGAGAAGTAGAAAATAGAGATCATCAAAATAGGATCTCCAGGTGCTGCAGAGGTAAGAAAGGCACATTGTGCAACAGGGTAATAAAAAGAATTTATTCCTGGCTTTTTAACTGTAGAAAACAAAGCATTTCACAACGGTGTTAAACATTATAATCGGTTTACATCAGAGAAACTGAGGCACAGCAAAGAATTTATTCAAAATCCCACAAACAAGAAACAGCATCAGGAACTGCACCAACCTCCCAGCAGCAGCTTCAGTGCTCCACGTCCAACCCTGCATCATCCAAGGACATCAAACAGCTGACAGGTGACTGGGGAGATTGAAACACAGGGAATGAAGAGGCACAAAAGGGAGATTTGTATTGTTCAGCTACCCTGTATAGCATTCACTTCTACAGGACTTAAATAACTGCAGAACACGCGTCTTCATCAGACCTATTCAGATCGGGATGAATCAAGTCCCAGAAGTGGCTTTTTTCCTGCCCTCATCTTCAGTGCAAGGTACCTGAGCACTCACACTGATGCAGACACTGACACTGAAAGTGCTGGAGCTTCACTGGCAGAGTTTGGTGCCAAAGCTCTGTGGTTTTCCCTCAGCAGTGATTATACCAAGACAATGACTACACGTCTCAAAGTCACCCCTATTGAGACAGAGGACTGGGCAAGTATTTATCCAAACCTTAACTCTTACATCCAACAGGTATCCTTTTGCTGTGAAAAATGTCATCATTATAGAAGGGGGAAAAAAAATCAAATTTTTCTGGTTTCTATAAACCAAGGTCACTTTTTGAAATAAAGGATTGAAAACAGACACTTTTCAGCCAAACCTTACAAAAGTTCATGTTCAGCCAAGAACAGCCTGCTCTCAGTTCCCTGAAAAGTTAGAAGTGTTTGAGGATATGGATTGCTTTTAAAAATAAAACCAGCAACAGCCCAAATTCAGATGTGTCAGTACCACATGCAGTGTCCTGGGAAGGAAAGAAGGACAAAAATGGGCTGGGGGTGGCCCTTGCTGCAGGTCACCACATCTAGGCAGGACATCAGGTGTCTGAGGTGCAGAGAACATCCTTGGCTGCAAAGAAACTTCACCAACTTCTCCACAGGCAACAATCTGCCCTTCAGTCTCTCTTTGCAGTGCAGCAACAGGGACATTTAAACTATAGATAGATAGATAGATAGATAGATGTATATATTTACATGAGGCCCCCTGAGAATTAAAATCTCTTTGCTTTGTCGTGCAAACACAGAGTTTTGTGGAGCACTGCAGGATTCCACCTCCCCACAATCCCAGTCACCCTGGGGCAGGTCAGGAGTGCCCTGGCAGCCAGTGTCCCCGAGGGGTCAGGGACAATGCCACCCTCCCCAACCCTCATCTCCTGGGCACCACTGAGCTTCAGTTGCTCCAACACCAGCAGCATAGAGTGTGCCAGAATATGTGAACTGCCTTGATGCTGATGCCATGATGATTTTTTGCCTTTTCTTTTATACCCCTTTTATACCCCTTTCTACAACTTCTGTGTTCCTGGTGCTTTTTGCCTCATTCTTGGACTTGTCAAGCTGAGAGACTCAACATTTTAGAAGCTTCGTAGCTAGGGATCAGTGTGCCCCAGACCCCAAGGTTCTCTCCAGAACACATTCTGTAAACCAAGATAGAACCATCCAAGGGAAGGTTCCTTGGGGAGGGGGGCTCATTCCAGCCTCTCATTGGGGAATCTTTGATAGATCTGCTAATTAGTAACACCTATAATGTTATACCTGATCTTTTGGGGGTGGGCATTGTGGGGTGCATGGAGGTGCATTCAGCCTGGATGTGGTGCACCTAAAGATCCTTAAAATAAATACCAAGGTAAAATCCCTTTTTCCCTTCTAACCGTGTTTGACTCTTGATTTTAAGACCAGGAAAAGGCATCAACACAAAGATGATTTCAAGACATTTCTGAACTGTCCAAGGCTGCTTTCACGCCTAGAAACATGGAGGAAGCGCCATAAAGAATCGCTTTACTTTTTCCTTGGGATCACATTGATTAAGCTGTTTAAGCCCACCGAAGGAAAACGCTGTTCACACTCATGGCTGCAGCTGTAGCAACTGGGTCATCATTTCTCTGGGGCAGGGAGGCCATCTGGATGCTGAAGACGTGGTCCAGGCTGACCCAAATTCGGCAGCACAGCCAGCTGCCACAAACCTTTCCCAGCTCAGCTTCCTCGAGACTGGCAGCATCTCCATGGTTTAGCCAGGTCCAAATCTGGGCTGAGCATTCCTGGACATCCTTCCCCTATCACACAAACTTTATGCCAGGTTTTTTTTTTTTTTACAATTTGTAGAAAAATCCTAAGTGGAATTGCAGGAATTTGAGGCTACAAATACAATTTGAGTGAAAGCTCAGTGGGAAGCAAGCCTGGATGCAGCTTTTTGGCCAAAACAGCAATTTTTGCTGTGGAGCAACCACTGAACCCAGAAAGACTTAAATACAGCCAAGCTTCCTCACTGCTCCAAACCTGTAAAGTAAATAAGTAACAGATTTTCTAGGCTGAGGCATCTCCTGTTATCAGCCTGGAGGGATTTTATATCCATGAGTTAAGCCATAAGAAGACATGTTTATGTAACAGAACAGTTTACGGGGCACCAAAGAGCTACAGGCACTGCTTTAATGCCTCATAAACTTCCAGGCTTTGGGGCATTAGTATTTACACTCCCCCCTTCATTACCTCCAAGATTTCCTGGGATTTTAGCATAGCACCATTGCATTTAATTTTTTAAAAAAAATCAAAATCTAATTTCCTGCCATGTTGGCATGTGACATCATTGCTCTGTCCAAATTAAAAAGAAATCAAGAGTCATGCTCCTGTTCACTGCCTTTGTCATCTACATGAAACTTCTTTTGTTAAATAAAGGCTGAAAACGACAGCAACCCAGCACCTGCTACAGGGCAAACCCCAGGATGTGCCCTCACCACCCCGAGATGTTCTGCCATTTCATTGATTCAGACAAGCAGAAAGCACAAGGCAGAGCTGGTGCAGCACCTTGGGTGGGCAGAACCTGCAGCTCCACCTGAGCAAACTGCTCCTGGCTGCTGGCTCCCAGGGCGTCTCCCAAAACATCTCACAAAGTCTTTTTGTTCCTAGGATGGACTGAATTTGGAAACAACGTGCTTTCAAATGATGTTTTGGTTACGAAACGTACCCTAGTAAAACTGAATTATGTAATAAGGGCTTCTGTAACTGCTGAACTGGCCAAGAACCATGGCTGGGTTGAACCTTCAGGTATTTGGTCTCTGCAATGGCTCAGTCTTTGACCTCTCTCCAGCCACTTTTCCCTCTACATCCCATAATTCTCATGATCTGCAGAGAAAATACCAAAATAACGGAGACCTGGAGGCCTTGTCTTGACCATCACCCAGCCAGGGATGAGCAAGGGGCACCTGCTCTGCCTCACACATCCCCCTGCCCTCAGCTGTCCAAGGACCAGCTTCAGCAGTGTCCACGTGGCACCCAGCCCAGGCCAGCTCTGTGCTTACAAACCCACATCTGTCATTTGGGGAAGGATCTCCACGGGCTAAATATCATGATGGAAAATTATTTGGTATTCATCCAAAACCAAAACAAATCAGTCTCACTCAAGCCAGGACACCTCACCCTTGAATTCCCTCCAGGCAAGATCAGCAGCAGATAGAACAGTGTCAGGCTTTATAAATGTCACAGAACAGGCCCAAAACTGCTTCTGCCTTCACTGATTAGAAGGGAGAAGAGGCTGTTGGGCTTAAATGCCTTGGCCTCCCGTGTTACACAAGCCAGGGAGCTCACCAGGATTTACTCCAGGTGGAAACTGTCAGGAATCAACCCTTTGTGACTCTAAAAAGCACATTTTTCCAAGCTGCTTTCCTCTGGAAAAGATTATTTTATTCATACCAGTTAAGCATTCTTTTTTGTATCCCTCTGGAGAGTCTCAAAATCCAGCATTTAATGCTGATGGGAGAGAGGAGAAAGAGTCAGGATTTTTAATCATGTCTTTGCTAAAGAGCACAGAAAATGAGCTACTAAAACACCTGCAGCTTTGGGATATTCCCTGCAGTCAGAGGTTAGAGGGCTGTAATTGGAGTGGTACAGCTGATAAGGAAACCTGCAGTGTGTCTGGGAAAGCAGGAATGGATCAGGAACGAGTTGGGGTGGACCTCCATGATGAGATGGGACAATCCATTGCCAGACACTGCAGAAGACCCAGGAAAAAGCAAACAAGCAAACAAGCAAACAAAACAAACAAAAAACCCCAAACTGGTTTTTCTCCTTAGTGCTGAGCAACAGGACAAGAGGAATGGGCAGGAACTGATGCCCAGGAAGTTCCAGCTGAACATGAGGAAGAACTTCTTCCCTGTGCAGTGACCGAGCCCTGGACAGATTGTCCAGAGAGGCTGGGGGGAGGTTGAACCAGACGACCTCAGTGATCCCTTCCAACCCTACTCATCCTGTGAAATCCTTTCTGCTGCTCTTCAGGCTTTCTCTGCTGACCTGCAAACCCTCTCCAGGTTGCTCTGGCTGGCACTGGCATCAAACTAGTAGGAGTGGATGGATGGATGAAGGTTCCCCTTCCCCAGAAACTTTAGATTAAAGCCCTCTCGTTACGTTATAAAAAAAGTACATGTGTGCTTTTAAATGAAAACCACAACGAAATTGTGCAGGGTAATTTTTTTTTAGAGTTAGAAACCAATCAAAAATTACCTTTCTTGTAAATGGACATGACTCATCCAGCGTCTCTGTTGAAGTGGTGGATTTCTTTCCAGTAATTTAATAGCTGAAAGAGTTTATCATGAAAACAACAAGCCATCATCATTAATATTCACACAGAGAAACCAGAGAGGTTTCACAAAATCTACTTGCATTTGACATTTCTCCCAGCTCCAAACAGCGAGCACACATTCCATGGGACTGTTTGTTCCTGGAAAATGCAGCCCCAGCTCAACTCCATATATCAGTTTGTCTAGAACAAACATTTTGTACTTACAAACAGCGTCCTAATTGACTAAATTAAGAAAGCAGAACATTTGCTCCACATAACTAATGGGGACGTATTTCCTTTGTCTCCTGCCACATTACCAAGCATATCCATTAGGATAAGAAAAAATACTTGAGCATATCAATTAATCCCATCTGCCAAAACTCCTAGTTACAGTTTTCATGCCTGGATCTCTGCTCAGGTCCTGATGAAAACTGACATTTTTGTGTCCAGACGGACACATGCTGTGAATGAGAACTCTGTCACCTGGCTCGTGGGACTCTCCAAACTGAGGGATGATTTAATGTATATCTTTGACTTCCTGCATATTCCTTAACCCCTCAACATTTTTGTCATGCAAACCACAGCATGAAGCATATTTCTGTATTAATGCTCTAAATCCCTTTAATGCCCTAGGCAAGTCTACGAAAGTTTTCTTTAATTCAAAATTTTTCAGAGACTGCGAATGAGTTTCCAATGATGAGGGAGAAATCATTTCTTCTCTCACCATACCAGAATCTGTAAGCAGCTCCTATTTACTCACATCTCCCAGCAGAAGTCAAGGAGGTTTGAATTAGGTTTTTTGAGGAATTAACAGAAGATACAAAGCATCATTATTGAGCAGCAAAATTAATTAAAGTTCAACAGCCTGGAAATTCATTTTAGATTTCTCATACAAAAATGTTCATTCCCAAAGATGCCATCCTCAGTCCTGACCTGGCTTCTTTATACCAAAATGATCAAGGGTGGAAGCATTTACACTGTGCACTTCAAAAGTGAAAATCAGTGCTGGAGGGAAGTCTCAAGCAGTCAGGAACGTGAACCAAATGGTCCTGCTCAAAACAGGGTCTGATGATGGGAGACACCTCATCCTGCAGGATAATCACACAGCTGAGCCCCATGGTAACAACCCATGTGACTGAGAGGTCCCTCAATTTTAGTTTAAAAGCATTCAGTGCAAAAAGAAAGAGCTTTTCCACAGTCCAAATTACGTAATTGTTTTGTTTCCAAACAAAAAACTCCATTAAAATTGAGCTCCCCTGCATGGATGTGTTCTCTGGCTGGCAATTTCAGCAGACCCTGAGAGGCTCCATCAGACTGGGACTGGTCAAGAAGAGCTCCCAAACGAAGCCATGCAGCTTTTCTCCATCCCCACCTGCCTTTTGCCTCTCCCCGAACCATGCAAGTCACCAGCTGAGACAGGAAAATATTCCCAGAGCTCCCAATCCCCAGGGCTGCACTGCCCACAGGAGGAAAACCAGCACCACTGAGGGAACTGGAGAAGGTTTAATCAAACCAGACAGGGACCAGGCTGTATAGAACTTTCTCTCTTCTTCCTGACACCTTACACCCTGTTTTTGTTTCTGACACACCCCAATCCCCAGATTAATTATGTAAAACTGACATAGAACCCTCTTTTCCCTGACACTCTCATCTCACTTTTTTATACACACGCATGAAGCACTCTCCAACCACTTTCTCCCCTCTCTGCTGTGTCAAACACTCACATAATTTATTAATCCATTCAAAGTACATCCTCCAAGAGCTTATTCCTGTGTGTATGTTGAAGCACCAAAGCTGCCAAATCCACAGAGGACCACAGCGTCCAAACCAGCAGTTATTTTGGCAGCGTACAGAGCCCCATGTGATGTATCCAGCACCACAGCAAAAGCTCCAGCAGCTTTCTCTGATCTTTTTGGAGTGGGACAGGAGGTGTTTTTCTTAAGTGCAAAGCATTTAATATTGCAGCAGCCGCTAAACTCATTAAGCCAGCCCAGACAATGATCACATCATTACCATAATTCCATTTAAAGCACTTGCCTCTTTTAAGAGGACCCACGCAACACAATCATTACAATGTTTTTCTGGCAGTTACCATCCTTGTTTGTTGAGGCAGTGAGAAGTGAATTGAAACATCCTCATTTTTCTTTGATTAAGAGCTCAATTAGGAAATAAAAGACTTATTGATGGCACCACAATATTTCAATGTCCCAGTTTTTCCACTGAAGACCACAGAAATGTCACTGGACTTCAAAAGGTGAGCAAATTGAGCTCCTTGCTTGTGAGCCAGCACCAGTATGAACTTTACTAATCACTTCTGTCCTGTTTAGAATAAAATTCCTGTTTCTTATGACCAGAGGGTGTTTTGCAAAAGCAGTAAGGAATACTCACATGGTTTTTATAGAATGCAAATCCAGCACCTGAGAATTCCTTGCCGCATCTCAAAAGCCTGTGGAAGGCACAATATTCCCAAAGGAGCAGCATGGAGAGGAAATGTATTGTGAAAATCCCATTACAGAGCCCTGAGTAGAAGTGCCAGAGAGCCACCCCCGACTGCTGCTGCCCACCCAGCACCTGCAGGGAAGAAATTGCTGTGCAGGTGATGAGAGACAGATCTTTGGGGACAGACTGACGGCAGGGTAAAGCCACCCAGATGTGAAAATGCCTCTCAGAGAGCAAGCTGCTGGTCAGATATCCAGCATCATCTGGAATGAACCTCACATTCATTTCTGGGCTAAAAAACACTAAGTAATACTTTTTCCAGGAAGGACTGTGTGCTCTCACATTTCAAAGCTGCCAGATGAAGGATATAGATGGGTAACTCCATGTCAATGGGAAAAGTGGTTTTCCACAAAATCCTACCTTGCCCAGTCATTCACTGCTTCCTGCAATTCATCGAGTGAAACCACAAGGCAGCAGGTTTTAAACAAAGGATGAGGAAACATTTTCTACCCACACCTGTGGAATTAAACTGGGGAAGGGTCTGCCCTGGCATGAAGTGACCAAAAGCCAGTGAGGAGAAAACACTGCCCGTGCCCACATCTGCCCATCTCTGATGCTCCTTACTTGCAGTGATTTTTTCCTCTCTTACTTTTGATGGACACAAGAAGAGCAGTAGCAGCTTGCCATGATTTCCTCAAGATCCTACACCAGCAAATCCAGAAAAAAACCAACTTTATGAATAAAAGATCTCCCGGTTTTCAATCTTCTTGATTTGGTTCATGCGAGTAATTTTTCTTTCCTCTCATACAAGACTCAGAGCAAGAATTGAAGGTTACAGGTAGAGGTAACATGGCTCAAATCAGCTCTCATCAGTGACAGCAGAAAAGCTGACACTGTCCTGTGCACCTCTGAGTGCACATCCTTTGAGCTATAGGAAAGCACGTGGGCAAATGGTTTGGAGGGGCACCAGGAGCTAGAGCAAGTCTTCATCACGTGTACATGGTTACATTTCTCTGATTTCAAATTCAGGAGCAGGCTGACCCAGGAGATCCACAAAACAGCATGGGAAGAAATGCACTTATTGAGCTGGACAAGCACTGAGAGCAGCATGAGCAGCTTTAGGTGAATTTGGCCAAGGCACTCAAAATTAACCAGGGGAACTGTCAGAAAGGCTGATATGTGCAGAGCAAATCATCATAGGGGATTAATTCTGTTACGAAAAAAGACTAAAATGTACCATTTTTTTCTGGCCATGGTGAGCAAGTGTTATTTCAAGGAGGAGATTCACAGTTCATGGTCAGAACACTTTGGTATTGTACATTCTGGTTCTTTTTGTGGGCTGCAAGTCTGGATAGCTTCAGGCAGAGAAAGTGAAAACTGTGGTAACAAGTCATCTGTCCTGGGTGTGCTGCTTCCTGCCCGTGCCAGCAGCTGGGAGCATCTGCTGCCACAGGAAATTCTTTTATAATTTCTTATTTATTTATCTATTTATTTTTTTAAATGAATCAGAATCTCTAAGCTCCTTCCAGGACACACGAATTTCTGTTTCGCAACACCTCTCACTGGAAAGTCTTCCCCCCGCCCCATCCCTCCATTCCAGCTGTAAATTTAAGCTTGTACTTAGTCATAGCAGGACTGTCAGCAACAGGCTGGGCTGGATCATCTGCAAACTTAAAAGAACAAAAAAAAAAAAAAATTGTTGACACCTCTCCATACCCTCTAGTAAGATATTTTTATACTAAAGCATCATAAGAACAAAAATTACACTGAAAGCAGCTCAGGCACCAGGGAAATGTGGGAGTTTGCTGCCTCATTATGATTAAATGAACATTTATACAGCAACTATGATATGCATCAGTGTCAGCAGCAACAGGGGGAGTTAAGGGGAATCACGACTTGCTGCAAAAAAAACCTGATGTTGTCTTGGATGAGGAATATGCAAAGGGAGTTCAGGGCACTTTTACAGGTGCATTCCCACACCTCAGTGCTCCTGCTTGGGTCTGTCCTACCCTAAACCAGGCTCGTTGGTCTTCATCCAGAGCCTGACCTGAAGTTTTGCAGGAAAAAAGCACTGGCACCACAACAGCACACAGAGAACCTGGGGTTTCTGCACAAAGGGATGGAGCACTTCTCCTCCATTTCCTGAGTGAATTTTAATGCAGGAGCAAAGTGCTGAGCCAGGTAACTCCTGCTAGCTTCCCTGCAAGATCCTTCCAGAACGGATTAATTTTTTAAAAATGTTTTGCTCCCTGAGCAGTTGTCCAAAACCAGAGGAGGACAGAAAAGCAGCTGAATTTAAAGCAAAAGAATCTGCTGTCTGCAGGAACAAAAGGAGGAGGGAACAGACAGCTCTGCAGCGGGTAAAGGCCACCACAGCATCCTCAGGGTGAAAAGCAAAGCTGGCCCGATGGCAAATTCCACGAGCTCTGTGCACAGATCTCAAAGCACTCAGAAAAGCAGAATTTCAGCTAAATATGTGCTTATTGCCTTTGGTATTTATAATTTCATTCTCTGGCCAGACAGAGGATCTTGTCTTGAGGGTATCCCACGAAAACACAACACAGACACCAACCAATATTTGAGTGACAATGTAGAGATGAGGCAAAGGCAAACAGCTGGCTCCCACCATCAGGTATTGCTGACAGTCCTCATGATTTGCCTTCAGTTTTTGATGACTAATCTGAAATGCCTGTTTTAACGAGGAAATTTTAAATGTCACTGCTGCACATTTTTCTGATGAAATTTGCCCTTTAAATTTGGTCTAGCAAAAAATACAGACTTTCAGAACTTATTCTGAAATAATTTATTGAAAAATTTATTGAAAAAATAATGAAATAGTCAAATTTCTGCTGGTTCTCCTGAGCAGGCAGCAGATTAAAATATTGGATTTTTTTTTTTTAAGTTTTCCTCAGGAGAGTTTTCTGTTGAAATTTTGGTCTCAATATCATTATTTCTTGATAGTGCTAAAGAAATTTCATCAGATGAAAATGATATTGTCCCAACTAATTCCTCAGAAAAATTCCCATGGAAAGCTCCAGTGGAAATCTGTGTTCCTGCAAAAATACTTTTATTTTTCTGAGGAAACATTTCCTCGCAGAAAACAGATTCTTTGGTGAATTTTTAAAAGGATTTGCAGAAGCTGTCAAATTTTCCATCTAGAAACAAGAATGCAAAAATCTGTACACAGGTGTTTTTTCACATTTGGGCATTGATGCACACAGACAAGCAGTGGCAGACACCAAATTTCCTTCCCTTATTGATCCTGTCACTGTGATAAAAGCTGCTATACAGCAGAAAGGCCAATCCAGGCAAGTCTGAGGTGTGAGTTGAAAATAAACTAAACAAGATTTCTCATGAGACTCACACTGTTAAATCTGCTCCTCCACTTAATAAAAATCATGTTTAAAACAGTGTTGTTGCAGTATAATTTCTGTCTTCATTCACTTTATCTGATCAGTACAGAGACAATTTATCCCATTTCCCACGAATTTCGCTGCCTGGCATGAGAACATAAGAACTCATTTTGACTCTTTTACCTTTTAAAAAAAGAACATGTTCATAAAAAATAGTCCATTAGGTGAGCGAGAGAATGGGATTTAAGAGATTATCAGTGTGTTGGTGCATTATGCTTGTTATGCTTTTAGTATTCCCACTACAGTACTTTGAATAAACGGTGAGGATTACATGTGTCGTTTCAGTTATCCCCACAGGGAATTCCATGCTGCAGCACATCCTGATGAAGGACTCGTGAGCACAAACCACCCTGCTCTCCTTGGAGGGCCCCCTTGCCCCAAGCCCTCCTTATGCCCTCAGCAGCCAGACCTGGCCCAACCCAGCCCAAAGCCTGACATTCAGTTCTCGGCCTCCTCTGCACTAGAAAAGCTTCCCCACTGCTGCTCTAAATGCTCTCTCTTCCTGCAGAGCCAGCACATGGCAGCAAGTGATGGCTTATCCCAGGGGGCCAAATAAAACCCCTCAGGCTCATAAAATTACTTTTGCCACTGCAGCCACACACACGGGCAGAGTTTGTTCACTTTTGGCTGGTCCCAACATCCTCTGCTCTTCCAGCTCCCAGACACACTCACACCCACCCACTTCACTCCTGGTAAAGCCAGTGAGCTCCTGGCACGACTTCTTTATCCCTCTTCAAGGTTTCCTCCAGAGCCACCCCACCAAACCTCAGCACATCCATCCTGCATCCCACTCCTGCAGTGGCTGCAGCTCCTGTCACCAGCACATCTTCCTCTGATTCTCTCATTACATCAATGATAAAATGAGAAGTAGGTAAAATGAGACCTTAGGCAAATCTTTGGTGTCTTTACCAATTCCTGTGATAATTCCTTGAAGAAAAAATTAAAAATAAGCATTCCTGTCCCATCACAACACAGACTCCTCCCCTCAAATCAATCACTCCACTTTGATGATCACGTAACATTCCTTGACCCTGACGCCCGGAAACACAACACCAAACATCCAATTCCAAAATATCAGCTTAAATCCCAAGCATAGCAAACACACAGTTGCTCACAGATGGAAAGGAGAGGGAATTTAAAAAAAAAAAAAACCCACAATAATTTTAAGCAAATTTAAGATCATGACACTCTCAGCTGCACCAGTCATGATGACCAGGTAAGGTATCAGCTCATCTATCTGTGTGCAACAACAGTGCAGAGCTCTCTACAGACCTTCAAAATAATTAACAGTGGCTTTTATCCTCAAAAGATTGCATTGTTTTTCTAAAAAAAAAATCCTAAGAACCTGTGACCTTAATGGATCACATTTCTTAGCAACTGCCACAGTCTTTTGCTGACAGGGAAAAACATAAGCAGTGCTAATATTTTGTTTCTGAAACACAGCTCCAATTGTCATCACAGTTTGAGTCACCAGCACAGAGTATCAGCCTGTAGCTGGCAATTTTAATTTCCTGCTGGTGCAAACACACGGCCCTGTTCCAAGCCCACAACTTGTCTACCAACATGTGAAGTGGCATGAACTTACATTTCAACTAAATAAATCGTTCAGATTCTCTGCTTTCAAGAGCAATGTGATAACCCCGAGTGAAGCGCTTAGATTCATCACACTGAAAGGTAAAATCCCAAAGGGTGACGTTACAAATTGCATTTTATTGCTCTCTTTTTACAATATATCACAGACAGAACATCTGGTTTGAAATCTACCTTCGGTTTTGGCAGAATCCTCGTGGGCTGCAACTACAAACTGGTTTGCACAAAGCTTTTAGCACCACCCAGAAGCTGGAAGTTTGTAGCCAGCCACCCAGGAAAGCTTTCTGCTCTGCTAAAGCAGATAATTCCCTGTTGGTGCTGCTAGGAGGCCTTCCTTGCTTTTACATCTCAGGATGGAAACAAGATGTGTCCAAAAGAGGCTCTTGGGTTTTGGTTTTGTGCATCACAAAACACCTGGCTGTCCTTCACCGTGGTGACGAAATTGCATGGTGGGGCAGGAACAGCAAGGTAAAGACAGGCTCTAGGCTGGCCTTTGGTGGCATGGCCCTGGAGAAAAGCCTCCTGTTTACTCTAAGTATTGTTTTCTGCAAAATAAAGAACATCACTGCAGAAGAAGAAATACTCGTGCTCATACATCAAAAGGCAGCACCTTGAGATGAGGCACTTCTCACACTGCCATGCAACCCCAACTCCTCTGTGCCTACAGCTTCTTGGAAACATCACTCCAGCAACCCACAAAGCATTAAAAAAGCACCAGTTGATGTTCTTTCTAATGACCTGCACAGATCTGGAAAGATCTGGAAGGCTGAGCTTTTTAATCAGAATATACTCTGGAGAGCCGGGAGCGAAGGATAGGATAGGATAGGATAGGATAGGATAGGATAGGATAGGATAGGATAGGATAGGATAGGATAGGATAGGATAGGATAGGACTACCCCTTCAAACACCAGGAAAATGAAGATGTTCTTCCCCCTTTTTTCTGATCCCTGGAGGTCTCTCCTTAAGAGTCTGAGCAGTAAAAGAGGTAAACATTTTGTCCTCAACGGAGGATGAAGTGATATTTAATCAGTAAAAGGCTTTACTGTAGATTGATTCTACCGATTTTCCAAAGTTAAAATCCATTTCACTGAAGACCTGTCTGCAGACTAATTAAAACCACTTTCTTCCTCAGTTAAGGCTGTCAGAGACCAGCAACCGTGCCTGAGGAGCACCATGGGCAATACTTTTGCACCTGTATTGAACAATGCAGATATTCCATAAGCAGCTGCACTGGGTTGGTTTATTCCCCTGTTCTGCTGTTTGTAAATGCAACAGACACAGCTCTCAAGTGGCATTTCATGTGCTGCCACCAAACCAGCCTCAGAATAATTTCCTGCCACCACATCAGCTTCAGAATCATTTCTCATCTTCTGGAAGGTCCCACCAGCTCTGCCACCACGGTCATGCTGGGGTTGGACACAGGGCAGAACAGACCTGCACTGCCATAGGGACACCCTGGGAGTTGGTCCCCGAGCCCTGTGTCACATAAATACAGCATTTCTGGTCAGCCACGGCTGTGAGGGAAGAAAACAGGAGAAAAAGAAGCAGGTACCCCTTTGTATTCACAGCAGGGTCATGAGGGGACAGATATGTGAGAGACCAAGAGACTCTTGGAATCTGAGAAGGGATTTTGTGCTCCAGAAGGGGTGGCAGTTGTGGCAGGGAGCAATAGGAAAACACAGAGAGTTATGGAGGCAGCAAGCCATATCCCAGAGAGGAAGTGTCTCCTTCACACTTATGGCCATCATTTCTTTTGCTTTCTAATCCTTCTCTCCCAACAATATTTTGTCTTTTACTGGGTTGTCTGGCTCTTGACAATGGGCCCTCGTAACAGACCCCTTAAGGCCTTGTTGGGGAGACCTATGGAAGTTCACAGCCTGCTTTAATACCTGGGAGGTGATAGCCAAGGGATCTTCCAGGATGAGGAGGTTAAAGACTGATGGCCTTGTGTTAAAATAACACCTCCTACCAGCTCAGATTTGCTCTTCAGCATGGCCTCCAAGAGAGGTGAGACTCTGCATCCCCTAACAACACATCTCCCTCTCTGGTCTTCCACACAAAACAACCAAGAGCAATTTCAAAACAATTTTTTTTTTTTTAACATTTTCTTCCACAACGAAATACTTTCTCAGAGCATTCTGAGTGTCAAAGAACATCACAACCTGACAGCCTTGCTCTAGAGCTTTTCCTTCAGGTTTTTCATGCCCATTTGCTCTGGAAACCTCGGTGATGGAGCAATTGGCTCCCAAGACCTGAGGTCTAAAATTCTCCAATTCAGAGCACCTCAGAGCTGCATTGTCTAAGAACAAGCAACTACAAAATACAGCTTTGCTGTTTAGGGACACTTTGCCATGAAACCTCAACAAGGTTTTACATAACTTCTACTGTTCTTTTACTGTATTAAAAAAACAACTTGAAAATGTCCATATTTTGAGGTTTAAACACTAACATTTCTAGGATTCAAAAGGTCACAGTGAGGCTCTAGTGCATGAAAATGTCATACCTTAGCTAAAATAATCTTATAATTAATTAACTTCAGTCAAAATTATGAACTTAAGTGGCTATCTCAGATTGCTTTGCTCCATAAAATCATGATTGTACCATAGAAATATTTATATACTGAAACTACTAGACAGTGGTTGACTTTTTTAATGCACAGACATTTTTCCATGAGAAAAATGAGGTTTTAGTAAAATAAATATTTTTATATGGAAGATACCAATTGAAAGGATACTAAACCGATATTTTTAATAAATTAACCTGCATGGAAAACTGAATGGACTTCTGTTTTTAATCTGAGAACATAAGCACTCCCTTGGGGAAAAGGCAAGAAACTCAAAAAGGCTAAAGGGAACAAAACCCAGAGAAGGAAAGTTGAAAATTCAAGACTTGCATTGCCAAAGTGGCACTGGAAATTCAGAGCAAGAACGCTTTTGTTTAGGAACTGCTCTGGGAAGCGCAGAAAGGGGAAGCAGCTGGCCCAAATTTTCACAGTGTGTCAGAGGAGCCAACCCTGGGAAGGCTCCCCTCCACTGGCAAGAGCAAGCAGGAGGAACAGCAAAGGTCTGAGCCAAAAGGGGCTTGAGTTAGTGCAGGACAGCTCCACAGCAAAATTTGCAACCACAGGCTGTCCCAGTGGCATCACACAACTGTAAACACTCGTCACTTGTGCAAGCTGGGGAATAATTGCAAGCTGGGGAATAATTGCAAGCTGGTTTCAAACCCCAGAATGAAAAGTTGAGGGCACTGAGTGCACTGGTACCAGCTCTGGTCCACATGGACTCCTTCATGCTCAGAGGCAGCAACACAGACAATGTCCAGTGCTGGGCTGCAATTCCTCCTTCCTCCATCCTCTGAGGGTTCACAGAGATCATCACTGCCCTTGGTTAATGAGGAGCCAAGCCTTTGGCTCCACTCTGGGCTGCATTGCTGAGATTGCTGAAGGGAACAGTCTGCTTCCAACTATGAGGTACCTTGAAAAGCACCAGAACACGAAACATCTCCACGAGCTGCTGCTGTTCATCACCTCTCGTGGGCTCCAGAATGTACTGGCTCAGTCAGCCAGAGAGGGTGGTACAAGCAACAACCTTTCCCTTTCAGCTCTGACACCTTTGTGGCATCTGCAGCCCAAGCTCAGCCCTCCCTCGCTCCTAGAATAAGACTGTAAGTGGGATAAGACAGATGTGTTCTTAAATACACCTTAACTAATATTAAAATTCAACCTGGTGAGGCCAAAATTACTCCCAGTGAGAGTAAATAGCCATATTTCCTTACTTTGCCAGCCAGGCTATTGGACACAATTCTTGCTTGTACACAGCAAATCAATAGATGCAGTTGAGCACAACTGTTGAGCTGTGATCACTCTTTCAAAGGCAAAACCACACCAATTTCCACGTGATGATGATTGTGCCATTTACTCATCCCACCTGAGAGTAGCTGTAACTCCTGATACCTCTCCCAGAAATGACTACACTCACAAAAGTGCATGCTGAAGGGAAAGGATATCGCATTTTTCCTCTTTTTCTCACAATTTCTTTCTGGCTTATCCCTTTCAGGACCAAGTTCCAACAAATCCAAGAATTTCTGACAATGCAAGAGCTCATTTTCTAATCCTGATCTCAGGTTCTTGATGAAGGTTTCATTACAAGCTCTGTCACCCTGGTCTTCTCAAGTTTAAAGAATTTGAATGGAGGTGTTTGAATGCACAGTTTTTGCAAGGGAGTGGAGGGGAAGGAAAGAAAACAAAATAAAGAGCTATCTGCTCTACCACTTCATTTCATTCAGAGATTCTTTGCAGCAGATAATGAATTTTGAGTATCAGTAACATTGCATAATCCAGCCACCCACCACCAGGCTGCTTAGCACAAATTTGGCTATATTTTTTTCCCCTTGCCAAAGTGTTCCTGCAGCAGGCCCCTTAATTGGCAGAAAGGCTGCTGCTACTCTGGCTGTAGAACACATTTCTGGGGAACACTTTGTTCCACGGTGTCAAATTTATTCTCAGCAAACTCTTCCTCCTCCCTACTGCGGAAAAAGCCACCGACACCAGAGCAGCCCCAGCCTTGTTCCTGGCCCATCCATCACCCCAGCTCCACCACACCACCACTTTTTGGGAGCCTTGAAGGAGCATCAGAGCCCTGCTGGTGGAACCAGTGTCCTGAAACAGCTCCTCTCAATGGGCAGCATGAAACATGCTCAGCACAGGACTCGTGTCACCTGGAGTGACAGGAGCCACATTAGGAGGCTGCTCTCCAGCCCAAACTTGGGTTTATTTACAGCTGGGACAGTTGGGTCTTTCTTCTGCCTCAGTTCCCTCAATGCAAACTGCACATGATAAAAATCCCCATGAGTGAGGCTGCTGGACAGAATTAATGCAGAGTTTTCTCTAATTTTCTCCTTCTCCTCAGCCCATCAGGCCTGGAGGCTCTTGTAACAACTTTCTCTTCTCCTTATCACAGGATCACAAAATGGTTTGGGTTGGAAGGGACATTAAAACTCATCTCATTCCAGCCCCTGCCATGGGCAGGGACACCTTCCGCTATCCCAGCTTGCTCCAAGCCCCATCCAGCCTGGCCTTGGACACTTCCACAGATGGGGCAGCCACAGCTTCTCTGGGCACCCTGTGCCAAGGAAGAATTTCTTCCCATTATCTGATATTAGGAGGTTTGCTTCTTGTCCAAGTTATCATCACCTCCATTGAGAAACAGCGACTAAAAAAGCAGTGGGAGGTGTTTTGAACCCAGACATCTGCAAAGGGAAGAATCAGGATTGTCTGGGTTTTTTTAATGTTTGAGGAGTACCCATTAATGCCATTGATGCTCCTTATTCCTTAAAGCTAGAAGGTAAAACCTGAAATACCTCAGTCCTGGTACCAGACTGCAGGCCTTTGAAATGCCCAGCACAAAAGCACAGTCAAGTACCCTGCTCCCAGACTCAGAGCTCTTCCACGAGACAAAACCTGCATTGAAATGAAAGAAACAGATGTGCACTGCCACAGAAAAATGGAATAACACAAGCTGTAACATTATCAGTGCTTATACGTAACTTTGGCTTAAAATCATTAACCTTTTTATAGCTTGCTTTGTGGCTGAGCACTTTCTATTCCACATAATGTTCTGAATACAAAAGCACTCCTGAGTGAATTTAGCCTAATGAGAGAAGCCTGTGATGACACTTAACATCATCCATTTATCTTTTGAAAGGAAACAGCATAAGTGCATTCCCCATACTCACAAATTTGCTTCAGCATTGTTCTCTGTGGTGAACTCAAGCCCAGGCTGGGTCCATTAGTTTTGACTTTGGTGTTTTAGACCGGGCTTTGTTGTTCTTTGGGGATTGGTTTGACATTCACCACCTGCCTGCACTCCTGGGACAGGAGTTAGCTCAGGGCTAAAGTCAGCTGGATTCACAAACCAGCAAGGCATTCAAAGGGTAAAGGCTCCACATCAATTCTCCCAATACATCCACAGAGAGGCTGCCAAAGTGACCAGCAGTGATTGATTTGTGTCAGGAGCTGGCAGAACCAGTGCAGGTTTGTCCTTCCCTCACCCACTGCTGCTGTCAGGGACAGACCTGCCTGCTCCACACCTGTAAAAACCTATTTCTCTCATCATCACCACCCCATTTTCTGAGCCTGGCACAGTGCAAACAGCCAGACTGAGCTCTCTAAAACAAAAACCTCCTGAGGATGGAGAATTATGTTTGGCACCTACTGCAGTCAGCAATTTTAACTCCCCCATCATTTTCACACGTGTATTACTCAGGTGAAGAGCACACCTGTTTCTGCTCCTGGTTCTACCACCCAGACTGGTGGTTTTGTCCAGGGTTTTGTCCAGGGCTACCTAAACTGAGCTTTCAGTAAAATGGCATTTTTTCTTGTTAATATACAGCAAAAGAATCTTGCTCTTAGGAATAGCAAATTTGTATTTCTCTGTTGAGAAACAACATGATCAAGAGAGCAAATTACATCAAACTGAATATCTACTCTTCCTATGCCTAGTTATTAAGGGGGGAAAAAAAAAAAAAAAAAGAGATTCAGTAACTTTAAAGGAAGCACAGAGCCATTCTGCCAAACAAACATCTTGACTTGAAAAATTAGAATAATTACTAATGCTCTCTTACCTTGCTGATGAAGTCTCAAGTGAGCTTCAGACCTAAATTGTCCTGTAAATGCAGCACAGCTTGAGCTCAGAGAAGTGCCTCAGGAAAACACTTTGAGAGAAGTGCTTGAACTTAGTTTCATTACATAGAACTGAAGATAATTTGGGTTGATTGGTTTCTGAATGAAACCAAATGAGCTGGTATAATCCATTTAAGGTGTTGCCAGCTCCAGAAATTAAAGGCAAAGACCCTGAAAATCAGTGAGCCTGATTCCTAAAAGTGAGGAGCAACAAACTGAGAAGAAGAGCAGGAAAACATCCTGATGCGGGAAACCCTTAAGTGATGCAGCAAGTAACTAAGAGAAGTTAGAGGTACTTTTAAAAGGTAGCAAATTAAAAAAAAAAAAAAAAAAAAAAAAGTATGTATTCTTCATAAGTTCAGCTCAGTTCTGGGCCGTCTGGAGTTTGGAGACATTTCTAGTGACAGCAAATACATCAGAGCTTAGGAACTAATTGAACTACATGAAAGAAGTACTGAAGAAATGTTCATCCACACAGCAGAGGCTGCAGGCAAACCCTTAATTCTGTCACTGCCAAACTTTTGACGTGGGAACTCACAGAATTTGTGTAAAACAGATTTTCACTACCAGAGGTGAACATACTTCAGGAGCCACAGACCTTTATTTGGGAATTGTTGGGGTAGGCACCAGTGCTACACCAGACCTCATTACCCCTCTCCTAATTGCACAGCAGTCCAGTTCTTAATTATCTCCTCATTCCTTCTGCTCCTCCTCCATGTGCCCTGGTCCCCTCAGCTGGCTTTGCCCTCCTTTCCACTGAGGACACCAGAGGAGCACCCAGAGCCCAGCACTGCAGATGCTCCTGCAGAGCCAGGTGGGGTCATTTGGGGAAATTTCCAGGTGGGTGCCTCAGCCCTAGTCCTGGCCTGGTCTCACTGCAGGCAAATCCTCCCTGGAGGATAACTGAGGTGACTGATGTGGTGGAGCCCACCACAAGTGGGGAGGTGCAGGAACAGGGATACACCTCCCACATCACCAGGAATCTTGCCCAGATCCTGCCTGGCCAAAGCAACTCTTTAATCACCCCGGTTTTTCAGGAAGAAAATGGCTTCAAAGGCAAAACACAATGAAAAAATCAAACTCAAACTCCCAGCATGGCAAAAGTCTGGAAAACACCACTGCAAGCCAAAAGCCAGGTCTCATGGGAGGTGTTGAATGTCCTCAGCCCTGAGCAAGCACAGCCAGTGCTGCGCTCTCACTGCAATGGTGCCCAGGGACTCCTTGGTTTCAGTGCCCTGCTTGGCTGCGTGCTGCCAGCCCTTCCCTTGGCTCACCTCATTCCCCGGTTACAGCAGCCATCAAGTTCAGCTAATTTAGCTGGGGTTTATCCCCGCCAAGTCTAGAACACAACTCTAAACTTGCAGCAGAAACTTACACCAGAGACAGAGTGCACAAGAGCCTGTTTCCCTCTGGCAGCAGAAACTCTGAGTGCTTCTTAAATCAGAAGCATCAGATGCTCTCAGCTTTATGGGAACTTCGATTGTCTTCCACAGAGTTTCTGAAGCCTGCAGGTAAAGTGATGGAAGATATCCTGCCAGAGCCAAACAGCCTCAAACTGTACAAAGACAGACAATTCTTTTCATCAGCCTACCTGGATTGCCTGGCAGGATTAAGAATGAGGAAACCCCTCTACCTTGCAGGATAAAAGTTATTAAATTTGGGCATTTTCTGGTGGTTGGAACACAACTCATCCCAATGTGAACAGCTGGAAGCATTAATGTGAACTAATGTAAAAGTAGTCAAATACATTACAGTGATTGTCAGTCAGCCTGTGCAATATGAATAAAAACCACATTAAATCTGTTCCAAATAATTGGCACAATGTGTTTATATAGGACTAGGGCTGCATATTAAAACACACCTGATTTGTTCTTCATAAGCAATGAGTATTTACTACATCTGTGATAGCTGTATAGATTCAGATCTCATTTTTTAAAATGATTAATTGGTATTTAATTAGCATGTATTACCATACTAGTTGTACACAGCCTAGTTGGGAATGCAAATATAATTCTAATAATTACATAACTAGTTATGCTTTCAAGAGCCTAATACATAATGCAATGCAGACAGCTTCCCTCGGAAGAGAAAACAGCACGTATCACAGAGTAACATTTAAAAAATGCCTAAATCCTCTTTTCAAAGTGGACTTTTATCTAAATCAAGAATTCTTAGGTTTTCTAGTGTGCTGCTGCCATTGTCCAACCCTGCTACAAGAAGCAACTTGAACAGATCTTTGCATTGGCTTCTTTCTAGGAGTAGTGGAATTGTCTCTCTGAGCACTATCACAGGGATTGAAAGGGGTTTTTTCCTTCACCATGAAATGCCTCTGTCACACTACTTGCTCCTTTCAAATGCAGAATTGATGTGTGAGGTTCTGGAGATGTGTTTGGATCTCAGCTGAGCAGCAGAGCTGTGACACCTCAAGGACTGGGCAGAGGTGACACCTTCAACTAAAGTGCCACCACCACAGCTGCCAGACATGAGTAAACATCTCACCAATTCTCTGGGAGACAAATATTCCTACAGTCTCCTTCCCTGCAGTGCTGAGTTAATTCAAAGTGTGAGCTCAGGCAACAGCCCAGAGCCACTGACAACATGAAGATTAGCAGAATCAAGTGATAACAATCAGTGCTTGCATCCAACGTTTTACCAATACCTAAGGAAAGTCTTGAAAGCCCACCCTGAATGCCAGCAGGTCTGTCAGATACTGTCCCATCCTTTTTCAACTGCATGCTCCCAATGGGGAGATGTTTCTGAACAGCTTAGGAAGGGGGGTGGGGGGAACAGAGAGCTCTTTGGAAAGTGAAAAAACAACATACTTTCTGCTATTTCTCCCACTTAGGAAAGACATTTCAGCCCACAGCTCACTAGCCTGAACCCTGAAAGAGAAAAGCTGATTATACCCCCTAGCAGAGAACCTCTCTTTTAGCTATCTCCCACCCAAGCTATTTGGGGTACAGTGTAGGGCTCTTTCTCAGCAGTCAAATCTCCCCTGATGCTGACAGGTACAGCTGCTAGTTGGCAGTTGTGTCCCCACACATCCACCCTCTGCTCAGAGGAAGGCACAGTAATCCCAGCCCCTTTTCTGCACCTCAGCAGAAAAATCCACCCCCTAATTGGTGGCTGTGATGAAAACCTGTCATCTCCAATTCCTTACTCCAACACCACCTCCCATCTTTTCTTTCCAAGGTCCCACACCTCACATACACAGGCTCCTGGCCCAGTTTTTGCAAACTTAGAGATATTCCTGTTTCCTGTAGCTCAGGGTACAGGAACTCTCCTGCACCTCTTGATAGGGCTAAGCAACAGTCCTGCTTCCAAGCCCAGGTGTGTATCTCTTAAGAAGATGAATGCACTCACTGTGTCTCTGCCCAGAAGCTACAAACACAAGTTTCTGTACCTCAGGCTGAAGATGCACAACCTGCTCTCACCTCCCCGCTGTGGGGTGTGAGTTTGCAGCTCACTGAGAGGAGGAGGAGGGTACAGGAGCCACCCAGAGCATCCTGCAGCTGCAGTTAATGGGGGCAAAAAGGCTGCATTTGTCAGCCTGACAAAAACAGCCCCGAGATGTGGCATTTTCTTATGTTCACTGACTCCCCACGCAGAGCTTCCTCTCTCCAAGCAGCGCTCCCGCAGCCCTGCATCCGGATCTCTCTGCTCCCCACCAACAGGCACAAAAAGCCCACAGCTATTCAGCTGCACTGACCAGACTCCCCTCCCTGGACTCTGACTGCCAGAGTGATGTTTATCTTTCATTTCTCCCCTTGAGCCCAGCGCAGAAAAATCCTGCTGAAGGTAAATCCCCTCTTTTACTAACACTGAACTTTGATGGAAGCGGTTTTTAGTCAAAGATTTGCTGATCGCTCACGGAGAATAATAAAGCCTTTGGTTTATAAACAACTGGGCTTTTATCATCTGGCGTCTCCTTTTGTCACACCTTGCTCTTGATCTTGCAGAGGTGACTGAAGTGGCTGGTGTCAGTTATTGCTCCAAAGAACCCTTTGATTGTGTCTGTCCAATGCAGCCGCACATCCCCGTGTCACCAGGGCCAGAGTGACACTCACAGTCATTACTGAGTCAGTGCTGACCAGCACAGGCAGCAGCAAATTTGCTGATGGGAGGACAACAGAAGCTCAGACAGCTCTTTATGGAACCCACACTGTCACCGTACCCCTCACCCAAATGGGAAAAAGGGGGGTTCACCTCTTATGGCACAGCTGTGTTCAATGTTCACTGGACTCTGCAAATCCCAGCTCACCCACAGAGTTGTGTTCTTTACACCAAACCCACCTCCTGGGGAAGGGTGCATCAACCAAGTGTCTCTCCTGGACCTGTCTCAACACCAGCAGTGCCCAGGACCACCAACCCCCTCTTCCCAAGCCCAGGTATATTTTATATTTAAATGAAGCATTAACACTGCATGCTTTGGGAGGAAATACTTGTGACTTAGTGCAGACGGTTAAAGCAAAGGCACGAATTCCCATCAGGAAGCAAGGAATAGTGTAATGGCTGTGAAGCTTTGTGGAGCCAGGAACATGCCCACTGCAATGTGAGCTGATCATATGGCACAGCAGATTTTGGTGTTCTCTTTGTCGTATGTCACGTACTTCAGAGCTTTTGTGCCGACTGCCAGGAGACAAGAAAAACATACAATTACTGGGGGAGGATCAAATATTCCATTTTCTAGGGAAACTGCAAGGGCCTAAGCAGCTCTGGGCTGTCTTCAGTAATAAAAGTATTAGTGTTTTTATGTATATATGCTGACCTAGTCCCAAGCTTATTAGTAAAGAATTGCAAATGTACCTGGCTCTCTGCAGCCTGCAGGGGAAAAGCTGTGCTCCTAATGCTTAGTTCTTAAGGCTTTGAGTTTATGAACATTGTTTTTCTGATTGCCTACAAATAGCCATGAACTGAAAAAATTGGTCCAAAACCCCCTCCAACAAACAAACAAATCCCTGTGTTTCCTTTATTGCTGTTCCTTCCAATGCTTCTGTTTATCTTCACCATTCATGGCGAGGATATGGCACAGTGACAGGCAGCAGGGAGTCCTTGGGGACAGTTGGCAGCTGGTGACACACAGCCATGGCACCGTGTGGCTTCTCCAGGCAAACCCCTGCCCAAAGAGCCTGGCCAGCAGCTCATGGGGCTCCAGCAGCACAGCCCTGCAGAGGCCCTGGTGAAAAGGACTGGGACAAAGCTCTTCTGAAGATAATTTTGGGGCTGAGAGTAGAGCACATGGAGCAAACCTTCTTCTCCATTTCAAGGCTTTTAAAAGAAAGTTTAATACATATCTAGAGGGACAAAGTCTGATCCAAAGGCAGTGGAAAAACATCAGGAGGACTTCACTGCTCTCACTAAAGCTTATGTAGGTACCCACACAGCTGGAGTTTCACTGCCTGAAATCCCCCTTCAGCAGCAACATCTGACACTGATAGACTCCGACACATAATTAAGCCAGAGAAACATTAGGATGAAAATATAGCAAATGGTTCTCAGCTTCCCTGGAGGTACTAGAATGTGGAGATAAGAGTCAGCTTACAGATAAAAGTGGCAGCAGTGAGATTCCCTGCCCGGTGCTGCTGGGTTGCAGCACAGTCTCCTTTTCTGCATAACACACACACCTGCACCAAGTGCCTCTCTGAGGTGTTCAGAAGGAAGAAACCTTTAAGAAAGGCAGATAATGAGGAGAAGTGACTAAGCAGAGGCTTTGAGGCACACACAGAGCTATCACCCTCAGCCCAAGAGCTGTGCCAGGAGCCAAAGCACTCCTGGAGAGCTCTCAGCACCGCTTTGCGATGCTCTGAGTGTGGCTGCTGCTGGAGGAGTTTAAATAATCTGCCTTTGAAAGGATCTTGTGCTGCCAACCTCCAAGGCAGAGCACCACTCAGTTCAAACATCCCCAAAGCTGGACCCAGCTCTGTTCTTGTTTGGTTTTTAATCAATGGCTTCCTCCAAAGCCCACTGAAATACAGGAAAAAGCTCGCGCTGACTCAAGTGAGCTCTGACCCAGCCACCAAGCATGAGGCTTGACCAGGAATTGTTTCTTTGGCAAAAGGAGATTCCTTGGGCTTCCATCCTTTTCTCACATCTGTCAAGAGTTTTTGTATAATTCTTATAAAACCAGCATGAAACAACATCCATTCTATTAACTGTTCCTCCAAAAGAGTGCGGGAGTTTCCCCCTCCACCATGCTGGATGCACCATCCTTGCAGATCCTCATCGGTTCCTCTCACAGCTCTCATGAAATGCAGACTGCTCACCTGAAGGCAATTGCTCAGTGTGGAACAAGAAATATCACAGAAGTCAGGAAATAAGAGAGAGTTTCCAGCATCTGAAGCTCTTTATTAACAGCAGGCTGAGCTGTGGAGATGAGAGCGTGCCCTAGGTTTTGCACTCTCCAAGTGGAGTTCAGCCCATCGGAAACCAAACCCTCTTTGAGGGAGGAATTTGCACATACAAACTCTCTAATTTTTCCATCAGTAGAAAAAGCCATTAAATAGGAATAAAAGCCTTCCCACCTTGAACAAAAACAAATCAAGTACCAAAAGCAACACTGCACCGAGCATGCAACCCCCAGAGATCCTTCAGCAAGACAAAAGGTAACTCAGGTTGCCAAATCAAACCTGCTGCTCCCCTCAGCCCTACCCTGTGCTCTCAGATCTCTGCCAGCTCTTTGGCATCACCACTGCAGTGCACAGTCTGTGCAGATGCTGTGCTGTGTAACAATAAAAACCTCCCTGGAGTCAGGACAGTCTCCTTCGCACCCACATGCATGGTAAAGGAAGAGGATTTCACCTTTTTTCAGTGTACAGTTCTGTCTTTCAGGGGAGAAGAAAGAATTCACATCTAAGTGTAATGGTAGTGGTTTGAGTTTCTGCAGGAAATGACTTGGGGTTATTAATATGAATTTTTTTCCATTGTAAAATGATCTGAAACGCTTTAGCACAAAGCGAAGATCCTGAAAATCCAGAGCAGCTGAAAGTCAGTGTAACAGCACACACTTTACACTCTTTATGTTCTGCAAAAAGCAAGGACAAAGCCTTTGATCTCCTCACCTTTTTGTGTGGCCACTCTATTCTCTGCCAGGTGTGGTGTTCTGTACTGAAGGTCTCAGGCTTACTGCAGCACTCCAAAGGTGTTTGATGGCTTTGGATGCATGTGAGGAGCAGATTTGGGCTCATATCTGTCACATAGGTGCTTGAAATGACACGGAATTGGACTCAGTGACCCTGAGAGTGCCTTCCTATAGCTGGCCTGCAGCTGCCTCCAAAGGGAGTAGCCACCACCAGCCAGATCCCCTGTGGGCACAAATCCATGTGGCACCTCAGAGCTCACCCTGCCAGGGACTCTGCTGTCCTCACAGGGCATCAGGAACCACAGAGCACTTGCTCAGGAGTGCTGTGATTAAAAGGCACAAGTCCCTCCTATGTTCTTTTTATCTGGGAGGGTTTTTAAAACCCATTCAACTACATTCCTGAAATAATGCTGACTGAAACCTGTTACACCATCCTCTTTAGAGATCTTACAGAGGGTTCTCTCCAGCAGCTCCTCCAGAGTTAGGACCTCAAACATCTGAGTGAGGAGAGAAAGCCCTAACTTTGAAATAAAAGATACCTGTAAATTTAAATTTAAGGGCATATTCAACTCTCTAAGACAGATGTAAACATAGATGTTACCAAGGCATTCAGAAGTTGGGGATCAAATTTGCTTTTCCTTATAGCTGTGCAGCTCGGGAGTGACCCCACTGCAATCCGTGTGCACAGTCCATGCCTTCAGATAATCCTCTGCACCAGAGTGATGACTGGTTCAGAAACAATTTCAGAGAGCAACAAAGCCCTGTGCATATTGCAGAGCTTAAACACTGCTCCGATGAGATTCACTGGCCAAGCTGCAGGGATTATACACCAGTGTGTGGTAACCTGAGAAAAGGATCTGCTACTGAGGCAGCAATGCAGCCAAATCAGTCTCTGGCTATCCCGTGGGACACTGAGCTGCAGTTGCTTTCAATACCTCTTTGTCATCCACTTCCACTGCAACTTTACATTCCACTTACAGGCTCTGCACTAACAGATGATAACTGAGCCTCCAAGTTTAGGATTAAGAAATGAATGTATGGATCTCATCTGACAGCACATACTTGGGATCTAACAAACCTCACCCCTGGGCTTCTCCAGACACATCCCAGTCTCTGCCCTTCTCACTTGGATAATCTATCAAGACCCCTCTGAACTTGGCCGAAGCAAAATACTTCCCTGATGCTTTGGCAAGTGATCAGTTAAGTCTTTTCACTTCCTGCAGGGTAGGAATCCCATGGGAAGAGGATCATCCATGTGGTGACAGGGCACAAGAGTATCACGAGAAACATCAGTGCCCACCTGGCCAGGCAGAACTTACACAACTAAAATCAAACTCAGCCAAAGGCTGGACCTGCTCTCCACAGCACCTCTACCTCAAAGCTCACATCGAGGACACAGATGCAGCATTTCACATGCTCACTATCCTGAACTCAAAATTCACACTCAACAATAAAATTCCACCCAGAAGGTACTTTAAGAGGACAACATGTACCGAGATGGTGCCTAACAAGGAGCCTCTGCTTCCAAACACTCATTGCCTACCTTTTGCCCCGACAGCACTTAGTTTGGAAGCCTGTCACAGCTGAATGGAACAACAAGAGCTGCCTTCAATTTGCCAAGGCAACAGCCTTCAGCTGCCCACCATATATACTGTGACCTTCACAGCCAAACAAAGGAGCACCTATTCACGGAGAAAATCAAGGGCTTTATAAAAAAAAAAAAAATAGGACATGGCTGCTCAAACAGCCCTCACCACGTAGACTGGTACTGTCTGCTTCCTAACAAGCAGGCAAATTTGTTAGGAAGTTCTAAAATTAGGTGCTGAGCACCTGAAAAAAAGGTCTATTTAAAGCAGACAATAAAATGCCACATGGAGCTGTACTTCAAGACGGCTGGTTATGCTCAGCATGAGCCGTACGTGGCTCCAGAGGGGAAATTCTGCACCTGAAGTACATGTGCAAGGTATTGTCCAGAGCAGCTGTGGCTGCCCCATCCCTGGAAGTGTCCAAGGTCAGGTTGGACAGGACTTGGAACAACCTGGGCTAGTGGAAGGTGTCCCTGCCCATGGCAGGGGGTGGGACTGGATGAGCTTTAAGGTCCTTTTCAACCTGAACCACTCTGTGATTCCATGAGTCTCTGATTCTACATTATTTATCATTTTGGTACCAATAGTTTTTAGAATATTACAAGAAAACCACGTAGGGAATAACAGATCTTGAGGTTCATAAGACAATTTGATCCTTGATGACTTGGCTTTGTGTGCAAGTCCCTGAGGATTTACTCTGACAGTAATTATACACCGAGCTCCCTATTTCTGTTTGATTAAAATTCATCTTCCAAAAAAGCACTTGCAGTCCTTACTTAGACAGCTGGAGAAATGGAAAATTCACCACTTCTTCTGGTAGCTTTTCACCCACACTGCTGAAAGATGTGTTCCTTGTGCACACAAACAAATGGGAAACATCAGTATTCCAGACTCCTGCATCGTCCCCCTTTTAATTCTGATTGATCACGGTTCTCACACGCTCCAGGCCCAATTCCACCGGGTATGAAGTGCTCTGTTAATGCCTGTGGGTGTGCAGAAGAGGCTCAGTTCATGGTGAGAGCAGAGTGTTCGAGGGCAGAAGTGCCTTTTGCTCAGAGAACAGCTTTTGCTGTGCTGCAGAACAACTTCAGGCAAGGAACTATTTTTGAAGAGTTTAACAGGACAAAGTTCCCATGGATACATGTGTGTATCCTACATGTTCAAGGAAACAAGTGTCTCTCAGGCTCACTGATGCCTGGTGTTGCTTAATTAAACATTCTTGTGCTGGAAGGAAAACCAGGAAGTCGAAATTAGGTATTTACTAAACAGATGAAGTAATTCTCTGTCTAGAAGAACATATTACTCTGCTCACCTCTAAGACCTCGTGTGATCACCCAAAACAAATCAGAAAACAAAATATCTGTTCTGTTCTCTCTTTGCCCTCTGTCCTGGCCGCTAGATGAAGACAGAAGAAAAAAAAGAGAGAGAACAATTTCAAAACAAAAAGGCGACAGGACTGCAAAAGTTGCATGCAACCTAATTCTCAGAGATGATCTATTCATGCCAAATCCGGATCTTACTTGAAGTCTGTGGCAGTCAATCCCTTTGACTGCCATGCAGGCAGGATTTGGCCCTGGTGAAGCATCCGCCCGCATTCCCAGCTGCTCTGTCCAGCTGCCACAGAGGAATGTGGGGCTGCCGAGGGCGCTGGCACGGGATGGAGTCCAAACTTCCAGTGAAAAGCAAATTCCACCTCAGTACTTGGATCTGAACTTCGTCGGTGCGATGGCTGAATCTGATAAAGTAACCCCCTGCCTGACAATAATTTAATTTAGATTCTTCTCCCTCACCAGCTATATGGTAGCTGAGGAAATGCAGCATTCTGCTACCCTTGGAACATTGTCCTTGGGCTATGGGCTGCCCTACCTCTGCTTTCTCTAAAATAAGATGGAAATGTAAGGTGCTTATTGATTTTGCAACTGTCCCCAGAATTCTTGCCTAAGGGGAAAAGTTGTCCCTGTGAACCTCATATTCATCCCACTCTGTGCTTCGCCTCTTCAGAAGAACCAGCCACCACTAAAGCTCGAATTTTAAATCTTAAGACAGCACTGTCGTGCTTTTCAGGGTAAAATTCAAAATACGAGCTGTTTACAGGGAGAAATGAGGCTGTTTCAGCCCGGGTTCGGTATCCACTTCAGCCTCTCTCCGAGCGCATCTGGAGCGCCCTGCGCGGGGCACCTGCGGAGCGCGGCTGCCTCCGGCTCTCCCTGTGGGCTACTGACACCTCTTTGCCCGATAGCCTGAAACACAGCGCCGAGCCCCATCGCCAGCGATGCCACCGCGGCAGGAAAGCGCCAAATTCCAGCGGAGTGCCCAGGAAAACTTTTCAGGCAGCGCCCTTAGGCTGACGCTGCCCGGCGGGGCTCGTTCCGCGGGGGGCGCGGGGCGCTCCGGACCCGCTCCCGGCTCGGGGAGCCCCGCTCTCGGAAGGGAGAATCCCGTCCCGGGCTCGGGGAGCTCCGTTCCCGGCGGGGAGAGCTCCATTCCCGGCGGGGAGAGCTCCGTTCCCGCTCGGGGAGCTCCGTTCCCGGCGGGGAGAGCGCCGTTCCCGGCGGGGAGAGCTCCATTCCCGGCGGGGAGAGCTCCGTTCCTGCTCGGGGAGCTCCATTCCCGGCGGGGAGAGCGCCGTTCCCGCTCGGGGAGCTCCGTTCCCGGCGGGGAGAGCTCCATTCCCGGCGGGGAGAGCTCCGTTCCTGCTCGGGGAGCTCCGTTCCCGGCGGGGAGAGCGCCGTTCCCGGCTCGGGGAACCCCATTCCCGGCTCGGGGAACCCCATTCCCGGCTCGAGGAGCCATTCTCTGCAGGGTCCCCTCCCGGGCTGAGAGCGGCCCCGCACGGCACCTGCCAGCCCCGCACGGGCGGGGTTCGGGGGGGGTCCCCGCGGTCGCTGCGGGCGCGGAGCGGGGGAGCCCCGGCGGGGCGGGGGCGGCCCTTCCCCCGAGGGCAGCCCGGTACCGCCCTGCCTCCCGCGGGGGGCGGAGCGGCCGCCGCCGGGGCCGGGAGCGCCGGGGCCGGTGCGACGGTGCCGGGGCCGCCGCCGCCGCCCATGGAGCCCAACGGGACGGCGGCGGCGGGGGGCAACGGGACGGCGGCGTCGGGCGGCGGGGGTGCCCCCGGGGGCGGCCCCCTGCTCATCCCCTCGGCCTTCGGGACTGTGCTGTCGGTGATGTACGTGGCCGGGGTGGCCGGCAATGTCTACACGCTGGTGGTGATGTGCCACTCGGCGCGCTGCGCCGCCCCCATGTACAGCTCCATCGTCAGCCTGGCGCTGGCCGACCTGCTCTACCTCTCCACCATCCCCTTCATCGTCTGCACCTATCTGGCCCAGGACTGGTACTTCGGGGACCTGGGGTGCCGCATCCTGCTCAGCCTGGACCTGCTCACCATGCACGCCAGCATCTTCACCCTCACCCTCATGTGCACCGAGCGCTACCTGGCCGTCACCCGGCCCCTGGACACCCTGAAGCGGTCGCGGGGCTACCGGAAGGTCACGGCGGGGGCTGTCTGGTCGGTGTCGCTGCTGCTTACGCTGCCCATGATGCTGATGGTCACGCTGACCGAGGGGGGCAAGGCGGAGGGCAAGGTGAAGAGGATGTGTGCGCCCACCTGGAGCGTGGATGCCTACCGGACCTACCTGACCGTGCTCTTCAGCACCAGCATCATGGCCCCGGGGATCATCATCGGCTTCCTCTATACACGCCTGGCCAGGACCTACCTGGAGTCCCAGAGGAACCCCCCGCACAAGGAGAAGAGCAAGAGATCCCCCCGGCAGAAGGTCCTCATCATGATTTTCAGCATCGTGCTGGTCTTCTGGGCCTGCTTCCTGCCGTTTTGGATCTGGCAGCTGGTGCGCCTCTACAGCAGCTCCCTGCAGCTCACCACCCAAACCCAGAAGTGCATTAACTATCTGGTGACCTGCCTGACCTACAGCAACAGCTGCATCAACCCCTTCCTCTACACCCTGCTCACCAAAAACTACCGGGAGTACCTGCGCAACAGGCACCGCAACTTCTACAGGTTCACCTCCTCCTTCCGCAAGAGGGGCTCCAACCTGCAGTGCTCCTGGGGACGGTCCATGTCCTCCAGCAACCAGTACGACTACAGCTCGGAGGCGCTGGGCATGGCCACTCTCAAGGACAAGTGAGGAAGAGGAGGCGCTCCGGACACACCAGGACCAGCAGAGCGTCCGGCCAAGGTAGGGCTTTGGGACCCCCTAGCCCTGAAGGGTCCTAAAAACTCATTTCTGGTGCTCTCTCTAGCGAGGGGCAAGAAGCTGTGTGAATCCAAATGCTGTGAGATGAGGCTTAATTTCCATCTGGCTGAGGGCTGTTGGGGGGGTCCTGCCAGGAGCCAGCAGCCACTCAGGACAAATCCTGCAGGGTTTTGGGTGCAGAAGATGAGGTGGATGCTCTGTTCAGTTCTGCCACAAACTGTTTCACGCTTGGCCGAGTTTCGGCTCCGGCTCCACACACACGTTTCTCCCGTGTGGTTTCTCAGTGCTGCCTTTGGGCTACAGCTGGGTCAGAGCTGCAGAAATCTGAAATTGGTATCACTTAACTGAGCTGCCAGCCTTGTGTTTGCCCTGTGTGTTACCATTGTCTGTTTCTGGAGTGTGTAAAGAGACCTCTAAGCCCCTTTTCCTATTTCCTGTTACATTACGGTGCACTACTGTTACATCAAGCTTAAAGTCTCTATTTTTAAATTCATTGCAGCAGCACTTTGAATTCCAAGCATTCAAAAACCACAAGGTAAGCTGTCAGAAACCACAGGATCACCTAAAAAAAAAACCCTTGTAATTTTTTAAGGTTTCTACCTAAGGTGGTTTGAATTTGCCACTGATTTTTTTTTCTTTAAAAAGTTGGTCCCTTTCTTAACAGTCAACAGAGCTTGAAAAACCTGAAAATTTACCTTGGAAGAAATAAAAAATTATTTATAATCCTATGACTCAAAGACCTGAGGCTCTAAGAAAAATGACTGAACCCTAGATCATGAAAGTCATCATAAAAGAGACAAATTTTTTCATTATATTTTATCAAAACCTTTTTGCCTCAATGTATTCTGCTCATTTTCTCCCTGCTTGGCATCTCACAGTAAGCCTCCACCACAGATCCTGGAGATGCCTGTAAGCACTTAAACAACTGTAAAGTGTCAGTTTATAAATAAATGCTTATTAAAAATGGACCATCCTCAGCCTTCCCCTCGCCTGGTCTCTTCACCCAGCTCAGGGGGATGTATCTATCTGGGCAGATGCTGCAGTTCCCACCTGTGGGGATGAAGTTGGGGTCAATATTCCTCTTTCTTCTCCTGGGACAGGCTCTGGGGATAAGAAAAGCACTGTACGAGTTGCACAAACTCTTGTCAGCAGCTGGTGATGCCCAGGGAGTTCAGAAGCAGCAGCAGCGTCAGGAACTGTCATTTCCACTTTTTTATTACTTATTCCAACCCCTGCCTGCCTGAGCAGAGTCCCACTCCAGCCCTGCAGTGCTGCTGCATTCCCGTGTCCTTGGGCGATGCTCTCGTGTCCCACACCGAACTTTGAGGTGTGTTTGTGCTAAAGCAGAGACACGAAGTGCCAACACCACAGACAGGGCTGGGAGCAGAGAGCAGGCACAGAGACATGCTGCATTTTAGGCACTCAACTAACAGAAAAATACACAAGTTGGATGAAGGTGTTCCTGTGCTGGAGTCAGGCATTCTCTTGGGATGCTTTTTGGGGAGCAGGGGAATGAGTAACTCACCTCGCCTATATTACTTTTAACCACAGGACTGTATTTGAAACTCTGGTGATCACTTCGTCATATTCCAGTGTTGCATAGACTCCAAGCTGGGTGTCTTAAGTAGTCCTAATGTTGTCCATTCCTTACGAAACAGGGGGGCTAACACACAATTCGTGTTGGGAATTGGCAAGGAGAACAGGATTCAGCAGTTTTTCAGAACAACTTTTCAGGAACTAATTGATTTTTTAATTATTAATTGTAAAGCCATTGTTACTTTTCCTTTGGTTCCCATTTCTGAGGCTGGAAGTCACTCTCATATAAGAATAAAAAAGGTAAGACTGCACTCAGAAGGTGGGAGTGTGAATGTCATGTACAAGGTGTGTCTGCACAGAAGTCCTGGCAGAGCCAGGCATGGCTGCATCCCGTGAGCTGGAGAGGGATCAAAATGAGTTTTAGGGACTTTGCTTTGTATTTTTAAAAGTTAAAAAGCTGAACAGCCTAAAATCATATTTGTTAATACAAGGGGGAAGCTGAAAAGGAGTTCTGCATAGAAATAAAAGGGTGAAAATGCAGAGCAGGAGGGGTCTTCAGCTGTAACCTCAATGTGGGGATAAACAAACAGAAGGGGCTCATTTGGGACACACTTCTCAAGACACCTCTCAGTCCCCTGAAGAGATTCTGTTACTCTGCTCAGTGGCACCAGCAGTGTGTAGTGGCTGTGCTTCCTGTGCCACGTGGTGGGAGCATTAAATATCAAAGGGTTGATGGAGGAGCGTCCAGATGAAAGGCAAAATACTGGATATTTCAAAAAAAGGGTGCCCAGCTGGCCAAGGAAGGTGATTCTCCCCCCTGCTCCACTCTGGTGAACCCAGCCTGCAGTGCTGCATCCAAATCTGGGGTCTCCAACATCAGAAGGACGTGGAGGTGCTGGAGAGAGTCCAGAGGAGGCCACAGAGATGCTCCAAGGGCTGGAGCCCCCCTGCTCTGGAGCCAGGCTGGGAGAGCTGGGAATGTTCACCTGGAGAAGAGAAGGATCCAGGGAGAGCTCAGAGCCCCTTCCAGGGCCTAAAGGGGCTCCAGGAGAGCTGGACAGGGACCTTGGACAAGGGCCTGGAGTGACAAGACAAGGGGGAATGGCTTCAAAGTGACAGAGGGCAGGGTTAGATGGGATATTGGGAAGGAATTCTTCCATGTGAGGGTGGGGAGGCCCTGGCACAGGATGCCCAGAGGAGCTGTGGCTGCCCCTGGATCCCTGGCAGTGCCCAAGGCCAGGTTGGACGGGGCTTGGAGCAACCTGGGACAGTGGAAGGTATCTGAGGCTGGGGGGTTGTAACTGGATGATCTTCAAGGTCCCTTCCAACCCAAACCTACCCAAACCGTTCTGTGGCTCTGTTCTATTTGTCACTCCTCAGGTTTTTCAGCCAGGATGTGTTAAACTGCCAAAAGTCAGTAGGTTTGATCCACTTCATAAATATCCTGCTGGAGCCGATGTTTTAGCTGAGTTCCTGTTGTCTGGGCAAGCCTTGACTCCTCTTGGTGTGCTCTTGGTGTCCTCTTGGTGTTTGGGAATGAGGGGACTGTCCTCGTGGATCTTCCTTTAAGAACAAAACCAAATTAATCGGGTAGCTCCCTTGGGAAGGGGAATGCTCTGCCTGTCTAGAGCACCGAGCCCTGTCAGGGGTTTACACAACATTTAGGTTACCTATGAGGGATAGCTTTACCTGCTCTCCCCCAGAGGATTTTGGGGAGGTTTGGGGTTGGGATCTCAGCATTTCTAAGCACATCTCCCTGTGTGCAGGCTGTGCACACCTGCTGTAAGGGAGCTCAGGCTATTTTCTACATGAAGGCGTTCTCACCTGTCCTCAGCACTGAAAAGGAAGAGTTGGGATTCCCAAAGCCATGAGATTAAAACCATCTTGTGTCCCCAGCCACAGAGGTTACAGAAGTGTGTGAAAATTGAGATAACCAGAATCTGGATGATGGAACTTGACTGGTGTCACTCCAGGTAAATCTGAAGCATCTCAGGCCAGGGCTGAGTAACAATAGGGAAGTCAGTGGGGCTGTAACTGAAAAACAACATGTGGAGAGTTCCTTAAAAACAATTTTACTTTGGCTATTTTACATTCCAGGAAATCAAGTTCTGTGTACCCTAGGGTCACCTGTCATTCCTAAACCATTGTAATCCTGTGGTTCTTAATGCTTTGGGTGTTTTTTATTATAAATGGAATGTTGCTGCAGGTTCAGTGACACATGTTTCTTCAGAAACATGGGAAATGGGAATTTTAGGAAAGGCAGCAGCCTTTTCTTGTTGGGCCAGAGGCTGTCACTGCACAACTCCATACGTGCTTTACAAGAAAGAAAATAGTTCAATCACTGGAGATTTTTTTCCAGTACCCTTTGGGATTTAGGGGTTTATAATGCAAAAACCCAACCCAGCCTGGGAAAGGAAAGTAGTTTCATCCTGAAACACAGCCTTCCTTTATGGTGGGATGTCCTCAGATGGGAGCTGCTGTAGCCATGGCAATTTTTCCACTTTTACTTGAAAAGACCAAGACCACTCCTTTGTGGGGCAAATGAGAGTATTTGTTTTCACCAGACACAGGAGAAACCACCTGAGCCTTACGGCATTTTTGCAGCCTTTACCTTCAGTCACTTTTTTTTAGTCATCTTTCTCTCCATTTTTGGAAAACAAATTTGCAATAAATGCTCAAAAGCCCCACATTGCAATTCCATCACGAGTGCAAGCAAATCAGTAACTTTTGAACTCCTATTTCAGCAGTCAGGTTTGGTGCTTAGTGTGTGACTGAACACCAGGGAAGCCAGCGAAAGAGAGGGCATTTTGTACCTGGAGCTGCAAGATGCACAGCTGGATTAACTGTGGGGAACTGGCAGGGGGACTGAGCTCATAATCTATTATAATCTATTATAATCTATTATAATCTATTATAATCGATTATAATCTATTCATAATCAGCAGGATTATGAGAGAAGAGAGCACATAAAGCTCGTATCAGAGCCCAGCCCTCAAGCCCTGGGTGCAGAAAACGTAGAGAAATCCTCAGAGCAGCCCCGAGAAGCCAAGAAGCTTTGCCAGGAAGTTTGCCTGGTTTGAGGACACTCGGCTTTTCCGTCGCTTTTTGGAGTCCCTCTGGTGGCAGCACCAAGTTCCCATCCCGAGGTCTCGGGAAGGAAATTTGCTTTTTATTTCTAGGCTTTAAAACACAGAGGTTGCCCAAAATCACGGCACAATGTAAGAGGATTTTATACCTTAAAATAGAACATTACTGGAGGGGAAGAGAAGAGAAAAACCCACTCCAAGAGTTAACTTTCCTCTCCCACGTTTCTTCCCATGCCAAACCCAGACTAACTTCATTCCTGTCATTTTGCACAGCATCCTCCCAGCCTGCACCCACAGAAACACCCAGAGCTGGTGACTAACTCCAGTTTAGCCCAGCTGGGGTTTTTCTGCCTGATAATATTGGGGTTTGCTGTTACTTTCTAGTTTTTTTCCAGGGAATAGAGATGCTGAGTTAATTACTGTGGCTTATGAGAAATATATTGCTTTGTCTTCAAAAGAGTAGCCACAGCCTTGCAGGGTGTAAGCACCCAGTAGAGTTATTTTTATTAGCATTATAGAAGATTCTTGCCCTTGTTTGGGAATGGATCTAAAGCACAGCAGGGAGAAAGGATGCAGTCAGTTGGTGGCAAAGTGTTGGGAGGGGTTGGGTGGCTCAGGCTGAGCTTTGTGAAGGCAGATGGAAGAACTCCTCCCAGCCAAACCTCTGGGATGCAACAAGCTTCTGTCAGACACCCAACACTGAAAAAAATTATTAATATGTTAATATTATACTAACTATAGGTATATTAAAATCCTAAATGGGACATATATCAGAAGGGGGGTTTTTAATCAAAAATATTTCTGCTCAGGAATGCAGCTTTCTGCCCACACTGAGTTTCTGGTATGGCATATATCACCTTTGGGGGAGACTAATTTCAGTTCAACAAGTTTGAGTGGTCAGAGCTGAGCTTTGTGATCTGTGGTCACAACTGGAGCCATCTTGTCCCCAAAGAAAATGCCCCCAATGGAATTTACCAAAGCAAAACTGCTGCATTGTTTTACTTTGGTCCCCCACCCAAGAAAGGGAGAATTAAAAAAGGAAAGGGAGAAATGAATCCTGTAGAAGTCTTCTGGCATTTGGGCTCTGCTTCTCTGCTTCTCTTCATTTATAATATAAATTTTAATTTAAATGAAACATTTTGGTAAGCACTAGGAATACTTCTACAGTGAGAGATGAGGTGAAGAGTTAAAAAGCATTCATTAAAGCATTTATTAAAAAAGGCTGGACTTCAATACTGTGGAAGATCCCACCCAGACTCCTCCATCAGGATATCGGGAAGGAAAGCAGTAAATAAATTTGTGCACAAAGCACCAGCAGTATCAGCCATGCTTGGCACAGGGAACAGTTCTAAAACCAAAGCCATGCTAATGCTGGAGAAGTAAAATCTGACAAGTTTGTTCCAGCTTGTTTTGGCCAATCTCTCTGAGATGCTGTTAGTCTTTCCTTGTGCATTGCTGTTAGGATCTTGAATTCAGCTCCTGAATTCTTAACTAGAACCAAACATGATTCCATCCAAACAAAGCAAGGGAGATTCCTGAAGCTAAATGTGGTGTGTCCATAAACACAGCCTGTTAGAGACAGTTATCCCTTCATCTGTGTGCTCCTGCAAGCCAGGGACGTCCATCAAACTCACAGCCTTCTACCTCTGTTATTCTTTTAAATATCAGCTTGACATTTGAGAAGCACAAGGCTGCCTCTTGCAAGAAGCCTCCCAGGAAAAGGCACTACAGAGCAATTATTCTTGGGTACATTGAACCTATCTTGTGAAAATCTGCAAGAATGGAGCAGGTAAATTAACTGTAGTGTAGTAATGCTGAAAGGGGAGAGACAGCAGCACCCTTGACACGTGCAGAGAGGACACCTAAACCTCCTGGGAGATGCAGGTCCCACCAGACAAACTGGGCATGGCAAGGAAGCAGCACCAGCTCCTGTGCCAGGCTCCCACAGCACCCTCCCTTTGGGGAGCATGGGCTGGCAGCCAGCCCCAGCATTGCACTGCTCAAAATCCCAGTAACCCCACAGGTTTAAATCGAGTTTCTCCTTGTTCTTTGTAACTGAGGGTTTTTTCCCTTTCATTTAACACCATAGAAGGCAGTATTTTACAGAAATGGCATGGTTATAAAATCAGCCAGAGCCGCAGTTACCTCCAGCCACCACTTTTTGAAAGCAGCTTTCTGCCCCTGGGCAGTGTCCAGGCAAAGGGCTGGTAGCAGGAATACTCGAGGAGTCTGCAGCCCCTGCCTGCACCGTGCCCTGCAGCCAGGTGATGAATTTACCTTCCTTCACATCATCTGCTGCTGGGGGTCCAGAGACCTCTACCCCGAAAGCACCTGGGCTGTTGATAGCTCAGGCAGGCTTAGAACAAGCCAGTGAATGAAAGCCAGGTTTGATGCTGGAGCTGCCTGTGGAGGCAGGGCTCCACAGTGTGGGAGCTGAGCAGAGGGATTCACTGAAATGGGGCAGCTCAGAAGTCCTGAATCCTCCTGGAAAATTACCTCAGGGAGGTCACTTGGTCTTGGCTGCTGTTCATGAAGTGCCTAGAAAACAGCAGTGCTATTTCCAGTGTCTGTGCAGGTGTTGTAAAGTGTCACTGGTGTGTGGGACAGGGTTTGGGGTCGCTGGATGAGAGATGCTATGGACGAAGGGGAAAATGTCTCCTTGTAGGGGTAACTTAGGGTTCAGGGTAGCTATTCATGGTCAGGCAGAGGAATGTTTGTCGACCAGAACCTCTCTGCTATTGATTTATGGCAGCTGGGCAGTGAAGATGCTCCTTCACCCCCAGCCTTGGCAGCTGTACCCAGCTGGGATCACAACTGGAATGAGCCTCCTGATTAAAAACACCATCGTTTCAGTGCATCAATACCCTCTCTAAAGCCCCTCCTCGGTGACAAACAATAGGAGGAGATAGGCAAGGAAGCAGAATCTCTTCTTTACCTCCTGGGAGCCTCCTCCCCACATTATGGGCTTGGGAGCACTGGGATCAGTGGAGGTAAAGGCAGAGCCTGTGCCTCAGCCTGCTCTAAGAGCACGATATCCGTGCAGAGGAGGCTGGATAGAAAGAATTATCCCAACACTCATTACTGACTGCTAAACACAACAGAACTTCCCTGTCATTTTGCTGTCGGCATCCTTTTAGAATGATTAAGTATGTCGAGGAACCTCTGCCCGCCTGAGGCACAGCACAATTAATTCCCAACAACAAAAGCAGAGGAAATAACAACGGGCTAACTTTGCTTGGCTGCTGTCACGTGTTGGGTTTTCTTAATACAACGGCGAGTTTATTATGGAAAATGTCCCTCAAACTTCAAAGCATTGGTTCAACCCTTGCAGCAGCTTTAGACCAGATGAGAAAGTGAAGCCCCACATCCTGCAGTGCCCAGTGTTAGAGGAAAAGCTCCTTGCAGATTTAAGAGGAGAGGGACCACAGTGGAGTGACGAGGATGGGGCTGGAGCATCACTTGGGCTTTTACTTCCATCCACATAAGAGAATATTTTCTCTCCTAAGCATTGTGTGTTCTGGGGTATTCAGTATCTATCTCTGTTATTCAGGGGAAAAAAAGTACGAATTTTTGGGTTTAGTCCAATAAAAGACAATAAAAATCTTTAAACCTATAACTTCATGGTATGGGGAAAGTGTTCATATGCCCCAATTCCAGTTCTTGTGTTCACAGTCCCAGAGGGGCCTGTGAATCTCACAGCATGAGAGTGACCTCAGGTGTGGGGAGAAGGGCTTTGACAGCCACACTCCCTGCAAAACCCAAATGTGAAATCGTTGATGTGTCACCCTGAATCACTCATTAATGAGAGCACAAAGAAATGGCTTTAGGCTGAGAGGAGCCTGAGGAAGGCAATGCTGCATCATCTCCATGCTGCCTCTGGAAATCAGGCTTTACAGCTGCTGTGGGGAATGCAGGGGGAGGAGATGGGCACCTGAGGGGCAGAGCACATCCCCACACTCCTGGTTTGGGGACATTTCCCCTCGTGCCAGCACCCTTGTGCAGAACCAGCCCTTGCTCTGACAGCCACGTGCCCCTTCCAGAGGCAGCCGAGTCCCAGCCTCCTCTCTTGCAAGCCCTCCTCCCTTCCTGCCCTCTTTGCTGTGCTCACAAGCAAACCTGGTCTCTACAGGAGCCTCCAACTCCACTCCAGACCCTCACAGTGCAGGGTGAGGAGTCCCAGAGGCAGCATGGGGCAGCAGGAATGGGATGTCCCTGCCCCTCTGGGAGTGTCAGGGCACGGGAAGAAATAGAGAAGCTCGCTGGCATGAGCACGTTAGCTTAGAGCTCGAAAAAAGGCATCAAACCAGCATCTCAATGGACATTTTTGTCTTCTGTCACATTCTTCAGTAAATGTTTATCTCTGCAGAGCTCGAGGTGTGTGTTTGAGACTCAGCCTGTGGAGGAGCTGTGTGTAATTACAGACCCCATGCCAGGGCCTGCCTTCACAACGTGCATTCCCACTGCTCAGCAAAGATGGAATCCCCTGCCTGTGCTGAGAGGAGCTTGAGCGGAAAGATCATGGATCAAACGTGATGTTTGGGTTGTATGTTCAGCAGGAACGTGTTTGGTTTTTCCCTGTTGCTATCTTTGCTGTTCTTACTTTAACCTTATGGGGTTTATTTTTCTGTCCCTGCGTGTTCTGTCCCTTCTTTGTGTCACATTTCCTCCTCAGCAATAAGCTGTAACCTCTCCCAGGGACTCTGCTTCCACCCTGGCTTTGCTCCACAGCTAAAGCCACCACACACCACGTTCTGTGATACCCCAGTGAGAGTTTCAAGGCTTTGGGGACATTTCTTACCTCTTGGATTTCAGAGCTGTTTTAGGTTGCCCACAGAGAAGGGAGAAGCCTCTACTGACTTCCACAACCTAATCAGAAAGTGGGAATGTTCCTGCAACTGTGACTCTATCAGCAAATCCTTCAGCTCCATTTGAGAAGTTATGTCTGCTCAGACAGGAGGATGATTTACAAAGCTTTTCCTTTGCTGCTCCTCCACCTTCCACCTCCTCTGTCCCCTCACTGAGGCTGGTATATCTGTCTTTGCAGTTTTGTAATTTTAAAAAATTAAGTCATTTTACTTTATAGGGTTGAGGGTTGGTTTTTTTTCCCAGTCAAGACAAAAGTAATTATTTCTTGTCCTGATCAGGTTCCCTGCCTACCCCCAGGCAGCTGAGCTGATAAAACTGATGGGCGTGAAAAGGAGTGCATGTGAAGCATCTTCAAATCTTATCTAATTTTTAAATTATGCCGTGCACTTGAGCTTGTTCTTGTTTAACATATCAGTTAAACTCAGGCCAGTAAATGGCCAAATTCACAATCCCAGTGACTTTTACTCTGCTGCAACAGGGAAAAATCTTGTGTTCTCAGAGGGTTTGGGCTTTATTTCTGCCCTCTCCTTTCTGGTCAGTGAGTGGGGCAGTGGCTTCCCCCCTCTAGAGATGCCCATTAGCCCCCAGGGAGGCTCTGTAGAGCCTCGTGAGGCAGAATAACCATGAGGAACGCTTATATCCCTGCCAGAGCACCCATGAAAACAGAGTCCTGCAGCTCCAACCCATGCTCATCATCTTCATGATGGATCTTCAGTCTGGGAGGGACACTCAGGGGCTCACCATGGGGGAGCAGCTTTCCTTACAGTGCCTGGAAACCTGGGGGGGATTTTTCCTGTTCAGTTTTCAGTTATTTGACTCACACTTGATGGACTTCATTTCCCAGCACATTAACAGCTGGTGGGTTCCAAGGCTGCAGTTGGCAAGGAATGGAGAGTAATTACTTGCTGAGCTCATTATAATTGTTCAGTTATTGAGTAATTTGGAAAGGCAAGCAGGAGGAATATTTGGTTAATTAAGAGCTCGTTTAATCACTGCTAAATTTAGCCTTCCAAAACAGAGCTCACCTTCCCCAGATTTGAAAACCTTTGGACCTTGTTCTCTCCCAGCTCAGACCCTCCCACATTTGGCTCCACTTGCATTAAGGTCTCTCTGAAGCTTCCATCAGTCTCCAGCAAGATGTTTAATTAAAAACAACTCACCTGTAGCTGCTCAGGTACTTTTGAGGCCAAACTCTCATCCAGTGTCAAAACCAGACATTACAGACAGAGGAGCAAAGCCTGAGTGCTTAACAGAGCCCAGGCAGTGTGAGCAGCAGAAAATCTGTTGAGCCCTTGATGTTTTTTGAGTTGCAGCTGGTCCCGCACATTTGCTGGCCACGTGTTTCTTCTGTTTGAGGGGTTTGGTAATTTAAGGCTTAGAAAGTAGGTTTAGCATCCAGAGGATGCTTTCTAGAGCCTGGACTGACTTCCAGAAGCTGTGGGGAGTCTTTAAGGCAGTGCTTGAGACAAAAAGGGGTTTCCAGCTTCCTTTCATGTCTTCACTGTTGCCCAAAGAATGTCAAGTGTCTGTGTGTGAATTCAGGCAGCCTTGTAACCAAAAAGGTTGTGTTTGAGGACTTTTGGGAAGAATTTTGAAGGATGGACTTAAATGGGAAGCAGCATTTCACTCAAGATGAGTATAACTTCATTTTAAACAATGAGTTAGTAGATGTAAAATAATTATTTTGCTTTGGGCTTGTTGTTTAAGTGTTTTTATAGTTTGTTCTAGATTATTTTAATACATTACATTCTTCATGCACGGTCAGTGGGGTGTAACTACTGCTGCCCATGGGATGTGGCCATCAGCTGGCACATCCTAATGGAAAGGGGACCTTCCTCCCAGCATGGAAGTCAGTGGCAGATGTTCATAAATGAGAGAAAAGAAAAAGAAAAGCCCTGAAACCCTTACTGAGCACAGGCAGATTTATCTCCTTTGCACTTCCAAAGTGACAAATGTTCAAAGCCTCCAGGAGGTCATGGCTCCTCCAGTCCTGTAGGAAGGAAGGAAGGAAGAGTCTGTTCTGAACCTCATCCTTCCCAACACACTTCAGGACTAAGTAAACTTATTTCTTCTGCAAGGGAGAAGACAAGAACAAGCCAGATCTTGTATCTCTGGCAAGATCACCAGTCTTTTACAAAGGCATCCTTGAACTTCTTCTGTCTTGCTTTCAGTTCAACTGTTGCAAAAAAAAAAGGGAAGTAATTTTTAAACAGGTTTTTTCAGGGCAAACTCTGTAAAGTAAATGCTGCAGAACAGAAGAGTCATCAAAGCAGGTTGATTTTAAAACCTGAAAACCTTGACAGCCTCCTTGCAGCAGTGCAGAGCCACATCAGTTCTGCTGTTACCCATGGATACAAAACTGGTGAATGAAATGAAATGGAATCCAAACCTGTCAAGAGTTGTAACTCTCACACAGGCAGGACAAATGACCTGGAATGATAATTCCTGGAGTACTCCGCTGGGTCCTCAACTGAATATTTTGTCAAACTGCTCTAAATTAACAGAGCTCACCCATTCTGAGTCTGGGCTGCTGAGAAGGTGAAGCTCCTGGTGGACTCCAGCTGATTTTAAGTATCCCCTTTTTTTAACAAGAGGGCGAGGCATAAGGCAGATCTCCAAGAGATCCTGTGATTTCAAGCAGAGAAGTGTTACGGGATAGTCTCTCATTGCCCCAAAGGAAAAAAAAAATCAAGTTAAAGTACAAGCTAGAATTTTCTCTTCAGTCAGTAATTTCTTCTAAATTAATAAGGCAGAGGCAGCTGCTTTAGCAAAACAATTAAACAGCACCTCAATAAAGCAGCTGCTGCCTTTCACCAGGCAGTGACTTCCCAGTGGGCACCTCCCAGGTTTCTGTGGATGGAGGCCACTGAGGCAGCCACACACTGCCTCTGTTCCCCTGTTTCCTGCTGGATTTTGGAGGTCCTGTGCTGGCAAGAGGATGACAGCAAAGCTGTCAGGGTCCTTCCTTCCTGCTAAGTGCCCCTGCCAAAGCACCTTTCCATGGCACGCCAGGGCACTGCTCTCCCAGCAGCCTCCTTTCCTTACCCAAGAAGCTGGAAAAAGTCAGTAAGTACAGGGTCCTGGCAGCAGAGAATGGCTGGAGAAGTGCTCAGACTGATCTCAACCCTCCATACGAGGTGAAATGTCTCCGAACAGCTGTTTCAGTCTCTGCTTGCAAAGGGATCCCACCCTCTGCTGAAGTCCCTGGGACAGCAGTTCCTTTTACCTTTCCCCATCCTGTGTATCCATGGGATTTCAATCCCTATCAAGGGTCATTGGGGATGTCAGACCTTGCCATTCAGCACTCAGTGTCACCCAGATTTAGCATTTGCTCCTTCCCAGCACCTCTTCAGCAGCAGGAGGTCTCACCCTTCCCATCACCTGCAATGTGTTGCCGAGTCCCAAAAAGAGCCCAAATATCCTCTCCCAACCCCCCCATGGAGACTCCCCTTCTACCACCACCTCCTTGGAGTGTCCAGATGTGTCCTCCCCATCCCAGCTGCTCACTGCCTTTTGGACTGAGAGCCAGAGCAAACCCTCCAGCCCTCTCCACACCCCAAACCTCCTCCTGGGGTGGTCCCCACCGCCCACCTCGTGCAGGGCCGGGCAACACGAGGGTCTTCATGTCTGGAGCGGGTGCAGTCAGAATTCTTGTAAGCACCAGTTTTACTGTCTCTTCCCGACATAAACTGCACAAATTGATGGAGCCCTGGCCCTGAGGATAAACACCATCCCCAGTGTTTAGAGTAGCTGTCTCCAGAGAGGAGACAGGGCACCCTGGGAGCTCCCCTGGGACATGGGGTGGGGGGGGGTCTGCAGGCTGGTGGTACTTCCCTGGCAGGAACCTTCCCCTGCTCTCAGATGTGCACAGGCACAGTCCACAGGGAGGAGAAAGACTAGAAAAACCTCAAGGATCGTAATAACCACCTGAAAGTTATTTAGCAGAAATATAAAGTATTTGTGGCACCTGAGGCACTTGCACAAATTCCTGCCAAGGACTGGCTCCAGCCCGTGCCCAGTCCAGAGGGAGCGCCCAGTTTCAACACAGCAATGTTGCAAAATATTCAGTTTTATGGAGTTTTCATAGTTGTGATTAGTTTCAGCTTTTTAGCTGTTTAGGAATGGTAAATCCTATGTGGTTAGGAAGCATTGTTGGCTATTATCTCTAAAAAGAACTTCAGGCTAGTACTTACAAGGGAGACAGAAATTAGATAAGCTCATTAAGCCAAGCATTCTTTCCACACCTGTGTTCTTCCCAACAAAATAATATTTTTTCAATTTCAAGGCTTTTAATTTAGACAGATTTTACTTGTCACACTGATGCAAACGTGAACCCCTGGCATGCTCCATGACTAAAGCTGGCTCAGATGTACACAGGGTTGTCCTCCCCTTCCAGGGCCTTGGACACAACTGGAAAATCCATGTCTCCTAAGTGATACAGTTTGGTGCAGCTGGACTACTCAGAATGCATTCAGCAAGTAGGTGTTGCTATTAGAGAACTAAAATCTTACTAATTTAAAAGATTTGGAATACATCAGGAGACAAAGGTCTCCTCCATAGTCCAGAGAAGCCCTCAGCAGCTCGTAGGAGGAAGCTGTGGATGTCTAGAGCAGGCAGTGACTGAACCTTCTCCCAGCTCCACATCCATCCCCTGCACATCCATCCCAGCCAGAAGGAAATAAAACCAAGGGTCACTAACCCTGGTCAGGGGACAGGCAGACAATGATAGCTGCTTTTTAAGTTAATTGATTCACTGATGCATTCACTCAATTTCATTCATTATAAACAAGGCTTTAAGGCTCAAAGATTTCTGGTTTTTTGTTCTGTCATATGGTCTAACAAGAGGCTGTTGCTGTTCCTAATGACCTTGCCACGTTTGTAAATTTAACACAGGAACCCTTACCAGTGCAGCACAATTACAGAATCATTACACCTCTCACTCCAGGGGAGCTGGGCCATCAAACACCTTCACTTCTGCCTTGCCCAGATCCTGCAAATCATAAACCTGGCCTGACCAGAGGACAGAATCATTAATTCAGACCTGAACATCTCAGAAATATCTCCCTGTACAACTCAGCTATGGAAAGGTTTTTGATTACTGCCCTTTTGTGCGTGCTTTATGGCTGAAGTCGTTCATTTAAGGAGAATGATCAGGAAGAGGACAAGTTTTAGCAGTCTGCTCCAAAGCCTAAGTAGAAAATTAGCAACGGAGTCAAAACGTGTTTAACTTGAGCAGAAAGCGATCATTTCTGCAGCACGCTGGAATTCACTGACTCACGGCCATCTGGAGGTGCTAAAGGCATTTAGAAAACAAAGTCAAGAGGTCTCAAGTTGCAGCTGTTGAGAGCAAAAGGCTCAGAGGCAGCAGGCTGAAAGGGGAAGGCTTCAAGGCACTGCTAAATGTGAGGAGTGAGAGTCCTCATCACCTCCCAGTGATGGGCACTGCTCAAGCTGGGAACTGCCTTCCTGAGAAACCCACAGGCATTCATCTCGTGCACCAGAGAAAGGAGATTTTTTCCTGCTCGTGGTCTGAATGGGCCAAGATCTCCATGACAATGAGTACCTAGAAAGGGAAAACGGGCAGGAAGAGGACTGGATTTCTAAATACTGTGCAAACTTGTAAAAGTAGAGTGCAACCTGAGTGGAGAGTACTGAAGAGCAGGTGCAGATTCCCTACAGCCCCACTAAAGGATTAATAAATCAATAAAACTTTGGTTTTTCTTACAGTTCCAAAACCTACAAATATTTCAAACCCCCTTTTTTTTTTTTCCCAAGGGGAAACTTTCTATACACTTCTGTATATTTATTAATTCAGTTTTAATTTCTTCTTGGATTATTTCTTATTTACAGGTCTAAATTCTGCCCAGTTCCAGAAAAGCTGCAACAGACGCAAGCTATGCATGGAGGACACCATCACTTTAAAAAATGCCCATTTGATACACAAGATAAATGCAGAAGAAAGCATAATTCATCATTTTTTAAATAGGTGGATGTAGCATCACTTAACTTATTTTAGCATGTTCACTGTTCATTATTAATTCAAACAGAAGATGGACAGGGTAAATAGCTGAAGCAAATGGTTATCAAGAGGTCCTATTGAAAAATTTATAAAAGGTTTTAAGAGCTTTGCTACCTGGAAGCTCTCAGTTTCCAGTTGTCTGATCTCCTAATGAAACAATAAAGCAGAGTGAGGAGGAGGAAAAAATGTCAGTTCAAATTGACACGGACACATCAGTGTGGGAGAAGTCTCCTGTAGCTGCTCTCTGCCTAACACCATCTTAAACTGAACTTCCCCCTCTGCTTGGCTGACTCAGTAGTATTGCTTTTTTCCTCCTAGTCAAAGTTTATTTTGATCATATTCATCCCCGTGGAAAGGAGTGACTCTCAGATTAATTCCTGTTTTCCTTTGAAATAAAGAAACAAAGAAAAACACCCATTGATGGCCCATAGTGAAGTAGAAATAATCCAAGTGCAAGATCACTTCTCTCATGTCTTTTGTGTTGAGAAGTGCAGAGACTAAATGGGCTCAGAGTTTGTCTGACTTCACAGCAGCCTTGTAAGTTTTGAATCACCTGGTAAAATGCAGCCTTCTTTTTACGAGGTTATTCAGTGAACCACAATTAAAACCCCATCATGCAGGGAGGACTCCCAGAACACGTCTGCTCTTCAGTAACATAAATCAGAAATAAACACATCTGCCTGCTAGAAGGAATGGAAGAAACCACCAGCCAGAGCCAAGACATGCAGCGTGACTCCATTAGGACCTGCCTTTGTTTATTCCCACAAGATTTAATGGTCTGGCTGGCAAGTTAATATGCTGAGGAGGTCACCTCCAAGGTAGGAACCCACCCAGAGACCTTCCCCTGGCAGGGAAAAGCTCTCTCAAAGGAAAACAGCGAGATTTTTTTTCTGTGGAGTCAGCAGCAAAGTGTCCAGGCATCTATGTCAATAACTTAAAATAACTGTGTAAACTGAGGAACAAGAAAGAGACAAATCCTCAAGGTGTCTGAACAGAAAAATCATGGCCCAGGAACCCAGTTGGGGCTTTTTTGGGGGGTGGAGGGGCTGCTGTGGCTTGTTAATAGAAAAATATGAAGGGTATCCCTGTCTAAAATGAGCTTTTTTGAACACTGGAAGCCTATTACAAGAAATTCCCAGAAACAAGTAACATGAATGCTCCACAAATCTCAGCTTCTCTCCAAAAATAGAATATTTCCTTCAAAAAGGGGAAGGTTTCATGCAGTTCATTACGAACAATAAACCTGACCTGGCAGCTCATGGATTCACCCAGACTGGATTCCTTGGACAGCCTCAGGATTATCCAGCAGTAAACCAAGATGTTTTTATTTAAGTGCATCCAAATGTTACAAAAATAAAGGACATGGTGCATCCAGGCTGCTTTATTGATTCCAGAGTAAGAACTATTCCAGCAAGGCATTTCTTCTTGTGATCCCAAGGTCTGACCTGCTCTCTTTAGTATCTGTTTCAAAATTCCCCACTCGTTGTCCATGAAGTATGATGAAAGACAAGAATGCTCAACAGCAGGCAACACTGATCCCCACCTTGTCATTATTTCAGCTTTACAGGAAAACAGGCAAGATGGAAGTAAGTATCTCTGAAATAAAGGGCGTTGGTCCAAATATGGACAGTGCCTCTGTTAGAAGAAAAATAGGAGTATTTGGAAAAAAACGAATGCTGAAGAATGAAAAATCTCAAAAATTGAGTTAGAAATCCTTCATAAAGATTAATACCCCACGTGGGCTAAAAGGATCAGAGGAAAAAGCCTGCTCTGCAGTGCTAGCCAGCCAGTCAATGAATAAATAATGCAGAGTCAGTACTTGCTACAGGTCAAGGCTGAGGTGTGCTGGGACAGAAGTGAGAGGTGAAATAAGTGATTTGAGGGGAGATGATGGACACACTCAGAGGTGTGTACTTGGGAAACTGGACAGTTATTTCCTGTGCACAGTCCCCCCTGAAAAACTTCAGTACAAAGCCACCGACACTCACAGAAGATAAAAAATGGCCACACAGATACTTTGAGGATAAATTAACAATCAGTAAGAGAGAGCTGGAAGCAGGGTTCAGCCAATGATGTAAAATGAGCTTTCAGCTTCCTACGAATGTTCACAAGACCCAAAGCACAGCAGAGCTACAGCTTTTCAGGGTGTTTCACAAGGAGCAGTGGACACTCAGCAGAGGATTCCCACCACTCCAGGATGGTGCCTTTGCTGGATTTTCCCAGGCTGAGACAATCCATATGTGCCAGAGCCACCTGCAGCTCAGAAAGGAAATAACTCTGCTGCTGCTCCTGGAGTGTTTGCTTGGATTGCCACACAAGAGACTCAAAAAGGAAAGACAGGAGTTGGGATTTTTTTTCTTCTCTTTTTTTTCTCTTGGAGAAGGGAGATTGGTTGTATTTATTCCTCCCCACTCTGACCTGACCTCCAGCAGCATATCCTGGTTTTACTCCTAGAATTCAGACAAGACAAAAAAACTGCACAAAGCTCCCCAAGAGCAGGTTAGAAAGAACCAATTCCCCTGCAAACACTGTGTAAGGATATCGGGATGCAGAAGGAACACGAAGAGCTCTTACATTAAAAACAATGCCATCTTCATTTACTGGGGAAGGGAAAGCTGTGAAAGAGAAATTCAATACTAAGAGATGCAACTGAAGAAACAAAACCTGATTTCCTTGACAGCACAGTCATCATCAATGCCTTTTCAGCTACATTTATTTCAGCGTGCACATTATTATGTGCTACAGCCTCCTAAAGCACCCAGCTTAGACCTTAAAAATAAGTAAGACATGAAGCTAAATTTCTGCTATAAATCCAAATTAAAATCTTTTTTTTTAAATAGGGTATCCTTGTAAACATTTCTGGACTTGAAATTGATCGAGATGGAGCACAGAGTATTTCAGGCAGATGATACATATTCAGGAAAATCTCAACATAAATGTACCTCCCCAAACCTTCAGTTGACTCACAGGGAATTAAAAGCCACGATGATTCCACAACTGCTTACACAATGAAAATGTTATACACAAGAAATGCTAAGAAGTCCATCTAGAGTTCCTAGAATGACGGGACAAAAAATTAAAATTTAATGCATATTACAGGACTGAAAGGTAGGTGTACACTAAAAACCTTCTCTGATCACATACTTGCCAATTTTTCAAAAGCTCCTGATATTCCACAAAACATTTGAATGGAAATATGGTTTTAAAAGTAGTACAACTTCACAGAAATCCTCAGGAGGCTTCACTCAATCTCATTGTAGGGAGTCGAATCTGGCTTGCTCTCCTGCTGCATTTTCTATTTTACTCTGGGCCTTTTCACACCAGCAGCCCTTCCCTTTCCTTACAAGTAATTTCCCTTCAAAATACAAATCAGCATTCCCAGATCCTTGTTACGAGCCTGCTTTCAGGTGCAAAGCTGTAATTTTAACATCAGGACTGAGACCCAGTACACACTGCACAAGTCCTGACCTTTTTTTACTTTTAAGTACAAGGGCTGTTTACAAAGGTCTCACACAACTGGGACACATCAAGCCACATTCTGTCATTGCCCCTGTTCAATTAAGAGCACTTCTCTGCAGCAGCTTGGCATCAGACTTATGCTACTTGAACAAATCCTGCCCTTGGAGTAATCAGAGTTCCAGGAATCAGAGCCCTGCAGTTCCCAGTAGCAACAGGCAGCTGAGCCTCAGAAAGGGGCAGAAATGAAAATATTTCAAATTCAGAATTATCTGTCATTATCTGGAAATTATTCAGGGTATTTAAGTGGTCTAAAATAAATTAAACCAAGTTTGTTCCTAATAAGCAGTGAATTCTACTTCCACTCTGCCCCAGGCACATCAGCCTTCTGCAATTACTGCTTCCTGCTGGAGGCTACCTTCAGAAACTTTTAGATTGCATTTTACTTCCTCATTTGCCATTTAAATTCTCCCTAGATCTAGGCATTGCTTTTAGGAGTCTGGATATTGAAGCTTTAAATAGAAGAATCTCAGTGGCACTAAAACATACATCAAATTACTGTATTTCTTTCCAAAGAAGAGCCCTCCTACCATGGACTGTGCACAATTTCCCAGCAAATTACCAGTGACAGGTTTGGTCATCATATTGACCAGATTACTGAGGCTTAGAGACTCCAAAAGACACCAGCTTGATTTTATTTCTCAATGTCCATCTGAACGTTCCCAGCAAGAGATGCACCATGTGCAGGAGTTATTGCAAGACATGGGATCTTCAAAAGATGAAAATCCAAGAGGAGATGAGCTGAGATTTCCCTCACGGCCTGAGATGATCTTGTTGAGCAGGATTTGATAGAGGGCAGCTCCAGGAGTGCCACTTCCTTTTAGTGCCACTCACAGCTGGCATGACAGACAGGAGTAACCAGCAAACACAGGTCCATTCATGTTTAGACTGCACTGCTATCAGGGATTTTTGGGGAAAAAGCCCTACATTTAAACCTCAGGGTAACAGCAGGAATCAAATTCAATCCAGCAAAGCAGTTGCTGGTGATCTTGGTCTGCCTTGACACAGACTTAAAATATGGTGTAATGCAAATTCCTTGGAATAAACAGGCTTTAGGACAAGTATTTCAATATGGAACCCAACTGACTTTATTATTTCCTTGCATCCAGCCATTTTAACAATTCTCCCTTGTTAGTACAGCAAGGAAGACTTTTTCAGGTTTGAGAGAAATGAAATTACAGAGGACTCATCTTGCTGGTGTGCCCAATGAGAGCTGCCACAAGTCCAAGCGTCCTCTCATCATTCCTCTTTCTATTGCTCTTCAGTGTAATTCCCCCCAGTATTTATTATTTCCATAAGAGGGTACATTATAGAGTCCAAACTGTATGCATTAAAAAAAAAAAAAAATCAAAGCACATTCCCAGATTTTCAGTGTTTCACAGAAATTAAACATCCAAGTAATACACCAGATCAACATGGTTGCTTCAGAATTTGATTGAGAAAAAAAAATTTGCTTTTTCTACCATTTATTTATCAACCTCCTGACCCGCAGAAATCTTTGATTGCAGTAAAAAACCCAAAGTAGTTGGCAAGATGATGCATGTGTTTGTTACTTTCTCTGTACTGCAATGCACACAAGCTCCTCTTGGAAGTCCCTACAATTTAATATTCAGGGAAGACCTGAATGGTGGTCCTAGTTAAGAGAAGAAGTCTTCATACTAAACTGGGAAAGAGAAGTCCAAAAATAGCTATTGAGAGACTTCCTGAATATTGAATCAGTAGTAATTCAATTTAAAAGAAGTTCAAGTAAGTGCCAGTAGCCAAACCCAGGTGTATTCCCCACTGATCCCACACTCAGGAGAATCCATCCCTCTCAACAGAAGGTGTGTTCTAGAGAGTAACAATCACCTGGCTCAATTAACTTGGGTCAGACTTTCTACATCACATTAGTAACTGAAGAGAGTAAAGAACTGAACAGGTAATGGCAGCCTGGGGAGTCAAGATTAAGGCAGAGCCCAAAAGATTGTCTGTACCTTTCAAACTGAAGAATTTTTAAAAAATAATAAAAAAATGAAGAGCCCAATTCTCTTCTCTGTACAGCTCACCCTCTCTTCTTTGTAGCCTGTCCCATTGGGACATGAAGACACACTGTTTTCAGAATCCATCAAATTTAAGGTGTCCTTAAGCCACCATTTGCAATGTTTATGGAAAAAGACACATGAAAACAGAGTGTGTGTCAGTGTGTTCCCACAGCTGGGCCGTTCTAATTGCGTGTGAGGTTACAAGAGATGGTATCTCCCTTTCTCCTCCTCTCTTGCAGGGCTTCTCTCCTTCATTTGAGCTCCTGTCCCGTGCCCAGAGGAGTCACCCCAGGACTGGGTCCCCGATGCCGTGCTCCGGGTCGCAGGTGAAGGAGATGGTGATGGCAAAGCGAGTGCCCCACTGAACCTTCTCCACCCGGTGGAGGTTCTCTGATCCAGAGGTGAAAAACGACACCCGGCCTGCAAAGACAAAGATTTTAACCCATGAATGGAGTCTGCCGCTCAGCTGCAGCTCTCCCTACACAGCTCAGCTGTTGTCTGGCTCCAGCTGTTCCCCAGTGACCTGAGAGCCCAAAGGTGATCACAGACAAATTGCTACAAGCTTACGCTGCACTCTGACAGCTTTTTACTGTTTAAAACATACTTTAATCCTTCGTGCCATGAAGCTGGAGATGCAATTCCACCACAGCTTGTAGTTTATAAAATGCAGGAGGAAGCCAAGAAGTCAGTTCTTGGTAGCTTCAGTTAGAAACAAAAAAGCGCAACTCTAGCGCCTGTCAGCAAAGTGTAATGATTTCCTCCCTGCTCCCCTTCTAGTCCTGGCTCTAATTTTAGACCACAGAAGGAGGAAGCACTACAAAGGTGGCAAAAAGTCTTCAGTGACAAAACCTCAGCAGGTTCACAAGCAGCTGTGGCAGCTTATCAGCATTGTACCGAGTGTTTGCTATCGCTTTCTGTGCCTGGTCTGATCACTCGCCGCTCAGGCAGGTTACAAAGTCATGTATCAGCCATGTACAAATTCACCTTCCTGAGAAAGAGCCACTCCATCCATGCACTGGCTTGGCAGTTGTTTTATAGATCCAAGTGCTCACTGCTGTGCTTGCTCCTGCCCAAGCCTTGACCATCCCTGCCCTGCCTGGGGACACTGGGGGCCTCAAGTGGCATCGGGTGAAATGGAAATGCAGTGACTTTGGTGATGACAGCAGAGGTACACTGCCATCCCACTCGATGAGGCAGCAGAATGGAGCCCTCTGCACTCCCACAGTATTAAACTGTTCTGAGAATGTACAAGTTTGATGTCCAGCAAGTAATTCCAAATGACGTGGCTTCGTGGGACTGCTCAAGTTCTCCTGAGGAAGCCAGAAACGCTCCCCTGCACAGCTCCTTCATCCCAATAGCACGCTCTTTTCCTACTCAGGCTTTTCCCCCACTGTTCAAATTAAAGTTTGTTTAGAAGCTGATGCCTGCTTAAAGTCTGCACAACAACATAAACTACTCCAGCTCTTACCCCACCTCCATGGCAGAAATGGGCACCAGGCATGTAGCTGGGTTTCTCTTCTAAAAGGGATCCCAAAGATCCAGAAGTTCCTTTGTTTGCATGCTCTTAAGCAGCACACATGGGAGATCTGAACAAAACTAGACTGGCTTTATGGGGCTGGGTTTACCCACTAATTCCTGAGTCCCTTTCATGTTCAGCTGCAGCTCACATCTAATCCTCAGAGTGCAGCCCAGAGTCTTTCATAACAATTTCATCCCCCTCTGAGCCCATGGCTGCACATCAGTAAAGGGCAAAGTTAAACACATGTAAAGAAGAGATCCATTTGTATGCACAGCTCATTCCCACCTCGGTGTCCTGCTTTTCTGGATGAAAGCCTAAATGAAGGCAGTGTGCTCCTGTCCTGCCAGTGTTGCCATGAACAGTGCTGCCCTCAAGGATTCCATACAAAATCCCCAGGTCATGATTTTTTTTTTCCTTTTAAACCATATTTCAACTTCATTAAAATACATTATAATTGGTCCCTCACTGGCTCACCCAAAGCTTTGCCTTAAACTGACTTTCAAGCTGTTTTGTTTGATCTCTGACTCGAAGTAATTCAGAGCTAGACAAGGTTCAGTGTGTTGTTTAAGCCAGTTAAATTGATTTTTTTTTTTTTTGCTATACTGAATGTCTTTTAAGTTCTTTCTTTAATAAACATGTCTTCATATATATGGTATCACCTGCTTCCATATGCATCCACTGGGGTCTCTGGGTAACTGAACAAGGCTATAGTCAGTTTTCAAAGATGCTTTTTCCTCAGCTGGGAAGAATTCCTTTTAAACTTACTTCCTTTGCAAAAGTTTTGAAGCAAAAGCACACTCTTTGCATGGTACGTTGTTTTTATCAGTATAAATGTTCAAAAAGAGGGTAAAGAATGTTAATTCCCATCCCATCTGACAAAACCTTCAAAGGATATATGGCAATATCCTCAGCCAGATGATGGTCACTGGCAGTGACCAAGGCCAGGGCACTCCTAACAACCTCTTATAGGAAGCAAGATCTTAATTGTATTAGAAGTAACCACTTATTCTCCTGCCATTTTGAGAATCCATTTTTTGCACTGATCCACAGGAATCATTATCTAAGAAGATATGCCAGTGCCAGTCACAAGACCCACTGCTATAAATTTTATGGGATCCCAATTTAGATGAAGCAACACTGTTATTTTAAGGAATAATATTTAACAAGCAGCAAAAGCAATGGAGATTTCACTGTGCAGCAATTATGTAGCATTTAATTACTCAAACAAAAAACCACTGGAGGAATAAATGTATTAAATACAAGCCTTTGCTTTTCCCTGCTTTTGCTTTCCCAGGTTTAACTCAGAACTGCCCCTTAGCAGTGAATTCTTCTTAGATTTACCCAGAGCTATCTCACAGCAAAACTCACTATTCCCAAAAGGCTTCTCTTGGGAAGTGTTATCCCTGTTGAATCTTCAGCTGCACTTCCATAAACAAGATGCCTTCAATTTGCTCCCTAACCTCTGTCCTGAGAGGCAATACAGATTGGAGGGAAATACAAAGGGAACAATTTTCAATGACATCTACACCCTTGACATGTAAACTCAACAAAACCACTTGCTCTGTCATTTGTTTCCTTGTCTCTAAAATGAAAGCAGTACTGACCTATTCTAACAAGGTTTCTGTGAACATTAATTAGTAAGCATCATTAAAACACTCTGCAGTTAACACATGCTCTGATTTACAAGTATTATTTTAAAAAATTATCTTCTGTTGTTCTTCTCTGGCAAGAGGAAAATTAGTAGGGCACACCAGTTTAAATTATGACAAGATGTGGGGAATATATGAAGTGATTTTGAGAACCATAAAAAAGTTAACAGACCACAATGCTCATAAGAAAAAATACTCCATGATTATTATATCTCTAATATTATACATTAGTTGCCTAACAGATTGGAAGAGCCCTTGGGAAGTTAGCTGGTCCAATTCCCTTTCTTAAATCAAGGCCAATTCCTAAATTACATCCAGCTCCTGAGGTCCTTTCCAAGCCCAGTTATTCTGATGACACATAGAACAGGCCAAGCACATCAGCATCAATTCTGACCATTGCTTCTCTCTGCAGCTTGCCTGTTTTGCCACTGGACTCTAAGCCCCTTCATGCTCCCATCTTTCACATGGAATTTCCCCTTCTGCTTTCTTGGCAGCACCCTTCTGGCTCTCCTAGTTTAATTCACTGCCATATTTCCTTGTAAACTCCTTGGGTCATGAGAACTTCAAGGAGAAAAAGCAAATGATGCGTTGGATTGTCTCGACCATCACTCCATTGATAAGGGAATGGTAACTGTGCCCTCACTCTCCTCCCTGGGGACACCAGGGAAGGGCAGGGGGAATGGAAAGGGCCTCACCACCATCCACTGTCCATGGCAACTGGTTGGGAGCACTGGGAAGACCGAGCTGCTGCTCAGAAGGAAATGAAGTGACTCATCTGTCTGGTTAAAGGGAAGCAGAACAGTTTATTTGGCACCACAGATCTAGTCAACATCTTTCATCTTATGCACTGACAGCTTCCACTGGCTGCCTAGCATTTATCAGCTCTAAAAGTTACTCAGGAAAGAAGGAAAAACTGCATCTCATCTGCTGAATGACACCCAGACAGAAGCACTGCCAGGGAAAATGCACAACAGTTGTGTTCTCATCCTCGTCATCTGTTTAGGATTAATCACCAATTCATTCTCATGTAGAGTGTCCAAAAAACCCATCATATCATTAGGCAGATAAACTGATAATAATGTTTTCTGCAAGCATGCAACAAAACTTATTTAACAGATACACTTATTCAATTACTTATAGAAAAAAAAGTTGAATGGGCAGAATTTAAGCAAGTCCTTTAAGCAAACCCCACAAAAGGAATGTGGACTGACAATGTCTGCAAGTGCCCTACTCTGGGGTGAAGAGAGCACACCAGAAGAGAGGGCACAAGCTTCTCTGAACAATTTTGCTACATTTATGTCAAGCACAGAAGAATAAAAATCCCTATGGCCTAAAAATGAAACCCCAAACAAAAAACTACCTGCAATGGGTATCAAAGCCTAGTTACAAACTTGTCCCACATTTAGTTACTAGACAGAGATTACTTGCTGTTATAAATAAAATCACTGATTCACATAGTGAAGTCTCCCACAGCCGGCTTGTAATTTGAAGTATTAACAAGACTCTCAAAAAAGTAGCTGCTTCTACTTTAAATTCAGATGGGCCTGGAAAACTTCTAAATTACAGTTTTTAAAGAAAATTAATGAACTTACTTACTTCCTGCTAAAAGTGTATGAACATTTTTACACATCAACAGAATCCCTGTCTGCTTCTCTCCTACCAGCACAGTTGGTTGCTCAAAATCACAGCAGTTTCCACTCCGTCTGAAGGTGTGACAACCCTGGGGAGTATTTAGAAGTGAAAACTGAGTAATTGCTCTCTCCAAATCAATAATGAGTCTCCCCAAGGCCTTTTGGCTCCATCTCTTCTCCCTAGAGCCAAGAGAAGGACAGGGATATCACCCTGGCTCTGTCTCCCAGTTCTCCCCTCCAGTGCTCAACCTCACCCAACCAGTGCTGCCAGGTCTGCTCTGCTCTCCCTGTCAGAGCAGCTGCACAAGGGCTCAGAACTGGCCTCCTACAAAAAGTTCTCACTAAGAACAAAGTGTTGCAACTTCAGTCACATTAAACAACCTCAGGATCATCTATCTGACTTTTCCTGACCTTGCCAAACATGGCATGTCCAGTAGAGCTGTGGTCCAATCACATGGATGCCAAAGTTCTGGGTTTTGGGCTTCTGATAGAGAAGGAATTCGTCCTTACTTTTAGTAAATCACTGAAGCATAAGCACATTGAGCTCTGCTGCTCAATGATTCCAAAAATGGCCCTTAAAGAGGCTCCATCAGAGCATCTGTGGCATGTGACATTCACACATGGCCTAGGAACCAAGAAATGAACTCTCACTACTGAACCACAGTCTGACACAGCTGAACCTGGTATTTTATTTTACTTCACCTGTTATATTACCTGAATTTCACGGAGTAACTCTTTGAAGCTGATTCTCCACTGCTTTCTACCTTCAGCTTTGCTGCATATTTTCTTGACCAGTATCAACTCAAATTCAGGAAATATTGGCCTGCACATGGATTACATAAAGGCACAAATGGGACATGCTACGTGTGGTCCTTTATAAGCAAGTCTTCCATGGCAGGGGAAAATCCTTAGAGGACAATTCTCAATGCTGACAGTGCTTCACAATGCTCTGTGGAACACTAACACAGGACAACTCTTCCCCCAGAATTCCTCAATCCTTTCATGCTCCAGGCAGTGTGAGGTGACCACTGCTCCCCTCAGGAACAGCTGCCTCAACAAGGCAGTGAATTTATCAGAAGTCACTCACAGGAACACCATGTTAGGTGCAGGTCTGACCTGCACTCCCAGGTACCTACTGCTTTATGGGCCCAGTTAAAACAGTGTTTCATTTAATGCCATTGTCAACCTGTCATCAAACACCGTTAGAATACAAAACCTGCCTGGAAGACAGTTACTCTTCCACAGATAACAAAACAAAAAGCAAGTTCTACAGAGAAATAAGGAGCTATTTTCTATGTCTTTTTGACATGACTGCAGCAGGTCCTCCTTTTCCTACCACTTCTCTTTGCAATCACCTCACCAGTCCCTGGCACAATTTGTGATGAGTATTGCAAATCAGTAAGAATTGCTGTCCTTTGCATGGCTGGTGCTCACTGCAGCTGCTCATGCTGGCTCCATTTGTTCCTCAGCAGAACTGACAGCTACTTCTGTGGATTTTTAAAAAAACATTCTCAGCTTTCAGCTGATACTGATTCAACTTCAAGATGTGCTCCAATTTTTTACTGATTGGAGCAAAACTAAAGCTAGGATTGGCAGAAGATTATAATGCTCTAGACTGAATCTGGATGATGTGGATTGAATACAGAGAAAGATGAGACTATCTATATGGGGGGAACTTCCCAAATATCTTATACCTTCAAATCAAATATTTTACACTTCCAGAAACACCCACTTCTGACAGCTGTGAGAATATGTTAAGTCTGGTATTAAAGGAGGAGTCACATTTCAGACTCCAATGTACAGAATTCATTTTGCACCCCAGATTATTTTCTTCCAGAAACACACAGAAGTGACTGCGACCTTTCCTTCTGCCTTTGTATAATAAATGACTTGTATGAAGAACAAATTCCCTTGTAAGCTGAAAGTAAGTGCAGCAAAGCTGACCTTCAAACCAAGAAATGCACATGCAAATAAGGAACACAGAACCAGTACTGAGATTTCATTCCAACAGCAGAGTTTCATCTACACTTCGTGATCAAGCGAAGTCTGACCTGTCTCATACTGCCAGACCCCAAATTCACACAAGACTCTGTAAAATGATGAAATTTTAAATATGGAATTTTAAAATATGAAACTTCAAACACTGACAAGTTTAGCAGCAGCAGAAAATATACCAATTTTGTGACTGAAAAAGGAAAGCCTTGATGTCTGCCATTTATTTTTAATCCTCCTGTATGTCTTGCAGATTACTAAATCATGTCTCAGACCAGCAAAAAGAGTTAATGTTGAAAGGGCTTCATTTTGAAGGACCTCATTCAAAATGTTGCTCTCTTTCTTATAGTCTCTCAAAAACAGAGCCAACCCTGGTGTGAGGGGTGGAAAAAAAATCCCAGTATGACAATTTTGGAAACAGAATTTCCATATATATTTAAAAGGCACAGATGCGACTTCAGATCTGTTTCTATGTCACCAAAAAATGTTTTCTTTTCAAAGTCATATTTCCCTTGGCACTAGGAATTCTCTTCCTCGTGGTACAGTGAGTTTCTTGTGGCAGACAGAGGTCCTGACTGAAGTCAAAAGACACATATTCACTTCTGAAGCCCATCAGGGCACAAGAAAGATGTGTTCCTTCATGCCACGTTTGGTTATGAATTAGCCAAAGGTCTGTACACTTGAACTGGTGCTGACTTGTTCATTTCTGTTAAAAAGAAAATAATCTCAAGAGCCTCAAGGTTAATAAATTATAATTCCTTCTTAAAGCTAATGTTTGCCAACAACCAAACTGGGGGATGTTAAAGATCATCCTACAAATTAGAGAGTCTTTCAGTCAAATATGTGAGAGTCAGGACTTACAGACATCTTAGGTAATCTGCAAGTGATCTACACTGAGGGAAGTGATAAGCAATTTAATTTATGCTCCACTCCTAGCAGAACAGTTCTCCCTGTCCCCAGCTGCCTGGCTGACACTGATCCTCATCAGTAAAGTGCTGCAAATGCATATGCAGCAGCAGTGGGACTTGCCCAGGCAGCACTTTCAAACACAGGACATCCCACAATGTTTTATTTTTAATTGCTTTTTCTTGTATTTCCAATTACTCCTTTTCTGCTCTGCTGTATCACTAACAATGCCTTTCTGCTCCCCACTGACACTTGAACAAATTGCTGCTCACAGAAAAAGAAACCTGCTCATTTTGGCACACAGTATCAGGTCCTCAAAATGCAGGCTAAGTATGAGACAACAAGAAGTGCCAGGTTTCAGGACTGCAGTGGCATAAGCAATACAGAAAAGTAAATTAGCTGTCAAGCATGAAAACTGAACCAGTGATTATGACAGTCATCCTATAAAAGCCTGGAGCTCCTAAATGAGAAGCGTGAAAGATCATCAACATGTGGTTTTAAAAGTTGAGCTGGAGTGACAAGAGAAGCACAAAGGATCAAAACAAGCGTAAAACAAAACAAACAAAAGCCAAAAAGACAGGAGAGAAAAAACACTGCAGAGGAACATTATGAACATGAAAAATACATCAACTTGTACCAGCGACAGAAAACAGCCTGGGGTCATTCTTTCACAAAACACATTTTATCAGCAAGAGGAAAAACAAGTGCAAATGCCTTCGCACTGTGCTTCACCTCTAAAGTTTTTCCCCTTTGCTCACAGGACATCAGTGGTACTTGTGCACCAGAGGTTGTGACACAATCACAGGACCCCTGACAACTGTGGTAACACAGAGTTGTGTTGGAAAAGTGTAACTGGCATTAAGATTAATTTTCTCTTGTGTCCGTGAAGCACAGTTGTGCTATTCCCTACGAGCTGTGCATTGTTTTGTTTCAGGTGTGTCCTGTGGCACATGTTGCCCATACAACCCCCTGGCAAAGGGAACAGCCAAAAAAGAAATTCTGTGTTTCATCAGCTTCCCCTTTTTCCTCCAAAACGACAAAGAGTAAAGACCCTGCAGCAGAAAACCTGCAAATTAACACATGGGGCTGAATGGAAGCAATTGCAGAGTTACAGACTTTTGGAAATTAAGTCAGGGGCACATTGCACACTGCAGCCAGGCTGAGTGCCCCTGCACTGAGGAGACAGCTCTCCTCACGTACCTAGAATTCAGCTGTGATTTCTACAGCTATAAAAACCTGGTAATCTTAGAATTGCATCTGGAAACGGAACAGTTTAATCTGCTCCCTTCCAAAATACTGGCGGCAGCATTTTGCAAAAGATGATGCTTTCAGTTTAGAGTTCATTTCCAGTCAGAAAAAACAAAATAATCAAACACACAATTCTTGAACAGCAAACCCAGAATGCAGGTAATCTCAGAGTTTATCTAAAGCAGCCTCACTGCAGGTGAGTGGATCGCTATGATCCGTAAGTCAAAAAACTCCCATCCCAATTTGCAGGCAGCAGTGGTCTGAAGTCAGTTCTGCTTGGGGTAATGCCTGGCAGCAGACAATTACTGAGGCTCTTTAAATGAGTAAATTTCCATCTTTTATGTCTTGCAAGATCAGCCACACTGCTGCAGGGAGAAAAAAAAAAAAAGACAACTTTATATTCCTGCTGTGTTCTGTCTTTTTTTTTCATTATAAAAGCTAACACTGCTGGAAGCTCAGCACTCACCTGCCAGACAGATGAGCCGAGGCTGAGCTCCTCTCTAGGCAGCCCCAGAGTCATTCTAGTTTCAAATTATCCACATATTAGAAAATTCTCCAACCAGCCTGAAAGGTTTTTTATTTATTTATAACTGACAGCCATCAGAAGGTTCATCCCTGTCAGGCCTCCTGGAAGCAGGGATGGACTCACACCCAAGTAATCATCGTTCATCATGCTCCAGCAGGTCAGCAGAGCTGTGGCAATCAATCACCTTCATACCCAGCCCTCAGCCATTACAGGGTACTAAGTCCCACCTTGAGCAGCAAAGGAATTTCAGGCCAGTCTAAAATAAATGGCTTTAATTTGGATTTGCTGCAGTCACAGCTAGCTCTGCTCTTGCTGCACAGTGACCTGCTAAGCTGTCAGAACTAGCCACCTCTTCTAAGCCTTACAGCTTTCAAGGAAGTCACTTCTTGTGGCTTAACACCAGCTATTGCAGCCTGTGGCTAAATTTTAACCTGTTCTAATCCTTACTTTTTATGTCATCAATCTGAACACAGAGTGCTACATTACCCCACGTTATTTGTGCTGACACAAAACACAGTCCCACACCACCTGCCAGCCCAGCCAGTCAATAAATGGCACAACCTGCCCAGCTGCCTGCAGCCAGCCTGGGCTCATACCTGCTCGGGGCTCCACTGTCTTGTTGGAATCTGCATCCATGAACACGAACCGGCCACCCCCGAAGTCTTCAGAGTAGTCAGAGAGATAGAGCAGAGAAGTGTAGTCAAAAGAGCCATAAGTCACCTGTGGGGAAAGCCAAAATTACCAGAAATTACCAAATTCTTTATCTTATCTCTGCAGGATTGAGCAGATAGATCTGGTGCGTTTTCCTAATTTTCAGTTTTTCATGTGTTTAATAAAGGGGTCTTTGAAAACCAAGAATGCTATTTTCTAGAAGTTATATATGTTTATTTGTCTATTCTCTTGTGTTTACACAGACACTACAAGACTAGCATGTTATGTTTATTATTTCTATGTTACAGTTTCCATAATTAGAGAGATGCTCCTATACACTTCTATCACCCAAGAGCAAAAAACAACGTAGTGTCAGAAGTGCATTGCATCAAAAAGACACCATTTATACTATTCCAAGATAAAATTTCACCAGGAGGTTAATAAGCAGAAGAATAGCCCTTGCCTAATGATTTCCACTCATTATCTAATCTTGGTTATAAGGTTTCTGGATACCTCACTTGTATTCTTTCATGAGCTACCACACAGGAGGTTCGTGGTAACAGTAAATCAGAACTTCCAAGTAAACACACGTTTGTTGGAGGAGCTTCTACTCTCCTCCATACAGGTTTTGTTTAAAACTCTTCAAACTGGACTTTGGAAGTCTCTGCTTCTTCTCAGTCTATAGACCAAACACCCCACTTTTAAAGTATAACAAGGTGATTTTTCCTTCCTTTTAAAGCATTATTTTTAGCTGACACGTATGCTGAAGTTGGAGAAAAGAAATACTACATACTAATGCTCAGAGTGAAGCTATCTAAATATTTAACACTGAGTTTAGCTGATTCTGGAAATATTTCCTTTCATATCTATGTGTCACCAGCAATTAAAAAATACTTGAAATCAATGTCTGTATTCTCCAATTTCTTTGTGTATCACAACTCAAAAGTTCAGCATTACACTGTCAAACAGTGAAATGTGCAGCACAGCACTACTGCATAAATACACAGCATTTGCAGAGTGTTTTGACTGACCTGCTGACTGTTAGAGGTAGGTGCTACTTCCAAACTTAGAAGTTTTCTAAATAGTTTCAGTTTCAAGTTATACTCATTAGTGCCAGTTAAATTTTGGCTCAAGAGCAGTTGTACACATTTTCCTGTAAGGGCAGTGACTAAAGAGAACACACCACCAGATGGAATAGGCAGACATTTTCATTCATACTCATGTTATTATTTTGACCATAAGGACTTAAAGGAAAAAGCCAGATCTGGTGATATGCTGCCCTACACAGTCTGAATCACAAAAATGAGAGAAATATTACAGTGATCTCCTTCTCCCTGTATTTTCCCAAATCTTGGTAGCAATACAAGGCAATAAATGGGAATTAATGAGCAAGTGCTAGTGCAACACCTCAAACCACCCATTCTACAGCCCTTCTCATGCAAATCAGCTTTGCAAAGGTATTTTCCACTTCACTGATTTGGTGATAAAAACTTCCAGTCGATTTAAGGAAGTCTCCAGCCAGTGAAGGCATGAGCACAGTGAAGAAGTTCATTCAACTCATACTTGCAAGTTTAATGCATTAGAATTGTTTTTATCAACTCTTCAGTGGAGCAGCAATCTTTGCTCCCTCAGGCCACTCTCCCTCCCCTCCAAGGTGGCCTTACCAATTCTAAACTTCTAAGAGATGACTATGAACCATTTCAGCCTAACCAAACACACTTGATTTCTACAGATGACTAATCTGGGGAAGGAAGTGTGCAAGGGAAAATGCCTTTTCTGTTCCTGTCCTTATTCATTACTCACTCTCAGAAGCAGCCAGGCCTGAGAAATGCAACACTATGGAAAGGAGGCACGAAATTATACTCAGTTGTTTAAAATGCTAGAAGTTCCCCCATGTATATCAAATATATTTGTTACCCTGGTAATGATTTCCAGTACCAGACATGAATAATTGAACCAAAAGTTCAAACTATGTGAGAAAAGCTATCATTAAAAGCAGGTGATAGCCATGCAGCCACACAGCTGCAAATCACATTTCTACAGCTCCTTGTAAACAACTCAAGAGAAAAAATGCAGATATTTCCATTCAGCCTGCTATGTCACATGGTTAGTGTGCTCTTTTTGAACACTCTTTATCCAAAAAGTCAAACACAGATAATATTTAATGGTAGATGCTCATAATGATGTTTATATGACACTTCTTTAAAGGCTATTATAAATAGAACTAATTGCCAGAATTAGCCAGCCCCATTTTGCAGTGGGTTTTTTTGAGGGACACATTTCTATGCAACTAAACACTTGTAGGACCATGCAAGATGTCTGCAGATACTGAGGATATTTAGGACAGCATCCTCTGCTTTCCAGTGCAGAAGAAAATTCACTTTCCAATCAGCATTGGTGTAGCACACAGAAAAAAAACCTGCTCTTTTCCTGTAAGCCTTCACCTAATTCTGTGTAGATAACCACCAGAACAGCCTTGACAGCTACTCTCAGTGTTCTGTTTATTGGCAGTATCTATTTAGCAGACAATGCAGGAGCAAAGAGCACATCTCTGAATTACAAGGTGAGCTGAGGTGATGGGTTTGAGCAGACACAAGAATCAACCTCCTCAATTTTCAGAGCTATTGCTGTCCCAGGGCAGAAATAAGATCTTTTGATGTGTTTTATTAAATGTAGGGGAAGAAAAGAAGAGTCTGCTAGAAGAGACAGCAGCTGCTCTCAGTGACAGAGTCAGCAGCCAGAGAAGGCTGCAGGTACAGGGAAGGGCAGGGGAGATGGAGAGCACATTGCAGGTAAGGAGACTTCAAGGTTTGGCTTGTTCAGCTCAGAGGAACAAAGGCCAAAAAGGGATATGATTCCCACCTATAAATACATGGGGGTGGAAGGAGGGACAAAAATAGCTATCAACTCATCAGGGACATGTTTAGGCTGAAGAAAAAATAAACAACCCCAAGCAATTTTGGGAAAATGTGCACTGAAGTGCTGAAATAGCTCTGATAGAAGAAATTCAAGGAAAACAAACCCCAAACCATCTTATGGCAGAGCCTGACAATTCTGTGAAGGATGACAGGATCCTTGCCTAGGCAGGGGACTGCACAAATCTGCAAGCCCCACACTTCTTCTACCAGAGAATGTTGTACTGCTGACAGCGTGAAGTGTGCAACAGCAAGTCCCTTATAAATCAGGTATTTGACATTTGGAAGCCTCAGTTCTGAACAAATTCCATCCAAGATGAAACTCCACATCTTAAGCCAACACTCTCTTTATTTGATTTAGATGCTTATAAATTCAACAAGATTAAATGAGTCATTCAGGGGATTTCAGGGATTCCATTCCTATGTAACTACAAACCAAATAAATTTTAGGGGAAAAAAAAACAAAGCCTCAGATAGACACAATAAATCTGTACTACTCCATTAGGCAGTTAAAAACCTTCAGGGAGATTCAGATTGAGAAATACAATTGCAGGAGACTCAGCAACATCAGGAAAAAGGCAAGAGGGGTTTTCATGTGTTCCAAGAAGCCACAGGAAGCCAAGAAGTCTTTTTAACAACAAAGTCACTCTGAAGCAGAAAAATGAAGCCTTTTTCTCAGGCTTCATTTTACCTTTCTTTTGGAAAGAGGCAAGAAAAAAATCCTGATGTCTTCTAGGAGTAACCTTCACTGTTAAATTATGCAGAAATACCTAAAGTGATTTGTTCTGTTCCAAGGGGAAAGCATAAATAATGATCCAACACAAAAGCATCCAACAAACTGGCAAGTTTTATTGATCTTTCTTCAACTTCCCAGTATTCACACTTGCTTTGGAGGCCACATAAGAACACTAATGCTCTTTTCTGGGAAGCACTTCCTACCTCAGATCAATAGAAATGTTATTTTTTTTCCTTTCTTTCAACTGCAGTCTGGAAGTGGCAAAGTTTGCTGGAGGAAGTGAAAAACAAACCAGGCTGGCTGCACTGAAGGCAACCTGTAAAGCTGCCCATCTTCATCCTATTTAGTCTCTGCTCAAACTATTTATGATTATGAACAAGGTGTTTGGTAACTGCCCCAACTGGGTTAATTCTCTTCACAGAGACTCAGAATTATTTAGGTCGTGTAGAAGACCTCCAAGATCACGGAGTCCAACAACCACTGTCATAAATCAGACAACCCAATTATTCAGTATAGACACTACTAAGGTCTAGATTATGCATTCCAAGCCCAAGAGAGCACTTTTTCTGCCTGTTTTGTTTTTTGAAGCTGGAGATGGGTTAGAAAAAGCCAAGGCAAATCAATTGACGTATCTGCTCCCTGAACAGACAGCCTGCAAGATAAATAAAACATGGACAAAAGAGAAGGATAAAAACAGGAAAACATTCAGCCTGCTGTCCATCATATTCAGGCACTCTCAGGATGACAGGACAGAAAAGCAGCTTCCACAAATTCTCTTCATGGAAACCTATTTGCATGTAAATGACAAAATAACTTCTACATTCCAGGAGATATTTAGGTGGAAACATTTAATTGTGAGGTTATCCAACCACCTTACTCATTTCCCAATGCAAAACACACCCAGAAAGAATAAAGAGAATACTGGAGAGCAGCGCTCGTGCAGACACAAATCTCATTACAGCAGTAAATCAGTCTGAAATTCTAAAATATCCTTTTTTGGGGCTAAAATAAAAGAGTGGAGAAAATAGGCATCAGCTGTTGAAGTATCCTGCTTTTCCCACCCTTGTGGCAGTGAAATCTGATTCTCTGAAACTGCAGAAAAACTATAAGGAACTGATGAATTTACTGCACTTCACCCAACCAGAATCACCAGTTTACTTTTTCCCAAGGGTGTCTTGGAAGTGAGCATCACATGATGGAATTCCTGTGAATCCCACCAGCACAATCTGCTCCCTACAGCCATTTCCTACCAACACAAATCAAAACAATGTGGACCTCAAAATCACCCCCGATCCAGAGCCACTCCTATTCACTGGTTACATCAGAGCTTTTCAAACCAGAAGCATCCAAAACCTGGCAGATTCGACCCTGCAGGACTTTCTGCTGTCAAACATAAGCTGTGTCATCACTACCACCACATTTTCTAAAGTTAAGCTGCTTCTGCCCCCATGACAAGGACACAGGAACTCACACCGATGCTGTGACCAACGACAGATATTGTACTTCCCTCAGACTGGCTTTTTCCAGGAAATACTTTAAGGCAAGGAATACTGTCATAGACTTCAAGGTACACTGCCCACTTACAGACTCGAGCCCTGAGGAATAACTTGGATTTTGCTGGGATTATTTTATTTGGTTTCATCTTGGTAATCCATGACTCCAGAGTGACTCATTTATAAATCCTGAAGGCATGAAATGTGGGTATTGTAGTGTGGAGGTTTTTTTGGCTTGTTTGGGGTGTTTTTCTGTTGTGGGTTTTTTTTTCTTTGATTCTTCCTTTGTTTGCACTCTGCTGTTCTGCACAAAACGTCTGAACTCAGTGAAATTCAGAAATAAACTCAATACCAGATCATTTAAGTCCATGGAGAAATGCAAAGCACTAAGCTATAAGCCTTCAGAGAAGACTTGTGCAGTTGAAAGGTGTCACAATACTTCCATTCTAAAAGGACCAGAACACCAAGTTATTGAAAGAGGGTACCAGGTACCACATCCCCATTGGAACACACACAATAAAAAAGCCTCAATTCACATATAGCTCAAATACAAATATTAAGCCTTTATCAAGAGGCTCAGAACAATGACAACCGTGACCACCTGACCACTGTGAAACAGCTCCTGCTAGACCTGGCTAAAAGAGCAATTCAGGTCATTTTAATCAATGCTTCTGACAAAAGAGATTTCTGAGTAGTCATTCTCACAATTTATTAATTCTAGCAAAACTAAATTAGAGAAAATAAAATTAAATGGGGTGTAAGAGCCTCTGTTTCTAAAACTCACTTATCTCCCATTAGGTTCATCCCTGAAGCATCAGTTTTCAAACCTGTTTGATGGATTGTTTAATGTCAAATGATTTCAAGGTGATCTAATAATAGTAACAGGAGATGTTTGCATCCCATCTCAGCCTCCTCCTCACCTTGTCAACGTGTGGATGCCAGTACTCATCGTGTGTTGTCTTGGCTCCTGTGCTGTTCATTCTGGAGAAGAACGTTGGCTTAGTCAGGTACATGGCAGAAGAGCTGATACCAAACACCTGAGCAATCCTTTGCTGGATCCTCTGTCTCACATCCCTGCAAAGAACACACACAGAGCACAGTGCTCAGTCAGTGACACATAAACAAACAAACAAACAAACAAATAAATAGACCCCTTCAGTGGTTTTGTTTGGGGTTTGTTGCTTTGGGTTTTTTTAATTCTCAGAATATCAAAGAAAAGAAACTACGTCTCCTGTGGCTTAGGTTTTAAAATTTCTGTCTGTTTTCCTGACTAATTCCACTCCTATCCCACTGCTTGTTAACTGCTGAAAACATTCAGGTCCTTCACATAGATATTTTTAATCCAAAGCGGGGAAAAGTAAAGTTGTACCTTCATAAAAGGATTGCCTCTGAAGAACCTTCAACTACTTTTAAACCAACTGGTGAAGTCCCTTGGCACCATGAAATTCAGGCTTCTTGGTCAACATATGTATTGGTATTATTGCCAGACTTTTTTTAAATGAATGCAAGATGTCTTTCACAATTACAGTGTACAAACAAGATAATCTGAGAAAACACACTTCTGAAGTTGTGCATGCAATTACATTTGTAGTTTTGTATCTTCCCTTACGTTCCTCCACTCGATAGTACTGAACCTCAGCATAACTTTCAAGAAAGTTTTTCCCACATATTTCTCTAGGGAACTTAAACAGTGACTAAAAAGAAATGACAGAACTAAAACAAGACCTGTGCTGTGTGTCTACAGGCTGTGAAAGTCATCTCTTAAAATCCACAAGTACTAAAAAATCCTAAATATTCATTCTGTTCACACCTAGTCCCTCCCGAGAAACAGAAATAACAGACACAGATTTGATTTTTTAACCTGTCTCACTTCACATTCTTAGGGGTCAATTCAAGCTATTTTACATGTGAAATATCAAAAGCATTCCATGAATTTAGAGGGATTTTCAGGGATTTACATGGCTGCATGAACTGAGGTTTCAAGTTGAGAGCTACACCATAATGGTGGAGTCTGCAAAACTGACACCAGGAGAGAACCCACAGGTCCTTCCTCTCCATGCTGATCTTCCTGTCTGCTTTTTCCAAGGAGCAGGACTGCAGGAAAGGCTCCCAGAAAGCATTAAATGCAATTACTCATTTTGTGAATTGAGAGCAGGGAGCACTTTGAACAGGCCAGCTCAAGAATTCATAGCCACAAACACCAAAGCAGCTGATTCCCTGGCCCTTGCATCAGCCAGCTGGAATAAATCTACTCCCAAGGAGTCAGGCCTTGACATAACAAAGTCTCCAGCAGTTGTCCTGCTCTGTAAGGAGACCTCCCTCTTCTTTCAGCCTGATTCATTTCCCAGTTTTAAAAGCTTTCTATTAAGGTTTGCTGTTTGGTGTTTATAAGGCTCTGTTAAAGCCTCACTCTTCTTTGAGACTGATGCGAAGCCCTCTCAATATGCCAAACACAGCACACAGCTGGTTTGAAAAGTAGAATAAGGTCACTTTTTAGCCTAGAAAAACTCATCTGTACAGCCTGTTTTCTGCTGGCCATGCAATTTCAACATTTATCAATATCATAACCGCAAGTTTTTCATTCCATTCCCTGCCCTGCTGTTCCAAACACAGCCTACTGGCAAAATACTTAAGGACAAACACATTGTACTTCACGTGTAAATCAAGAGACAACATAAGCCAAATTTCAGCTTAGAAGGTGCTATCAAGAAAGGAATGAATAAGCCCAAAACTGGGAGAGCCATATTAATCCCTCAGCCACTTCTCTATGACCCAGAAGCAGCAGGAGCCTCAGGCTGGAGCCTTCCCTCACTGATCCTGGCCTGCCGGCTCTTCAAAACTGTTTGGACAGCTCTCCTGTATTGTGGCTACAAAGGAAATACTTCTTTATGCTGGAGAATATAAGCATTTGTTTTCATAAGCACAGCAACTCTTGTCTCATTCAGACTGCTGAGGTGTACCCTGGCTCTGAGCAGATCCACTAACAGAGCTCTGCAGTGGCAATAAATGCCCAGGTACAGCATCCAGTCAAGAGTATCAGTAACAAATTAATCCTCCTGCCACATCTGTCTGCAGCAGTCCTTGTCCATTTGCACTGAGTCACTGGAAAATATCAAAATGCTCATGCCAGACTTAGGGAAAGACAGACCAGAACGCCCTGAAAGGAGCACATGACCACCACATTCTGTAAAACAGTTACTGGTTTGGAGTTAAGGTGATGAGGAAGAATTTTAAATTCTAAATTTAAAAAGCCAATGAAGTAGCTGGAAGTCCAAGGAACACAAAACTTGAGAGAAAGGAAGCTCACTAGCTTGCAAAGTAGCAGCAGCAGCACAGACAGCTAAAAGTGCCACTGAGAAATTTCTGTGAGACACAAGCTCTGCCAGACCAACAACAAAAAAATGCAGTGAGGAGCCACTGCGAAGTGTGATCCAATCACGGTGACGGGAACACTCAAAGCTCAATCCCACACAACTTCCTGATGATGCCACTTGTCAGCACTGTCCCAGGGAGCTGACAAAGCAAAGGTCTCCTGCAGGCAGAGAGCTTTAACAGCAATCACACACAGAACAGACACAGGGAGAAAGCAAATTAACAGCTCTTCCTCTGCTCCTCCTATGTCTCTGCCTTCATAAGCTGTAAAGCTTTGGGAATAAATCTTTGATTGTGCTGTTTTCTTCTCAAGTCACCCCTTACAGCAAGCATCCTGATTAAAGGTCTCCCTTCTGAATAAACATTTCATTTATTATGTGAAACAGGAGGGATTGCTGTAATGTGCTTGGCAGATGGTGGTTAAAATATCAACCCAGAAAACATAATTGATTCTGAAGCAACATAATTTTGACAGAGACAGTTTAGAAATCCTGGCTCAGGATGCGTACTCAGCTGCGTTATTGTTGCAATCAGTAATACTTAGACATGAATTACATTCAGTTATTTCTCTCAAGAGTGTATTTTTAAAGTGACCTTGGTAGGTAAGGGAAAGTAACAAAGATAAGTGCTCCCCAAAATAGCATAAAACCATTCATTAAGGCCATAAAGTACTACAGTCCATGCTAAAGCACTGTCATTAATAGGAACAGAAGCATTTAATAATATATTTTGTATTAGCTTCATATCCAGCAGGCTGAAACATCTCCTATACTGGCATGAAATCCCAACTGAATATTGATATTCCCTAGCAGCTGTCTTAGCTCACAGCATGAATTTATAAAATTATTGAAAAATTGAATGCTTCTGTTCATGTGAAACAGAAATTACACATTTTCTTTATGCAAAGTTCAATAATAATCAAGGAATCATCTAATCTTTGCAATTTTGGGATCAGAAGTAAAAACATTTTAAAGAAGTTCATCTATAAAGACAATGACATCTAAAAACAGCTGTTAAACAGAAATAAGCTTAAAGTGATTAGTGTTTTAGGATTATATTAATTAATTACTATTTTAATAAACTAATAAACCCATTTGGCTACTTGACATTCCTTCCACCACTAGAGGGAGGTCAGATTCCTTCACACAGGCAAGGAAAAAAAAAAAGACCAAAAAAAAAAGAGTTAAAATGTTCAAATCAGGGACATTTCAAATTACCAGAAACCAACTGAAATGCATTAACTAAAGAATTATTGTGTCTAGTCAACAAAGAATGCTTGTTCCTAAACTTTGGCCACACACCTTTGCAGCCACATGGAACTCGTTAGGTTTGTTGTGTTTGTTAGGTGTATGAGCAGGGCTGCAGGAAAGCTGAGAGCATCAGATGCCAGAGCTGTTACATTACAGAGCTATTTCATCCTCTGGCTGCTTCTCCAGCCAGAACATGACTAATCCGAAGTCCTTCCACTTCCTGCTTTACCACGTTTAATGTTTTGCTACACTGTGCCTCAAAAAACCCCAAGCTCCTAATGCAGTAATAGCCCAGAATTGTGGCTATTATCTCACACAACCCCTTGGATAACACGTGAAAGAGGAGATAATGATGAAGGATTTTCCATCCCAGCTCTCATGGTCCAGCAGATCCCCCAGAGCTCAGATCAGCAGCTCTCCTTGCTGGCTGGGAGGGAAATTTGTGGTGCTGCCAGCACCCAGAGTACATTCACACCATAAAACTGCAGCTCAAAGCAGCTGATGTTGTTTATTGGTCACCAAAAAGTCCTTTTACTTCTCTTCCTCATCCTAATTCTCAGAGATTACTATTTTGAGCTGCAAAATCCAGTGTATGAATGCAAATCCCAACCTGCACTCTACAAAAACACTCCAGGACATAAAAGTTCTGGTTTGTGGTTCATTCAGCAGTTATTGAAAATCTTTACCGGTATAAGGCAAAATCCTCTTCTGTGAAGATGTCCTGAATTTTGTCCCCAAAGTACCTGAAAAATTAAACAACAGCCTAAAAGAGGAGTTGCTGAATCAGACTGAGCAACACCAAGACACCTTCTCATCCCCAACCCTGCTTTACCCACAATCAGAAAGTGAGAACACAACACAAAAAAATGCTACAAAAAAAGCTTTTGAGCATGATGTCCGAAAGCAATGCTAAAAGATCAAGTGTTAAAAGATTAAAGGATTGAAATGCTGCAACTGGTAATGGAATTCCTCAGGCATTAAAAAAATCCCCTCCCACATCATGAAATAAGCACATGGATTCAAGTTTTTAAGGGTTCAGGCTATTTGATTTCTTCCACTGCTGACAAACTAAACTATAACTGCGAAAAAATACTGATTTACTGGTGCAAGAACATAAAAATAAAGATAATGGCAGCTTTCAAAGTGCCCAGTTCAACAAAAGCTCTTTAACAAGTCACATAAAGTGTGGTGAATCCAACCATCTTCCAGAGTTTCTCATCATTAATCCCAGCCCGGGGGCTTGAGACACTGAAGAGGCAGTGGGCAGGGAAGGGGAGGGATGACAGGAGGCAGGAAACCACAGCCCCGTTTTACCTGTACAGATTAACAAAATGCTTCCCCAGGGAAAGAGCTCCAGAGTGCAAATCCAAAATTGATGCCTGGGAAAGGAAACAAAGAAGGAAAAATGAGCATGAAAAGGTTTTATCATTACTCAACTATGACCTTTAATAACTGTCCAAAGTTGGCTCTGACTTTCCACAGCCTCCCAAGTAAAAATAGTAGCTTCCAGCCTTTGGGTTCACAATATAACATCTATTTTACAACTACAAACCTCCCTCAGATCCCTGAAGAGATGCAGAGATTATTGAGGTACTATAAAAAAAACCATAGGACTGCTGTTCCTGAGACTCAAACCTGACAGGGAAATGCCAGAGTCTCCCCACCATGGGCTCAGGGTAAAACACTGCTCCAGGATCCCTTCCTGAAGGCATCTCCCTTCCACAAAACGATGAATCATTTTCCAATACTTGTGAAGTGCTCAAGTAGCAGCACTAAGGTTTATATTGCCCTGCATTTGTTATTAAAACTTCTCCTTCACATGAGTTCCTGTATACTTCTCATATTTAATACAGACATTAAAAAGGTCTGTTTAAAAGAACAATTAGAATTCTAAGGCTTACTCGAGCCAAACTTTCTTTTCCTCAATTTCTAAGCTGCTGTAAAAGAAAACCACACAGTGGAAAGTTTTCACATATGAAAATTCAATCCATTTCTTCATCCAATTCAAGCCAAACTCTTCTGCTGAGCTCCCAACAAGCTGCAAAGATTAGAATTCACACTTGCCAGAATAGAGAGCTACCTCACAGGACTCTAAAATATTTCTCTAAATTGAATAAAGTCCCCTTTTGTATGTCCCCTGCTGTCCACAAAATACATGTTTGTTTTGTATCAGTTCAAAAGTATTTAAAAATGTAACTGTCTGATAGAAGTCTTTTTGTCTTTTACACTGGAAATATCAAATAGCAACAGTGCCTGACTGGCACTGAAGTAATGACATCTCTGATGTACAATATCTGGGCACTCATCTCAGAATTTGGCATTGTTTTGATGCACCACAGACCATTCACATTATTCTAACAAAATCCCAGCAGTAATTAACACTGGTGACAGAGGAACACGCTCAGAACAGTCCCTCAGAAAATCTCTGCAGCCTCAATTGCTCTGAGCATTACAAGAGATAATAACAACCTTTTTTAAATAAACCTACTCAAATAACCTTTGAAAAAATACACAAAGTAATAAGTTATTCAAGTGGACACAGCATGAGCTTTTCAGATTTGCCATTCCCAAAGTTCTCCAAAAGCTTCAGAGAACTGTTAAGAAAACAAGTAATCTCACACTCATGCAAGAACAACTCTTGTATTAAGCTTTACTCAAGCTTCAGAAGCAAAATACTTACATTTACTGGATTCTGGTTCTGTACAAAAATCTAACCCACAACTAGAAGTAAAACTGCTCCTGTGTAGCTTCAAAAGTATGTTTTTGACCATATTAAAGTAGATTATAAGAAGTAGCACAACACAGCTGAGAAGATGAATTGAATTTAAAAACAAATTGCCTTTCTAACTCTTCCCACATGCTTCTCAAACTTACATATTTCTTCTCACTCCCCAAGCTCCAGATGATAAAGTTAGGAAGAGCCAAAATAACAAAATGAATCAATAAAAGACACCCCCAAGAATTATAATTACTCCATAGCTGAGAAGGCAATAGCTACAATACAAAGCCTAGAAAAGCCAGATAAAGGCTGAAGAGGGAATCTGAAAAAGAAAGGACATTCTCCAGGGTTGTTTCAGACAGGGGAAAACAATTGCATGCCAAGACAGGGATTTGCTTATACATGAGCACAGAGCTCTTTGCCTAACAGCCACCTAGGAAAGAAACCTGAACACATCTATTTTGGCCTCCGTCACTTCAGAATATTAAATCTTTTCAGCATCATTTCTGACACTGAGAACAAATCTTGGTTACTTCAAGTCCCCCTCTCTGATCAAGGGCCAGTGTGCAGTTCAGGACAGTGTTCCCAGGCTGAAAGGTCTACAAGGTTTGTCTAAAGATGGCAAACACACACCCACCCCTATTTCTGACAGACTGTTTGACAGAATTACCCCCGTATCTTGATTTACAGAACTCTCTATAGAAGTGAAACAGAACCTCCTTAAAAAAATAAAAAGTACAAACATATGTTCTTTTGGACCTGTTAGTCCCATATTCTCTACCCTCTTACTGCTAAAAGAATTCAAAACGAATATGCAAGTACCCAGCACCTCTCAGCACATGGCAAAAAGGATCAATTTTCCCATCTTGGAAAGCCTGACAGGCCCTGCCTTTGTTCCTCACTAGAAAGGATTGCCAACCATTAAATACCTGTTCACATCCCCACCAGTTCCTCCAGCCTGTAAAAGGTTTTATGTGATTCTTTGAAAGAAAGCAGCAGACACACTCCCCAAAGGAGAAAAATGAAAAAAACCCCTTATTTCTACTTGTCTTTAGAGGAGCTGGAGCTTCCAAACCCTGCCCCACTGCTCCTGTGGGAATGCTCACATGCTCCAGCTGAGGGACAAGAATGGAGGCTCTACATGGGCACAGCAAAGGTGGTGTCACTGCAGGTAGCCTTGCACACACTCTTCAGAACAATCCTACCTTCAAACACCCTTCCCTCCTGGAAGCACGAGCAGGCAGACAAGGGTTCTGGTCTTAGGGAAATGCCTTTTCCAATTACACTGATTAAGGAGGAGACACCAGTGTAACCAGTCTGAGTTACACTCAGCCAGCCTGGGGGAGGTTCAGGTTACTGCTGGGGAAGTTAAATGCAGTATTTGGCTACAGAGTCCAGCACGAATTTAAACCAGATACAGACTGGACACAACCAGTTCCTCTCCAGCTTCCTTATCTTATCAGCCAAGATAATCACACCAACACAGAGCTGGAAGGAAGGTGAAAGATGCTGCCAAGCGCATCTTTCACCCCTGATACTTGTTTCCTATGCACTATCAGGAGGCTAATTAGGAAGGAAGAAAACTCTGCAGCCTGCACTAGAGGTGTGAGATAGGATGAGCATTCTGCACAGGCTTGATGTCCTCCCTGGAAAAGGCAGAGCTGGCAGCATTTTGAGGACTTCAGATTTTGGCTGAGAGGGCTGAAAGCAGAACAAGGGGTAAGTCTGCAGAGCCACTGGGCTGGAGGGCCCACACCAGAACCCCTTGTTTGGCATCACAGTTTGTTTGCTTCTCCCAGTGACTAAACAGTTTTAATTTTCCCCTGCAAAGGGAGGTCTGGGTGCCTATTCCTGCCAGTTCTGCTGGAAGGCAGGACACAGACTGCAGCTGACTGGCTCACCAAGGGATTTCTTTTCTGGGGCTTTGAAATAAATGCCAATAGGTCTGATAGTAAATGAGTTGTCTCATTTACACCAGAGGGCTGCTATGACGGCAGCTCCTACAACACCTGAGTGAATGAGTCAGGACTGAAGTGTTCACACAAGCAGGGGTGACATGCAGGAAAATATTAAGGAGGGAAGAATTATAAAATCATAGAAGGTTGAGAAGGGAAATGTCATCTACATGAAGAAGAAAAAACCTAAGCTGAGGCAAACATCAAGACAACTAATGCAATTCCCACTCTGTGAATAACAAACAGAGTATAAAATGACTTTACAGAGACAGATGTACAAGGGAAAGCAGCTTGCTGGTGGAGAAGATATTCCTGTTTGGATTCTGCTGAAAGATAGACCAGAAGATTACCATGGCCCCTCTAGCTTCACTCTCTGTGTGTCTGCATAAATAAATATAAAGCCAGGAAAAGTTAGAAAGGAAGATAAGAAAGCTCAGCGTGACAATTCGAGTGTGACCCCCGGGAAGCTTCAATAATTCAGATGTTTGTCAAGACTTTCTCAACATAAAAAGATGGAATGGGAAACAAGTTTTGGTGCTATGTTCCAGTACTCCAGGAAAGGGCAGCAAACAAAGGGAGGACAGAACTGACAAAGTCACAAATCGCAAGTTTTGACCTCTAAATCAATAAGTTATATCTAGACACACAGATACAAATCCACTTCTGAGAATTCAAAACATAACAACTATGACAGGCAAAAAAAAAAAAAACCAAAAAACAAAAACCCCAGACATGTTGCTTACAAAGGGGTTAAGAGGAAAACCCCAGGCAATGAAAATGCAGTCTGCACCACAATAGAAACCTGCAGAAGTTTTATTTGGAATAGCAGAAAGAACAAAGTGGCTAAAGAAAGAATTAAAAATAATTAAACAGTAAGTTTGAGGTATTTTAAAGGAAAAATTAGTCTTACAGCAGACATAATTGGACAGAATTATCCAAACACTCTAAAGACATTTAAAGCAACAAGCCAGACCTACTCCAAGTGGCTGGAAGCTTGGGAGCATACAAACATAGCTGGATGAACTAAGGCTTGAAACATTCTGTATGCTCTGTGGGTAAGAGACTGGAAAAGATGAAAGGCTCAAATGAAGACAGACAGTTTCACCTAAAGCCCATCAGCACACAGGCAGCAGGATCCAACGGTATCTGAGAGCCAGGACAGCACTGCCAAGAAAAGATTTGCTCCGTGACACCGGGAATATGGGCTGGCACATGAGGAAAGGAAGAGGAAAATGGCAGCACAAGAGACAGAGGTATAAAAGAAACGAGGTAAGGAGAGTGTATTTAAAGGCTTCTCCTGAATGTGATTCTTCCTTGTGGTGGTGGGGAGGCCCTGGTACAGATTGCCCAGAGGAGCTGTGGCTGCCCCATCCCTGGAAGTGTCCAAGGCCAGGCTGGACAGGGCTTGGAACAACCTGGGAGAGTGGAAGGTGTCCCTGCCATGGCAGGGGGTGGGACTGGATGATCTTCAAGGTCCCTTCCAACCCAAACCATTCTATGATCCATTCTATGACTCTACAGTTTCCCAGCAACACTGGTCAGCTCTTGTTTCTAACATCTTTCCGTTTTTATCCATTATTTTGGGTAAGTGCTCAATACAACATTACACTTTCTTCCTGAACCTTTCCCCAAGGATTAAGAGCACACAAAAACTTCCTCACATTTACAGATGATGAGACATGTGAGAAGGCTTGGCTCAGAGCCCAGACCTCTCCATGGACATTAGATTTTTAACAGATTTATTTTATTGCAGAGAGAGAATCATCTTTCCCTCATTTTCCTCCCCTTAAAAAAAAAGGCACAATGAAGCTTCCAAAATAACAGAGACGATGGATTTATATTTGTCTGTCACTCTGGCTTGTTGTCCAACTAAGCCAGCTCAGCACCCCTGCCCAGCTCTGGGCTTTGAGCAGTGTTTACCTCCCCCTCTCATCTCTTCCCAGCTTTCTCTGCCTCAGTTTCCCCAGTTCCTGACCCCCAGCTGGACAACACCTTTCTGTGCTCCAGATCCAAGCTCTGAGTGTTCCACCTTGCCATTCTAATCCCTCTTTGTGGGAGAGCAATGAAAAATCACACCTAGTCCCAAAAGCAGAGGAGAGGAAACCCACGTGGCAGCCCCAGGAGCCACAGTGGGGGTCCCAACAGGCACAGCAATGCAACCACAGAACTGAAAAAAATCCAAAGGTTCCCAACAGAACTGAACACAGAATGCTAAATTTTTTAAACACATTGTTTAGGATGGGCAGCACTGCTTCAGTTCCCCAGTTTGTATTTTTTGCAGATCTTTCTCAGCAATCACAAGGACAATATAGTCTTATTTTTTTCCACTGAAACCCTTCTCCTTTTTTTTGCTAATACATGCCCTAATTCAGCAGAGGCCTAAAGAAGTGGCTGTGTTTACAAATACTCAAGAAACAGTTCCCGTCCACACACAAAAACATTCTGAGCACAAAGATTAAAATAAATAAATTAAAATAAATGCGCTTGTTAAAGAGAAGTGGGATTCTTTCAATTTAAAGAGTATTATTCCAAGGTCTCCTTAAGAAATTACATGGGTTTTTTGTCACAACACAAAACCAATCTTTACATAATGCTGTGAAACACTGTAATTTACTTTCAGAAGTCAAACTTTTGCAGTTCTGCTACAGCAACTGTTTCCAGATTGTGAAAAACGAGGTTCGCTCTTAGTAAAATCTGAAGGAAAGTTTAATAAAAGGGACAATTAGGAGACAACAGCAAAAAGGGCGGTACAGCCGGGTGCTTGGGCAGAGAGCCAAAGGCACAACTCTACATCCAAAAGATCGGCTTTAAAAGTACGTCGCTTATTTTGTATTCATCACCATCATGCATCATTCATTAATCCTTTGGAGTTGCTGAGTATCATCTTATCAGTCTTATCTTTTTCCTTGGCTCCATTCCATCTGGTTTCGGGTTCTTTTCTTCTGATAAGATTTTCCAGGAATGTGAAGACCCTTCCCAAACTGAGCACCCGAACTACAGCCATTCTACAGCATTACATTACAGAACCCAGGCAAAGCTTTTCTCACATTAAGGAACATGAAAAAAGCCAACATCACAATCCATTCATAACAATGATGGAACACGCAAAAAGCCAACATCACAGTACATTTATAACACAGATGAAGACAAAATCAGTTCAAGAGAGGTGCTAGAAATAAATAAATAAATACAAGGAAACGGCAACTGTATTGCAGAAGTCAGGAGTTACACTGCTAGCAGACGTATTATTAATGGGAAATAACTCTCCAAACCAATTTTTTTCCAAGTCTGAATGGAAGGAAAAAATCTCCATCTCCTCACCTCAGCCCCAAAAAAATGCATTTATAATCTCGCCTTGGCAGTAAAAGAATGTAGAAAGTAAAAGGACACTGCTCACCCCTCCATCAGATCCTCCCAAGGACAGTCCCCTCTCTGCTATTCTGCAGGCAAAACAATAAGCTCAGATGAGAACTGAAGTCTGATTACTTTGTCCTTTAATGTCCTTATTTACAACACCTAACTCCTCAGTAAGTAGTACTTGATGCATCAGATATAAGCCCACTGAGTTAACAGAAGCTCCCATTTCTTAGAAACCCTTACAGCCTGTCATGAAAATAAAGTATTTGTATTGCAGAACATTTCTGAGCTTGCAGCTCCCTTCCACAAATCCCAAAAAGACCCTGAAAACAGTCCCTTCACAGAGGACTACAGGGTCAGCTGCAGCTGGTGATTACCCAGACAGAGACATAGCTGCAATAAAGCTTACATTGTTTTGTTCTGCTTTTACAGGCCAAATGGAGGCCAAGTGAAAGTCCTTTAAAACTTATTTAATTAATTTTCCTTTCTTTCTGTGAAGTGTTCACACCCCTCAGAGACAGGAAGATTCTGTGTGAAAGAACTGCCCCCATTACAGTAAAAATGGAAAATGGCTTTAATAACAAAAATTCCATTGTTTTAACCAGTCTAACCCATCCTGCTCCACCCATCCTACACCTCAGACTGGCACAATGTCATTGAAGTCAGTGCTTTTAAAAGTTTGAGCTAAAAGAAAAATTACCTACGAATTCTTTCAGCTTCTTCCCTTGTGATTACAGCATCGGTCACACCTCTTCCACACTTCCTAGGAGTGCACCCTGCAACACAAAGAGGAAGAAGAAGAACCCATTGAAACCACTTCAACCACCTGAAGGGCAGCTTTTTAAATGAGACTTTGCACAAAAGTCTCTCTTGAAGTCACTCTTGAAGCACACGGCTTGGATATGCAAGGTAAAAAAGCTCTCCTAAAATTCATTGCTAAGAAATCTAACATTAAATTTTAAAAGCTCCTGGGAGTAACAAGTCAGCAGCAAGAGTTCCAGGTGAAGAATATATGAAAGTTCTTATAAGTCTGGTTACAACAATCTTCAGGCAAGAAGAAGAAATAAGACCAGTTCTGAGCCACCAGAGACCTTGGGATGTTAGATTTGGCACTTTTCTGGGGACAATCCATATACAGATGTAAAGCCACAGGAGAGATGGGCTGAGTGTGTTTTCTGACACCTGCCAAAGCATTCAGTGCTGCTGAACTAAGTGGCACTTCAAGGATTATTTGTTCATCAGAACACAAAACTCCTGGAAAGAAATCAATCAATTCACCCATGGAAGACAAAAGCATCAGTCTGCTCTGATCAAAAGCAACTAATAACAATGACCAGGCTGATAGGAGAAGTTTTGCCAGGAATTTTGTACGAATTTCCAAGGGAAACCTGATGTTAAGTAGAGAAGAATTAGGAAGGAGTAAACTCAAAGGAGAAATTCAATACTCCAGGACAAACCTGGCTATTGAGAGCTTCCTTTCTACAACACTCTGCAAAGTTTTCTGATTTCAGAAGAGATTTGTTCCTTTTCCAGCTGCAAATATCAGCACAGCTCTTATCCTTTGGAAAGGCTGGTGCTGGAGAGTCCAGGCTTGGCAAAACTACAGGGTTACCCTCAGACAATTGTTCCATGTCTGGGGTCTCTGACAGAGAACTGGCAAAGAGTACTGGAAGCAGGAGGTGTTCTGAAGGCAACAGTGTAAGTTTTCCCAAATGGAGAAAAAAACTCCAACAAACAGAAAAATGTAGTCCAGCATAAAGTCAGTCAGGTACCAACAATACAGCACAAACACTGGGCGAATTCTAAGGAAAAATCAGAACAGTCTGAAAACAATTCTGGCAGTAAGAATGTGTCCTCTTTGCCTTAGAGACCATGGCACATGTGAACAATAAAGTGTCAAAGGCATACCTGGAGAATCTCAGGAGAAATTCAGATTAATATGGCAAGTAACCAGTAGCTTCCACAGATGTGTGCCCAGCAGACACAAAACCATCCCTTTATCTAATAAGGCACCATCAGCTTTGGCTATCGGGCAAATCAAGGTAAAGGAGGAACATACCAAAACATGTAAAAACACAAGTACTGTCTCTGGCCCCTGCTCCTGTTCAGCACAAAAACCCGAATGTAACACAAAGGACCAAGCGCCCAAAGTGCACCTACTTAGGGGTATTTAAGTGTCTCCTACTTAGTGGTATTTAGCCAAGAACCACTTACTGCTGAGACAGAGATAATTCACAGGAGGAAAAAGCTCCATTAACATGTTCCCCTGATGCACAGGATCATAGAAAAGTTTGGTTGGAAGGGACTTTGGAGATCATCTTATTCCATGTCCTGTCCTGGGCAGGAACAATCCACCTCAAAGCCAGACAAGAGCAGGCAAAGATTTACAGCTGCCATCCCCACAGCAGTCTGCCTTAGACCTTTCCAGGCATCTCTGCTTTCCACTTCCCCTGACCTTGTCTCTGGAAAAGCACCTTAACTCTGTCTCCTGGGCAGTGGCCATGGATGCTTTGTGCACTGACACAAAATGTCAACACACAGGAGAAGTAAGGTTTCATCACGCACAGTAGCCACAGTAGGTGTAAGTAGTTAACGTGTCTCAGGAGAACAGAAATGGCCAAGATCTGGCCACAGAGCTTAGAATGCAGGTGAGACTGTGCTCATATAGCACCCAACCTTCTGCAAATATAATCAGTTAAGTGCTTGGCCTCTGAAACATAGCAAATTTTATTTGGTATGAAGCATGTTTAGAGGCAGGCAGTGCTATGGAAATAAATCCTGTTCTGACACCAGCTACCAAATCACTTGAAGCAAACTGGAAGCTCAGTTGCACCAAGTTCAGCTGGAAGCAGGGACAGGTGCATAAATAAAAAGCTCATTTTAGCTGTGGAAACTTCACAGCTGAGCATCAGACACTGAGCAGTGACAGGAATGCGTCTCCTCCTGACACAGAGCCCACAGCTGTGGGTGCCACGCCAGAGTAAAGAGTGAGAATAAAAAGCTATTGAGTGACAGAAACCTACTTCCCAAGTGCCTAAAGCTGCCGAGCTGATCCATAATCCACATTTTCTGCCTCGCTCGGCTGCGGGGAACGGGACACACACAAAGCTCCTCCGCAGCTCATCACCACCCTCGCGTGGGGAAAAGCCCAGCACAGAGCTCGCTGGCAGCTCGGCTGCAATTCACCAGCTAACAGCGGCTCACCGCTCCTAACCCACATCAATCACGGCACTTGAGCAGCAGCACCAAGCGAACAGCTAATTAGAAAGGCGAGTCAATGGTCCCCATACAAAGCCAAGAGGTGACACCTCACTCTGCAGCCTGCTGCTCCCCAGGATACCCCCAGAAATGAAGAACACGTCCATTCCTTTTCCTGGAGAGATGTGCTTGAAGTTCCTGCCCACCCTGAAGTTCCAGCTTTCCTTACAGTGAAAAGAATAGAATGAAAATTAAAGAATAGAAAGGAAACAATGAAAAGAGTAACTGGAGGGATGGCCCAGACCGCAAGTCCACAGCTCAAAAAATTGCTCTTGCAAGCCAGGGAAGGCAAAAATAAGGTTTTGTTGGTTTGGGGGCTTTCTTTTGGTAAGCAAACACCACAGTAGCAGAATCCAGAGACTTTTAGCCTCAGTTCAATCACAACCAAATCTCCAGCTGCAGTTTTCTCTGGCCTTGCACTATGCAAATGCAGCCAGCAGCAGTTTCCCCTCACAGTAATTATGAAAAGTTAACACAGAACATATGTTTTCATGTGTTCTGTCAAAAAAAAAAAACCTACCGTACCAAGACAGTTTTCTTGGTCTAAATAACATTTAGGATGAATCCTCCAAAAAAAGACGCTTCAGTAGCAGCACTGAGGAAAAACTATGTGACACCAGACCGTATATGAACTTTTGTTTAATAAGTCTTTTTGACCAACAGCACCAGGACCAGCCACCTGAAGAGCACAGGGGGCTGCAACCTGTCAAACACTTTCTGTCAGAACTGGCACAGAAGAAAGTTAAAAATTGCAGAACCACAGAACAGCCCAGGTGGGAAAGGACCTCCAAAGATCATCTGGTTCAGCTTTTTGTGGTCAAGAGAGCCTGGATAAGATTACCTAGCACAATGCTCAGTCACACCCTGGAAACCCTCAGTCACAGGGTCTGCACTGCATCCTTGGGGAGGTTGTTCCAGTGACTGAGTGTTCTCTCTGTAAAGATTTCTTTCTTACATCAAGATGAAACCTTGCCCAATGCAAGCTGTACCCACTGTGCCTTGTCTTCTCCATGTAGCTCCTTGCAAAGGCAGAGCTTCTGTCCTCTGTAGCTTCGCTTTAAGTACTGGAGTACTGGGACGTGTTCTCCCTGAGCCCTCTCCAGGGAAAGGAAACCCAGCACCCTGAGGCTTTCCTGAGAGGTTCTCCAGCCCCTTGATCACCTTTGTTCTTCCTCAGCTCCAAGCAGCTTCTTCCAGCCTCCAGCTTTGTGTCAGCAAATGTTTTCTCAGCAACATCATGAACCAGATACAACCACCAATTTGGCTAAAAACTTAACTCAGATGTATTACTTTTTGTAGATCCATCAGCTTATCAGTCAACACACAGCCAGACATGCCGACAAAAACCAAGAGCAGAGCTGCTCTCTGGCGGCTGTACCAACTAAAAATGTTCACCACAACACACTTTGCAAATCTGAAAGAGAACATCAGCACTGCTCATCCACGGAAGCTGCAAGTCAGACTCCCACTGCTCTTTGTAGAGAAGATTAAAATCTTCCATGTCTCTTGAAGAACCAACACCAACACTCCAAAAAAAGAAAAGTGCCAGGGGGAACAGGTACCAATTTGACAGAAAACAGGCTCAGCTGAAAGACACAAAGAAGTGCTTTGCAGGCACCCCGCAAAGCTACTGGCAGCCACACATCTCAGAACAAGCGTGTCAGAAGGTGGCACTTGTACAATCACCGCATGCTGGTGGCACAGACAATGTCCTGAATCAGTTCCACTCCACACCCCGTACGGTACTGACCAGCAGCAAACTCACTCAACAAGCCTATTACAGGAATCAACAGAGTATGAAAGAAACCAGAAACAGACTTAGCAAAAGGTTTATTTCATAGAGTCCAACCAAAGCAGTTTCAGAAGAGAGTTATGTAGGAATGACAGAAAAATAATCAACTCAGAATCAACTCAGAATTCTGGGCTGGCCCAAGGGGCACGAGCGTTTGGGGCTTTAGCCAAGAGACAGTGACCAGGAGTTTGCTGCAAGCACGGGAGTTTTACAGCCCAAGTTTGGTTCCCAGGCCCAGGCAGCAGCCAGGCTGCTCCTGCCCTCTGAGCACCGCCATCCACTTCGGACAGCCCTGTCCCGTTACCTTCAAATCGTTTGTGCCTGTCGTAGTCCTCCGAGCAGGGGATCTCGACGAACTTGTCCCGCAGGCTGTCGCTGCGATGTGCCAGCACCTCGGTGACCGCCTCTCCAGGGGTTCCACCCTCGGGGATCCCACCCTCGGCGCGGAGGCGGCTCCACACCACGAGGCCGCCGCCGGCCGCAGCGGACAGCAGCAGGAGGATCGCTGCCTTCAGCCACCTTCCCCGGGGATCCTGCTGGAATCTGCCCTTCCTAGCGCTGCGGAGGGAGCACAGAACGGGCCCCATGAGCGAGGGACAGTGCGAGCGGGGAGGGACCGCCCTGGCCGATACCGGGGAGCCCCGGGCCCATACCGGCGGGACCCCTGGTTCGGAGCACAACACACGCCTTACAAACACACGCCTTACAAACACACGCGGTTCCCTCCCACTCCCGGCCCCTTCCCCGGCGGGACCCCTGATTCGGAGCACAACACACGCCTTACAAACACACGCGGTTCCCTCCCGCTCCCGGGCCCGGCGCTGCGCGACCGCCTCCCCACCGGGGCTCCCCCGGGAGCCGCAGCGCCGCCGGGCCTGGGCACCACCGCCCCCGGGACAGCGGGCAGGAGGTGCCGGCCAGGGCCCCGCGCCGGTACCTGCTGTGCCGGCGGCCGCCGCGGCCCGGCCCCGGCCCCGGCCCGGCGCTGTCGGGGCCGCGGGGCAGCGCCCGCCGCTGCGGAGCCATCGCGCCTCCTTCGGCTAGAGCGATGAGCTCGGCGTGCCTCACCCTGGCCTGCCGGCCTGCCTGCCTGCCTGCGCTCGGCCACCGAGAGGGAGTCGGAGGATCCAGCGCAGAGCCGGGAGCGGCGGAGGGGCGGCACTGGGACACCGGGACACGGGGACAGCGGGACAACGGACACCGGGACAGCAGGGCGCGGGCGGGCAGCGCCGGGACAGCGGGGCCGGCACAGCGGGACGCGGCCGGGCGGGGTGTGCCAGGACGGCGCGGCGGCAGGCCAAAGCAATCGAGGGTAGAGCATGCGGCGGCGCCTGGTGCACCTGGATCTGAAGGGAGCCGCGCCGCGCGCGCAGTACCTGGAGCAGGTGAGGGAGGAACCCGGGGCGGGTGAGGGATGAACCTGGGGCGGGTGAGGGATGAACTTGGAGCAGGTGAGGGATGTGTCTGCGGCAGGTGTGGAATGAACCCGGGGCGGGTGAGGGATGCGTCTGGAGCAGGTGAGGGATGAACGTGGTGTAGGTGAGGGACGTGTCTGGAGCAGGTGAGGGATGAACCTGGGGCGGGTGAGGGATGATGTGTGTGGCACAAGTAAGGGATGTATTGGGCTCAGGTGAGGGATATACCTGGTGCAGGTGAGAGGGGAACAGGGTGGTGGCACTTGTCATAGCCCAGCTGCATCGCCACTGTCCCCTCCCTCCTGCAGGTGCTGCCACTGCTCCGCGCCCTGGGTGCCACCGGGCTGCTGCTGGAATATGAGGACACCTTCCCGTACACGGGGCCGCTGGAGCTGCTGCGGGCACCCCACGCCTACAGGTACCGCCGTGTACCCCACAGGTAGCTCTGCATACCCACAGGTGCCCCGGGGCCGTGCCCAGCGGGCACTGATGTGTCGCTGTCCCGCAGCCCCGCGGAGCTCCGGGCGCTGCTGAGCCGGGTGCGGGCGCAGGGCCTGGACGTGGTGCCGCTGGTGCAGAGCTTCGGGCACATGGAGGTGAGCAGGGGTGTGCTGGGCTGGGTGAGAGTGGGGGTGTGCTGAGCCAGCAGTGCCCACGGGGACAACAAGGCCGGTGGGATCCCGGGGTGCAGTAGGAAGAGCACTGCCAGCAGGGCAGGGAGTGATCCTGCCCCTCTGCTCGGATGGTGACATCTGGAGCACTGTGTGTAGTTCTGGGCAGAAACTGATGCCCGGGAAGTTTCACCTGAGCACGAGGAAAAACTTCTTTCCTGTGCAGTGACCGAGTGTTGAAAAGATTGCCCAGAGAGCGTGTGGAGTCTCCCTCACAGGGGATATTCCAGAACCATCAGGACACGGTCCTGTGCCCTGTGCTCTGGGGTGGCTCGGCTGGAACAGGGAGGTGGGGCCAGAGGAGTCACTGGAGTCCCTTCCAGCCTGAACCAGCCTGTGATTCTGTGTTGGGAAATTTCCCATCCGAGTCCCAGTGCTCTGGTTATCCAGCTCTGCCAGCTACAGGATTTGACATCAGGGTCACACTGCAGTGACCTCCCTGTTTCCTTCACCCACCCTGTGAGGTGCTTTGTGGGTCAGAGACTCCCCAGCACCGTGGAGCAGCAGCTGTGCCCCCCAGCCTGTCCCCGGGGCTCAGTCAAGTCAAACCCCAGGTTTAGCAGGACACCTGCCCTCAGAGCCTCGGTGACAGGAGGACGCTGCTGTCCCCTCACGTTGCAGCTGTCCCCGAGCTCCCCTTTCCCTTGCAGTTTGTGCTGAAGCACAGGGAGTTTGCCCATCTCCGGGAGGTGAAGGCGCTGCCCAACACCCTGAACCCGCACAAGGAGGAGTCGCTGGCACTGGTCAAAGCCATGATTGACCAGGTCATGGCCCTGCACGAGGACTTACAGTGGTTTCACATCGGATGTGATGAGGTGGGACTTCTCTTGAGCCAGCAATGTTCATTTTCTTTTGAGGAATGATAGTAAGGGCTAAGGCTTCTGCATTTCAGTGGTGCCCAGGCCACATTTGGGTGGGATTTTGGGGACGGAAAACACCACTCAAGCCAGTGTAGAAAAGTCTTTTGACAAAAGTCTTTTTACTGATTCCAGTAGCACAGGTTGCCATTTCCATAGGTACGAGTGTAATATCAAAGTATTGAAAGCAGCTTCTTAAAGCTAACTCAGCATTTGGGTTTAGGTCAAGTCAGTATTTGAAGTGAGATATCAATTAGAGCTGTTCATTAAGAATCCTGTAAGTTTGATGTGAGATGTTGGCTCATTATTCTGGCCAAGTTACTCAAAGTAAGCCCTTTTGTGGTGGGAAGTGTTGGGTTTTTTATCTTGGTAGTTTGTCTCCTTGAGAAAGGAGAAAACTCAAGTTTCTCTTGTCCATAGTTTCTTAAAACCATCCTGATGGCACACAGATCCCTGGAATTCATTGTGACCACTTACCTGTACTGATCTTAGTTTAACATTTTGTATCCTGTTCTGTTGAAACTGGTGGGAAGGTTAGCCAGGTAGCTGCAGCTTTTTTAAAGCAAAATGCTATTTATGTAGAATAAACATGTTTTAATAAAACCTGCTCTAAACCAGCAAATTTTAAAGCATTCACTCTCTGCATGGGACCAAGTATGCTGGGCCACCTTTGGACATGTCCCCAAGTCACTTCTAGACCCACATTTGGATGATCTCCTTCCCCGAGATAGGAACTCATTTTATCTACCTCAGGTCCTGATGTGTTGCAAGATTTGAAGTGAATAAATGTGGTGAGAGCTACTTCCAAGGACAGACCTTCCAAAGGCAAATAGGGCATGTAGATATTTTAATTCCTGCAGGAAAATTCCCTTAAGTGATGCATGTAATCATGGCCACAGTCTTCTGCAGACTGATAGAAATGCCTGCAGTGTCTTCAGCACTGAGAGGTGCTTTTGAATGTGTCCACTCAGTGGGTCACATCTGGGCAAAGGTTTTGAATATTGTCTAACTCACTTTCTCTAGTTCTATACAAGAAGTCAGGATTATTTGCTTGGTGTTTCAGGTCTACTGCCTTGGCGAAGGAGAGGAGTCAAAGCAGTGGCTGCAGCAGCAAGACAACACTCCAGAGAAGCTGTGCTTATCCCACATAAAAGCAGTTGCCACTTGTTTGGCCTCATCCTACCCCATGGTGACACCCATCGTGTGGGACGACATGCTCAGGGGGATGAGTGAGGAAACCCTGGCAGGTGTGTGACCAGCGATGGGGTGAGGCAGGTTTACACAGCCAGGTAAAACAGATTGGTTGGCAGCTGAATATAATGAAAACAAATCTGACAAGAGTTGAGGGGTGGTCAGTTTGACTAGAGAATAGAAGCACTCAGTCCTGGGCTGTCACACTCCTGTGTGAGTGTGGGCCAGTCTGAACACTTTAGTTTTCCATCACAAAACGCTCACCCTGCAGTGGCTGCCATCAATTCTACTTTCTTTACACATTGAAACAACAACCTGTTGACATTTGTGGTCCAAGTCTAAATCTCTGTGCTTCTCACCACCTTCTAATGTTTGTTGCTGCCCTTTGCAGCACCTGGTCCCAGTGGTGCAAACTCCCACAGAGAAGCTGCAGCCCTGTGAGCATCTTTGTGATCATGGTGCACATCATGAGGACTTTGATACTGAATTGTGGGGTAGCTCCAAGACCTTGACATCACAGGTCTTGTTTGTTGAAAAATACCAAACCACTACTAAAATTTGAGTAGTCTGAGCATAGATGGAGTTCCAGCATTTTCAGAGCTGCCTTACATGGCTGCCGCAAACAGATTTAGACAGTACCAGGAAGAGCTGTGCAGCTCATCTAGCAGTGACTGACCTATTCAAGGCTTTGATAGCAGGAAATCATCCCCAAAAATGCAGGTGGGACCCACGGAGTTCCACAAGAGCAGTACAGATCTAGCTAAGTGCACTCTACTGCCACAGGCAGTAATGGACTCAGCAAATTAAAATGTGATGGAGTTAAAATACTGAATTTCTGCACAATTTACTGCTGTTTCTGTAGGGGTCAGTTTCACATGTTTACAGCTAGCTGTGTAGTTGATTATAAAAGGCTTTAAAGCTAAATTTGTATCTTTACTTGTACTTCAAAGGCATCTTGAAAAGCTACATTCTGTGCAAACACAGCCCAGGCACTCTGTAAGTGAAAGGGTGAATGTTACATTTGAATTTAGCTAAATCTTGTGTGTAGAGCTCTGCCAGTGGTACACACAGAGATGCAAGGAGCTGAGAATGAGGTGGGCTTGGGGCGAATGGGGTCTCTGATATATTGCCACTGCTCCTCCATATTAGTGGTTTCACGATGCCTGAGGACAGTGGCCCCGGGCATGTGCCAAGTCCTGGCCAGGCTGAAAATGCTCAGGGCACTTCACTGTAAGTGACAAGCCAAAGTTCTAGTCATGTGCTGCTGCACCAGTACCCTGTACTGAGCTCTCATTTTAACTGGCTGTTTTCCATTACTTAGAAAACCTCTGTTCCTTTCAGGGTCTGGGGTCCCACAGCTGGTGCAGCTGATGATCTGGGACTACGCAGCAGACATCGACGTGGAGGGCAAAGGTTTGTACTTCTCTGCTGAGCTGTGTAGAAGTAAAATAGCCAAAGCAAAATTCTATCATTTAAACATACCTTAGTTGGACACCAAAACATTCTGGTTTTGTTAAATTGGTTTTTATTGCTTTAATAGCATAAATACAGCCCTTGTATGATTTCACATCATAGTTGCTATTACTTATTTTCTATTTATGTTTCCCCTATGAATGATTTGCATTGTATGCTGCTTAATTCTTTTCAGCAGAGCTATGGAATTACTCATAGGAGATTCAGAGGTTTTCCACAAGCATTATTACATTAACTCTCCTTGCATTAACACCAGTAGGAGCACATAACTCTGTACTGAACAGCTCTGCAAAAGAAGCTTCAAGGCTTCATACATCTATAGAATTCAAAGGGAAGCTTCTAAAGGCTCCAGTCAGGCATCTACCATGCATGCAGGTATTTTCTTTGTTGCAAGAAGAATCAGCTGTCAGATGTTGTGTATGCTTATTACATGCTCACAGCTCTTAGCATGGTTGCAATACAAGGGAGTGGAATACAGTAAGTGGCACATGAAAATAGGAGGACATCCACTCAAAAGGCTGCTCAGATGGGGTGTCAAATCCCCCCATCCTTGCTGATGCTCAAAGCTTGACAGGAAGAGGCTCAGCAGCCTGTTGGATCTGGAGCTGTGATCCTCTTCACTGCAGTCAGGGCTGAAACTGGAGAAAGCTCATCCTGTGCGTGTGCCTTTGTGTCTCACTGCAGTGCAGCTCATAGAGAAGTACCGCAGGTGTGGCTTCTCCAAGGTGTGGTCTGCAAGTGCCTTTAAGGGAGCCACGGGAGTGAATCAGTCTCTAACACTGATTGGGCACCACCTCAGGAACCAGCTGGGGTGGCTGCAGGTGGCGAGCAGGAGCCCTGCTGATGTCCTGGAAGGTATCGCGCTGACCGGCTGGCAGAGGTGAGCAACAGCCTCTTGTGTGGTTCCAAGGGTCACAGATAAGCAAACTTCCACCCAAAAGCTCCCTAGGAGGTACAGGGAAGCTGGGGATTTAGAAGGGAACTTTGCAACCCTGCAGTCCTTCCTGTCAGTAACTGCTGGGCCTCACCCCTGGACTATGAAGGGTGGATTTCAGAGTTCCAATCAGCTCTACAGCACTAACCAGCAGGAGGAATGGCTCTGGGGACACCACCACCAGCAGATTGGGTTTGAAGGCTTGAATGGATTTTGTGCCACCTTGAACTGCTCATAGACACTGTAGTTCATGTATGGTGTGTCTATCTGAATGTCTGATGGGAACTCAAATACAGTGAAATTGCATAAGAGACAAGAACTTGTTCATGTAATGAAGGAGTAAAACATTTTTATGCAAGTCAGGAGGTCTAAGGGAATACCAGAGAGTTGAATTCCACTTTCTTATCCTAATTTGCCTTGAGAATTTGGTTTGTATCTGTTCTTACTAGTAAAACAGGAATACTTCACATTGCAGAGAAAAGTGATCCCTTCTCTGAAACAGAAACTGATGTTTCTAAGGCTCTTTGAATTTTAGTGATTGAAATATTAAAATTTCCCATTGTTTAGTATGTTCTAACAGTAAAATGTGCAATTAAGGGATGTTTTCTTCTGTAGGTACGATCACTTCTCTGTTTTGTGTGAGCTTCTCCCCGTGGCAATTCCATCACTGGCTGTGTGTCTGCAGGCACTAGAGAATGGTACAATGACAACTTTCTTCTCTCTCAGCTAATGCTTAGCACAGGAGTGAAGTGACCTTGCCCTAAGGTTGGCACAGGCTTGTTATATTTTGAGGTGATTTGCTGAATTGATCACAGCCTGAATTATGAACAATAAATTACAATTTGCACTATGGGAGCAGAGAAGCCTCTTGGCCTAAGTATTTAAAAATAGCCATTGTATACTCATCATTTCTTGTGATCTAACACACAAATGGTCAAAAACTTCATGCTTATATTAAAAAATAAATTTAAGATGCAGAATTGCTTTTCAAACTGATTTGAAACAATAGTGATGTATAAATGAGACCACTGCAGCTCCTGCTCCCACCCACAAGTGTTTTTTCCTTCTTTTATTTCCATTTTACCTTTTAAAAAATTTTTCACCAAACGGGAACTACTAAGCCAATGCAGAACACTCCAGAAAACCCTTCTTGTATGAACATTTTGGTTTCTTAGGCTCTTTACTCATTTCCACTGTCTTCTACCAGGTGGCTATTCTGAAAAGGTTAAAGAAAATGTGGAAAAGCTCCTGGGAATGTCTAACCTGGAAATTGATACTTTCATGAGGTAAAATTCCAGCTGCAGAACTCAGGTGTTTCTCCTTGTGTGGTAAGTTCAGAAACTAACAGATCCTCTTTGGACAGCACAAGTCTGGGGACCTTTCCTGGGAGCAATATCCTCACACTTGTGACACAAGTTAGTTTCTACCTCAAGTCATCAGTGGATGAACTTCTCGAAAGGAACAGGTAATGGGGGTTATGTTGATTCTCTGCCTGGCTGCAGGAGTGTTGGAGCTGTATCATCTCAAAGTGGGGCACAACTCCAGAAAAGTGATTTAAATATCAAGCTCTGCATTTCAGGTGTCATTAACACCTCAGCAGAACATAATATTTAGATGAAAATGTAAAATATTTCAGCAAAATTCTAAATACTGTATGCTGCTTTGTTTGAAGCATCTAGTTCTTTCCTTAATTACATTTTACTGCTATTTAAAGTGAAAATTTTGAGTGGCGCAGTTACAAAAAAAAAAGGAGCTTGTAATAAAACTTATATTGCAGCAGATGATCAGGTGATCATCTTTCACAAGCTAATTCCAAAGATATACAGACTTAAATAAACTTACTCCTTAAGCATCATCTCTGTGCAGGAGTTCAGCTAAAGCCTTCCCCGCGTCCCTGTCGGTGACAAACACAGACATTGCTGCTGTTTCATCACTGCTCCCACTAACATCCATTTCCAGGTATGTCACAGGCTGGTTCAGCCCCTACCACAGGAAAAGGAAGATTATTCATCCTATCATAATGCACCACTTCCAGCCAGATGCAGTCAGGTAACACCACTTGTTTTGCATTACAGGGTAAATAAAAGTCTGACGTATTTTGGGCACTCAGGTACAGAGAGTTGTGAGTCCTTACCTCTTTCTATAATTATCTCAGAAGCATCAGTGGGAATCAGACAAAGTATCCATAATATGTTTTTATACAACATATTTGGGTTGGAACTAGATGATTTTCAAAGTTCTCTTCCAACCCAAACTATTCTATGATTCTAATTTTATCTTTGCCTGTCTTCTTTGAGAACAAGTACGAAATTGGTCTCCAAAAGCCTCTCCCGTGTTACTCCTGCAGTCCTGCTGCACCTTAAGCAGAGGTTGGCCTTGGTGTAGGAGCTCACCCTGGGCCAGATTCCAGGCAGGGCTTGGAATAAAGCCAGGCCCTTCCCCTTGTTCCCTGTCACCATGGGCTTTTCAGAACTTCTCCTAGACATTATGCCAATTCATGCTAAAAGGTTAATTTATAATTTTTTTTGCTGTGGTAAGGTGAATATCCAACTGCATCTACTCTTTCTGATAAAACCCAGAATTAAATTCCTAACGAGTCTCACAGTGGGTTTCAGTTACATTTAAAAGGTGTATAGTGTTTTTTTGAGCTTACATTTTGGTACTTCAAAAGTCTTTGCATGAGGAAAGTGCCAAAATTAATGGAACTTAAACAGAAACAGCATCAACCTTTTGCCATCTGAACAAAATCAAGTCCTTTGGGCTCTTGTACCAGATGCTTCTTTTCCTGTAAAGTGGTTTTAAGGACAGTACTCCCTTCCAAAGGCCTGGCAGCCAACCCTCCCTTGAGGCAGATCTCACCTGCAAATGTCATTGTTTCTTCTCATTTCTGCTCAGTCTTCTCTCCAAGTGGAATGCTGTGGTGCAAGACCTCCAAGCAGCCATGGAGCAAGTTTTCCACAAGTGTACTATAGAGGAATGGATGGAGGAGAATGTCCACCCCAGCCTACAGAAGCTGCAGCAAGTGGTGGATGATTTAGACGAAGCAATAAAAGCACAAAATTAGGGGCATTTCAATTAGTCTGACTCATTCCCTGGGAAAACATGGCTAGTGAAAATCAGCAACTAGTCCTTGAGCTGGAATTTGTCATCTTGAGAGTTGAAGCATCAACTGTGGTTAAGCAAAAGTGACCTGAAGGCATGAAGGAATTTATTAGCATTATACACTTCAGCTCAATTTTCCTGCCATAACACATGCTGAGCTTTAATTCACCTGCCTGTAAGTCAGGTTTGCTCCCCTTGCATAACTGCAGGAGTGAGTCACAGCTCACTCTCTTACAAGGCAGGAGAAAAACCCAGTTTCTTCCAAATTCAGGATTTGTAGCAATAGACTCTTACATAACAATGACCTGGCAAAGTTCTACCCTAATATTTAGGATACTTTAAAAATGTTAGGGTCATGTTCTGTACCATAACTCCTTCATCTGTCAGCTGTGTTCTGAGTTGTGTCCTACCATTCCATCATGGGCAAGAGGGAGCTCCTGAGGCAGTGGCACCTGGGCTTGGAGGGAAAACTGCCTCAACACATTGGGCTGTATCACCTAAGCTCAGTGTAGTCTCATTCCCCCAGAAAAGCACCATCCCACTCACTGAGGCATCTGTTCAGCTGTGTAAAACCTGAAACTGCAACCTGCACTTCCAGGTTTCTCCCTATCTGAGCCATGACTAAAGTTACTAAATATGAGGAAGCAGTGCTGGTTTATTCTGCTTTAATGTCAAACTGTTCATAATGTACAGCAATGTATTTTGGGGACTTTACTGGAGAATTGAGATAATCACCAAAATGGGAATAATTCAGAAGTATTGTATTTAAGTATGTTACTTCACCATGAATATTCCAAATATTTAAATTTTTTTGCTTCACTTATTCCTTTCTTTAAATTTTTTTGGAAGCACCGGTATTGAAATTTTCTTGGAACAAATCCTGAGATACAGGAAGTAAAACTACAGCCTAAGACAAGCTTCAGCTTACTCAATGAGAGCCTCAGTTACTAGGTCCACATGCAGATTTTTATCTAAAAAGAATCAATTGCTGTGTATCCTTGTCACATAGATTAAACTAAACAAGATCTTTATTTTACTTGAATAAAACCTTTGATACTCAAAATGTTTGTGGAAATGTGCTTCTTTTTCGTGTGTGTGGCATGTTGGTTCGGTTTAAAGGAGGGAAGATGGAAATATTCACCAGTGGAGAGTTGGATCTATCAGCTTACATGGAATTAAAAGCTGGACTGCTGCAAAAGTGTCAGCAGGGTCACTTCTAAGCAGGTATTTGGGCTTCCTCTATTCTGTCCTCCCTCTGGTTAACTCCTTCAGTAGATCTGTTCCAAGGAATAATTTAGACAGCCATTAATATTTTAATAATTTTAATTAAAAACAATACAAAATACTACAGTGATGCAAAACAAGTTATCAAAGTTGATTTTACCAATGAACATTTTTTAAAAAAAGGCAGTTCAACAAGGCCTTGCTGAAATTCTACTTGCAATTTTAAAGTTAAAAAAAAAAAGCACTTTCTAAACATTTTCCAGAAGTATTTTTGCCTCCCAGCAATCTACGACACTGTCAGAACTAGCACGCTTTATTTATTATGTAAGCCAGCTAAGGTTTTGGTATCTGTGTAACTTCATAAATACAGTCCAAGAGTCAGAGCTCAACTATAAATATTTTGCTTTTCTTTGAGACTTGCACAATTGATGCTAGGAATGGAGTATTTCATTGTGAAGTACCAGAATATGAGGTTGCATCTTACATAAAGCAGTGCTCTCCCTCTGTACAGATGCACTCTGGCTTTTGCTCGCTGCAGCAGCCAAGGCCACAATCCCATCCCACAACAGCCATGCGAGGAGCTGCCACTGTGCTGCTCAAACATAAGCTGAACCATCTGCCAAGTGGCACTTACCACACAGCTTGGTAAAGGATATGACAGAAGGGGTTGGTTTTAGGGGTCAGGGTGTTAGATCTAACCTAAGGTCTGCTATCCAGGTTTTTAAATAATTTTTAAGTCAAGCAAACTACAGCTGTCCAGGTACAAGTCTCTAGCTGGCCTGAAATGCAAAAGTTAATGAGTACATCTGCTGTAATAGTCTTCTAGGAGTACCTAATTTCCTAACCAAAACTAGTCTTTCACATCATTCCTTTGAGAACAAGTCACTTTACAGCAGGCACATGTAAGGCTCTGTTTCCTGGGCCTTTGACTTTGCTGGGCCTAAGAGAAGTGAGGAAAGCCATCCAGAAAAGCCTTTGGCAGAATGGCAAAAAGTGGCAGAAGAGAAGGATGAGAGAGGACTTGTCCAAAGAGGAAGAGTGGAACCTGTCCTGAGTTAGCACCTGCTTTCCACAGTTCTTCAAGCTGATAACATTGCTGAGGAGCACAGACATTGCCACAACCAAATCCATGTGAACAGCAATTGCAAGTTAATTATACATGCACACAGTTACTGCATCACATCTGGCCATGTCTTCCAACTACAAACAATAAAGTTTTTGAGGGCAGAAGCTCCAAACGTGGATCAAGAGAAATACAAGAGAAAACCCCATCAGCCTGTGATAACACTGGTGCAGTGTCCCATTTCCAAGCTCAGAGAGGCTCAGATAGATCAGTGCCACAGGAAGCTCCCGGGTGCATCAGCCAGCAGTGCCTGACACAGCCCCGCAGGCAGCACCCAGAGCCTGGCAGAATGTCCTCAGGGCCCCGTCCTGTTAGCTCAGACTACAGAACTCAGGCTCCCACTGAAACTGTACTTGTTGGTACAGTGACAGCTGCCAAATGCAAAATGGAAATGGCACGAGAGAGGATGGCACCAGCTGCTCCAAGTGAAAGGCTGAGGAATCAAAATATTCCTCCCAGACACACAGTGCATGGCAGCAGCCATCCCCCCCTGCCTACCGCAGCAGGATACTGAGGTGTTGAGTGGGATACTAGAAAGCACCTCTAAAGAGGTGATCACTGCACATCAACTCAACAGGCAACTTACTCCACAGGATGTATTTCAAGTTACATTGTACCTTACTATAGGTCATTCCCCTTTCTATAGATTCTGAGTTTTCCTTACACCGTTTTAGTCTTTGTAGAGGATATTGCATAGTCCATAAGTACACACATGACTAACACCATGAATGCACAGCAAGCTGGATGCACTATAGCTCAGCAGAAGCACGACACATGATGCAGTGCAGGGTTAGAGCAACAGATGTACCTTTCAAAAGCTGATTTTGAACTGGAAAACTACAGTGTGGTTTCTATCTTCCATGGAATGTCAGCTCTCATGGGAATACAAATGAAAGCCAGCATAGCTAAGACTAAAGGCAGGTAGTTTTGTCTGTTTTATCCATGGTCCACTCCATGGGCACAGAGTAAGTGCAATGCACACCAAGAATGCCCTCTGAATATCCTTGGTACAAAGCAGCAGTTACCACAGGCTGAGCCCTCGTGCTTCCATTATACCATCACATACTCTAGGACATTACTTCTTACTGGAAGTGCTGGGAACACTCACCGTTCTCATTTTACACTGTGGGGGGGAAAAAAAGAGTCCTCCAAATCCCAAATCTCATTCTCCTCTCTCTAAAATGAGCGTTACCTGAGGTATACATTACAGTGGATTTAAATGAGCAACTCTACAAGTGTAACACCCTGCAGTATTTTTTGAATAGGTTTAATGATTATGCTTCGCTTACAGCTGTGCTTCAGAAGAAAGGCAAAGTTAGCTAATTGCCTGCAACCTCATTTTCCCACGTTCATACACAGCAGAGGTCTGTATTGATACCTGATGTGATTACAAGTTTTTTGTCTTATTTAAAGGAAACAGACCCACTTCTGTGCTGCAGACAAGCTACATCAACAGCCATCTCCCTGTTGCAGTGTGAGTACCTTCCCACTGACAGCCCGAGCCTTTGCCTCTCAGCTCACATCCTAGGTCTGAACGGCTGGAAGGGAAATCTTGGTCCAAGCTGTTCTTTGATGAGCAGGTGCTCAGCTTCGGACCAAGCTGGAACACACAACAGGACGTGGCTTCTACTAAAAGCTTTTCAGAGCTTTCTCTCTGTAGAGGTAGAGTGACTGGAAACAAGAACACAGGCCCTTTTAAATCCTAGAGAGGCTGCTGCCAGGAGGCATTTCCTGCTGGCCCACCGTGAAAGCAGACAACACAGTTACCTCGTACCCTGTTCAGATCTCCTAGAAGTAACTATGTAAATATTTCCTAAATCAGGTCTAAAGACCATGAGATTGCTAAATAAAACCTAGTGAACTACAGTACAAGCAGCTGTACCATGTTGAAGGAACTTTCAGCTTTTTACAATTTCTTTGTTGAACTGATATGTTAACGTAAGCATGATGGAGTACTAGTTCTAGACAGAATATGCTGACTAACAGAGGTAGCTTTCACTTCAGAAATACCTTGAAAAAAATTATGTTTCAACTATTTGTGAAATCATCAGTCAGAACAGAGGACACCACACACCTGGAGTAAAACACAGCTACAAGTCAAACATTGAATCTATGCCAGCTACCTTAAAAAAGTTATTATTTAGCACTTCGGTATCATTTCAAGTGAGGAAATACTAAACAACTCTAGGCTACCATCTTGTTTGACATCAGTCTTTTCCCTACCTAAAGTTACACATGTCCCTGCTTCCTTTCTAAATACACAGTTTCAATAGTAAACATTGAGGTCTAGAGAAAGATTATTCTGTCCTGCCCAGAAGTTAAGCAGAACAGGATTAAGGTAGAACATCCCAAAGATCATTTTTCCTTTACTATTTCTGGCTCCTTGGTGAGTCCGAGATAAGTTAAGACAAGGTTACGGGTTGCTCAGCCTGGTATTTAGAATTCCAAGAGAGGCACTCAGACTTTAATTTCCACAGATATCCAATGGCAAGTCAGTAGTAGAGAACATAAAAGTGCCACTAATCTGCATCCCCTAATTGCATATATTGAAAGGAAAACCTCAAAGCATTGTGTTATGAGTTACAAATTCAACTCTTCTACATTTCATATACTGTACCTGCAGCAAATGTTTGCAATAAGCATAAGTTCACATCTGTATCATCACTTCATTAATGGAAAAGCAATTATCTCAAGCCAATTCATTAATAAATAACTATTCCTAGACAAGTTTGATGAGCTGACAAAGCTCAAAAGCCAGCAGTGTCCACATGCAGGGTCTTGAAGCAGTTTAGCACTAAACAATGTGCCCTACGACAGGTTCCTCCCATTGTAAATGCAGGTGTTGAGAAATGCCCAGGTCAAGGCTGTGAGGGATTTCTTTTTCTGAAGAACGATCAGAATATTTTCCAGATGTTTGAAAGCCTCTGCTTGCTTCAGTTCACAATGACTATCAGTATTTAACCTGTGGTTCATCTGCATCACTTGCCTCTGTTTCGCTGCTCTGGGAGAAATCTTGTGGGGTCTCTACTCTGTCCAGTCCCAGAAAACTAGTAATGAGTTTGGCAACTGCTTCCACATCACTGTGGAAAAGAAGAAACAATGGAAGTTAGTGGAGCTGTGGTGCTGACAAGACAAGAACAGGCATGCTAATTCCTGAGAATAACTGGCTAGAGGGAAAGTCATTTGGGCAAAGTATGGCTGACAGCATGCCACACCAAGCCATTCCTTCCACATCAGGACAAATCAGTCCTTTCCCCAGTCCCTGCTGCAAGGTTCCTTATTATCAGTGCTTAAGATAAATTTTCTGTTAACTAATACACTGAATGTTTGCTAACTAGAATTACTCCCCTCTGCCATTGCATAGCTGAAGAAGGCAACTCCAGCAGATGTGCAGCACTAAAAGGATCTTAGATATCTAAATATGATCCTGATAGACGGTGTTACCCAAATGTCTGCAAATGGAAACATTATGGGGTTTGAAAGGTTAAACTGAGTAACACAAGGTCGTACCAGCAAGTTTGAAAACTGAGCTTAGATATAAGAGTTGGCTATTACTGACCCACGTGATTGGCATTTCCCACCTTACACATTCTAATTTTAAAAAGTCCACACTGCACCTTCTGCAGCCCAACACTGCGCTCTGAGTGAGCGGGTGTGAGAATCCAGTGACAAACCGCAGCACGACCAGGTAACCCTTCCCAAAATAGCGCACGGTCTCCTCTTCCACGTTCACATCGCGGATCTCATTCAGCATAGCCACGACTGCAAAGAGATGGGGAAAACAAGGCAGCTGTTAGCATGACTGCAAAGCCTGAGCACTGCCACTGGTGCCTTGGGTGATGGGGACCCCGGTCTTGGGCACCACTGCTGTGATCCCACACAAGCGGGGCAGTCCTGCAGCAGCAAACAGCTGCCGAGCTGCTCGGGGAAAACAAACATCCACAGGTGTGGATGCAGCACATTGTAGCTGTACAGGCCCTAAGGAACAAGATGTACAGCCTGCCAGGCACTGAGGTACCCTTTATTACTCATGTTTCCCACTTGCTTTAATGGCAGTTTAAACTATTTTTCTGTACAGAGTAAGCAAACAGGTGTTCAGTCTCCTGAGACTGAACAAATACTGAAATATTTAACTGCTCAGAGCACCTGCTGATCTCTGCATCCTCACGCAAATCCTAAACCTAATATCCTAAACCAGATATTATCAAAGAGGAAGAGATGTCCTCAGCTCCCCAATGAAAACATGTATCCTAAAGGAAAGTTCAGAAACATTAAACATCTTTCTCTCTACATCTTCCATCTCCAAAATGAACTGTTTAAAAACCAATTCAGCTTAAGGTCATTCCAAATTTGGCCACTTTTCTGAGCTTACTGAGAGCTGGTTCGATTTACAGTAGGAAGTAGAATAAAAACTCTGACATGGAAGAGGATCCTTCTTTTGCAATAGAATAGAAGATCCTAGTTTGCAATAGAACTCCCAATTCACTATGACTCAACCACCTCACAGGCTATACTGCAACTTCTGTTAATCCAACAGGAAGCCCAAATACTGCATTAATCTGAGCCTCCTGAACATGCTGCTTTAAATGCATATTCTATATCTGCAGGATGTAGCATGCCTTTGCATATGATATCTAAGCATTTGCCTGCTCCCCAAAGCAGATGTGATTACAGGAATCTCGACTTCTGGATCCAATATTTAAGTTTTTCCACCAGTCCCAGCTGCCAAGCAGGCTAGCCAAGGGAAAGGTAAACCTGCACATTAACATCCCAAAGGAATGGCTACGATTATTATGGAAAGCAATGTGTAGGCCTAGTTACCTTGGATTAAAATAATTAACAAGATGCATTCAGCACACTGAGAAGAAGCATTTGGGCCCTGAGAGGCAGGTTGTTACATCTGCTGCTTGGGAACAAAGCAGATCTAGAAGCAGATGTGACTTAATTTGAGTACAGAACTCCAGAGAAGCTATTAAATGGGCACATATCCATCTCTTCTGCTGCTCATCACATTTTCTACCACAGATGCTGCTTTCTCACCTTGTTCATTGCCTCCTTTTGACAAGGTCAATAATTTCTTGTAGAGATTGAATGTTTTTAGGCAGAGTGTTCCCTTGTTCTTATCAAATACAGCTTCCTGAAAAATTGAAAAATAAAAATTACGATTTTCCTGAAAACACCACCACTAGCTATGCTTCAAAGTAAAATAAAAATAGTTCTGTGGGAAAAAAATCTTGGTAACAGAAAAATACACAGCTAGTTTAGAGACATTCCTCTATTATTAGACTCTGAAAATCACAATCTTGCTCTTGGTTTTAACAGAGACTTTACCATATCTCCTGTGACTTCTAGTAGGGAGTCAGAAGTGGGTTCATTGTCCCTCTTGCCACATTTCTCATGTAATAAAAACATTGCCTAGAAGCAAATTTGAACACCAACTTGTAACTCCCTTAATTTTCACTTCTGGTGAATTTGACATTCCAGTGCTGTGCTCTGTGGGCCAGGCTTACACAGATCTCAAATACCCCTGACATTCGCTGAAAAGAGGATCTCATTCTCTTTAGGTGAGTTGCTCATTCTAACACAACTCAGGTCAGCAAGGTGACAAGGTGGCTTATTGCTCTCAGTCCTGCTCCTACCAAATCAACATCCACGAGATTCTAAACCAGCATACACCATGCTTGTCCCAGAGAAAAACAGCTGAGCAGTCTGGAAGGTTAGAGCTCCTTTATTTAATGGTTGCTCTGCCATTAGCTTGAAGGGTAAGTTCAAAATCACGTTGTGCAGCTGAATGTGCTGATCATCCTCCCTCTTTTATATGACAGAACATTTTGGGGAAAGTCTCCCTTTAAAAATACCCCTATGTTTAGCTTCAAATTTTCATGCTTGTGTAGTGAAAGATTTATTGCCCTAATTCTAGTCCCTGTATAGCAACCCCAGAGGGTTTCCTCAAAACGAAAAGCATAACTTTTCTGTTTGGACTAAGCAAGTGCGTGGGGCTGCTGGAATCAGCATCTGCCAACTGCTTCCTACTCACAGACACTCATTTCCTGAGTTCAGCATCTTACCTCCCACTGCTCCAGATTCTGTGCTGCCACAAAGAAACACCCAGCCATGTAGAAAAGCTTCCATGCCAAGCTGTCTGAACAATGCAAAAAGTGCATAAATTTAGTTTTTTCCCCCCTTCTTTGGTATTCAAACAATCCTGAAAGCAACAAGCTCCCTTTAAAAGCAACAAAAGGAGAAAAGGTTTCTCTGATGGAACATTTTTGCCTTTAGTTGTACTATAAGCTATTTTACAGCTCTTTCCCAGGATGAAAACACAGAAAGTCTTCATATTTTTCAGAGACTTCATTCACGCTGGGCTTCAAACCACGCAGAATTATAAGCATATGTATTATTGGCAAGGTTGTAACATCACATCTTTCTCTTCTCTACAAGCAAAGGCATTTTAAAAGGCATCCACAAAACTGCCAACCTGCTGTCAAACACCAAATATTTGTGCTGCAGAGGACTTAAGGACAACGAAAATTCAATGAAGCAAACATGTTTCTGCATAAAAGGAAGCAGTTGGTCCTCTTGACAAACAAACATTTCCATTCCATGTCCTGGAAATGTTTACATGTCACAGCCTGAACAATTTGCTCACTCAGGTTTTTATCTGAAGGCACAGTAGAACTGTGCTCAGGATTGTTTCAGAAAACTTTGTGGCAATGTCTTAAGAAAAGCAAGGCTGATTTAGCTGGTGGCTCAAGCAGCTTTCACTGCATTTTGCTCTTTAAATAAAAATTCGTGGGTTGTATTGGTAGCACATTCCTACACACTATTAAGTTTTAAAATTTGATGTTAATAGGATGCAGCACAAGAATCACAGGGCAGCTTCCAGGATAAATCCCATCGATGGAAAGACAGCTGGCATTTGGTGCAGTCTGCTGTATTGCAGGGGGAGGAAGCAGCAGTAGCTGTCTGATCTCTAAAGGTGCTCGGATGAGTAATCCCTGCTAGTGATGATGTGACAGTTTCCAGAGAAACAGAGAACTTCCGTCAAAGGCAAAGTAATCATTTCATTATGGTGTCAAATAATCATTACATGTCTTCCCAGGAGAGCTGTGAGGACCAGCTAATCACATTTATAAAACACTGAAAGTACAAAATGCCACTGAGTACTAAATATCATTATTAAAAATACTTGCAGATGGAAAAGCAGGCTGAGTAAGAAATAGAGCATTAAAGCACAGCAAGTCACAGAGGCAACAGCTATTATTGGTTTTATTATTCACACCACAAAGTGGGAGAGGTACCTCCACTACCTTTGTAAGGCCAGCCAGAAGCTGCAGAGGAATCATCACTATGAAAAACAGATCAACAGGAAAGAAACAATTCTTCCCAAAAAGTGATAGGTCATTACCTGCACTATAATAAGCAGCAGCCAAACCTATGGAGGCTATTCCTAGGAGGAAAGAGGAGAGAATTAGGACAAATAAGCAGCTCAAAAAGCATCTAAAATTTCCTGATGAAAAACATCACTTTTCAAAAAAATGACAAACGTGACTGCAACATAGATCACTATATGAAAGTCAAGTTATTTTTTTCTCTGAACTCAGTATGAAAGAACTTCCATTCTGCAAAGACATCAAAAGCACAGGGGCTGGGGTCAGAAATAAAAATTTTGTGACACAACTGGAAACCTCAGAGGGACTCAATTTAACCATTACACCATACTTCCTCTCAGCACAGTACAACTTGGAGTGTGCTGACACAAATCTTGCAACAGTTATTTTCCCCTTTAAGTGCTCCATGGAGCCAAAAGAAAACTTTTGCAGTAAAGTTGTGTCAGAAACTGCCAGTTCCTTTCTCCCAGAGAGGAGGAAGGAAGCATCTGAATTCCATGCCCCAGTGGCTGCTGCAACTGCAAAGATCTTCTCAACAGCATCCCTGAAAGCAATGACATCGTTGTGGTGTTGCTGCAGTGAGATCTACTCAGCTGGAAAGCAGGATGTGTCAGATTTTCCCCACCAGCTCTCTCAGTACAATCGTAACAAGTTTCTTTTTCCTGCATATTCAGTAGTGCTTATAAAGATGCCTTTCAGAACATCCTGTATGACTTCCCATTTCATACACGGTGTCCTTAGGAGCTCACCATCAACCACACGCATGATCCAACCCCAGCATGGCCACACTCCAGTCTTCCACTCATGAAAACTGAGATGTTTTTCAACCTAACTAAACAGCCCCTTCAGAAGCTTCACATTTATATTGCTGCATGGCACGTAATAAACTTTCTGTTCTTGAGCTTTCAGGACTCCCTTAAAATTCTATCCATGAGCCTCTGAGGTTCTCCAGATGAGACTGAAAAATGATCAGTCTCACAGTGAAACTGCCACGCTGAGGCTCCAGATTCATTTAGTGGCAATGATAAAGGAAGAGTTCAAAGCACAACCATTCCTCTTCTGGAAAGGAAAACACCTGGAAGGCAGGCATTTCGCTAGGGGCTCTTCCAGAAATTTATTCAGTGACCCTCTTCCCTTAAAGCAAGCTCTGAAATAAGCTGAGGAATGCTGTGGTCTTACCAACACAGAGAGACCAGGATCGGATGCCAGGCGACCTCTTTAGATGAAGATGGGAACTCGTGCGTTTTTCAACCAACATGTACATCTTCAAAAGAAACTCCCAACAGCCCAGTCTGACTCATGAAACCGCACTGGACCAAAAAAAAAAAAAAGAAAGCAAGAATTTTAAATCATCGACGATTCCACCAGTTCCCCTTCCTAGCATTTTTCAGGACTTACCAACTCTTAATCTAGACTATAAAAGATGTCCAGGGTAAGAACACAGTCTTTTTGCACAGGAAGAGCAACATGTACACTGAAAACAACCACAAAGTAAAACTGTCATGTGGAGACTTGCATAACAACAACATGAATCTGAACTCTCGGAAGAAAGTTCTCATTTTGGGGGTAAAAGTCTCTTTCTATTATAATCACATTCCAGAAGAAAAATGTGAAAAACAAGAACCCAGAACAATGTTGTTGCTAATTCATGCAGCCCTTCAAACAAATAAAACAGCAAGAGGAATGGAAACCTCTTTGACAGCATTTTTCCTGCGAGCTCAAAGGGTGAAGGACTAGTCTGGGAGCTGGGGCAGGACAGTGCAGCCTTCTGCCCCTCTGACATGGGGGGTCTCTCACCCCTGATGACACACCAGCTACAGCCAAACACTGCCAGCATCCCATAATGCCACAGAAGGCATTCCCATGTCCCAAGCCACCTCAAGAATATAACGAGAAGCTCCCAACAAAAGTATGTTTGTCCATCCCCACCAAGACCATGCCTTCAGCCTAGGCAGAAACTAACAGTAGAGACTAAAAAGAAAGGTACTGATTAAAACCAGTACGAGCTGGGTAACCCCATGCAGCATTTTCAGTACGTTTTTACTATTTTACAGCATAGAATCAGAGTTGTTTAGGGTGAGAAAGACCTTTAAAATCATGAAGCCCAACCACTAACCCAGCACTGCGCAGTCCACCACTAAACCATGTCCTTAAGCACCACACCTATATGTTTTTTGAACACTTCCAGGGATGGTGACTCCACAACTTCCCCGGGCAGCCTGTCCCACAGAACCAGTTCCAGGAGGCTGGCATTAAGCTGCAGTTAGCTACCCATGATAACAGGTTTCCAGAAAATGCCAACATTCATCAGGTTTTGAATAACCATGGAAAACACAGAGAGAGCAGGTCTGAGCACATCCAAGTTCTTACAAATGGCAAGTGCGATTTTCAGTCCTTTAGTTATCCTGCTGTTCTTGGATGCAAGAAGACATTCCTGCAATTCTGGAAGTTTGGATACAAAGCTCCAGGGGAGCAGATTTAGCCAGGTCTTTTCAGTTAAACAAAAAACACCCACAACTCTGATTTTAATCTCTTAGCAACACATCTGAGAGCATCTGAAACCGAAAGAGCCAAAAGCACTTATGCATAAGACACGCTCCATCTCCTCCGGATGTCAAGCATCAAATTTTAATTTTCAAATGACTCCTGTGAGTTGCTCTCAATACACCGGAAAATATTTCTACAACGTCTTCTCCTGCCTGTTATCAAATACATCGAGATCACTGCAGAAATCTGGTTGCATTTCACAAATATTACACCCTACTTAAAACATAATTCTCACACATATCAGTTAAGTGCATTAACGCAAACTTTGATATCTACCCCTATATTAATTTAGTGAAGTTCAACCAGGCAAATGCCAATCTTAGTTTAATGCTGGACACTCAACATCAATGGCATTGTCTCTCACAGGCTGTTGCTTGCAAGAGACAGACTTTGGAACAAAAAGGACCAAAGCAGCTTCTAAAGTTACATTTAATAAATAAACCATAAATGCCCCTTTAAGCGAATGCAAGAGCTTTACTACAACGTTATAATTACAGAGAAAGAGGTATTTTTGGGCTGCTATGAACTCAATTTTGCTTGAATTTGTCTGGTTTGACACTGAACTGATCTCCAGCATCAAAATAACATTCTCATGCTTCTCCCAAGCTCTCGGTTGAGGGCGAGCCAGAAAAAGCCATTAGAAGGAACACCTTGAAATCTTCACCACCAACAGCCATCAAGTCAGGACCACACATCAGGTGAATTTTCTTTACAGAGCTCATTTTTCTTTACCTCCCAATCCTGCACCTACTCCCACCTCCCCACAGCCTGCTCTCCCCCTCAGGGAGGGGAGGACACTCCCCATCCAGGGACCGGCCCTGCCAAAACCCACCCAAGATGGGGTTTGCTCCCCCACGCGTGGGGAATCTGAGAGCCCCCCCCCCCCTCCTCCTTCACCCTCTCCCAGCCCCGTCCCCGCGGTACCTGCCCGGGCTCCAGCCGCGTTCTAAAGGGATCCGCGGCCGCCTCCGCGTCCCGCGCCCTCAGCACTAATCCCGCCTCAGGGATGGACAGACGCGCCCGCAGCCATTTTGGGTGAGGGCAGAGGATGGGACACGAACCTCCCCTCCCGTGAGGGCGGTGCCGCGCCAAGATGGCGGCGCGCTGCCAATGCTCAGCATGGCGCCTGAGCCCGCGGATGCTGCCGAAGTAAGAGCGTCGATGCTTCCTCGGTTCTTTTACTTTAGCGGTGCTTTGAAAGAGGAGAAGCCTCGCGTGATGAGAGGAGTGAACTGCTGTAGGGTGAGGCTGGGTGTGTGGGAGAGCCTTATTGGACACAGTTGGACCGAGCCGGGCTGGGTGAGGTGGACATGGCCCCTTGCATTGAGGGGGCCGGGGAGGGCAGGGGAGCCCCTCACTGTACCAGGGCTCCCCTGGGGGCTGTCCCCAGTCTCGGGAAGCCTCTGTGGAGGCAAGGAAACCTCTGGGCTCTCGATGGCAGCACTTGGGGCACCGCTGTCACAAAAGCGCTGGTGCTGTGCCTCGGCTATGACAGAAGCACAGAGTGGTTGGGGTTGGAAGGGCCTTCTGGAGATCGCCCAGTCCAAGCCCCCTGCCAAGGCAGGGTCACCTGGAGCAGGAACGCGTCCAGGAACGCCTCCAGGTGGGTTTGGAATGTCTGCGGAGGGGTGTTGCCGATTTTAGGAGCTCTCTAAACACAGACACAGAGTCTAGTTTAGGAAGGAGACGTTGCGTATTCCGCACAGGATGCAAGGTGGAGGTTCCCACGGAACAAGCACATCAAAACTTTTAACTACTTACACATTTTAGCAAACAAAGACATTAGTGTTCACTGGCTACAGGTTACGTAGTTCTCTTAATAATTAGTATTCTGTCTTCTCTTGGTTAATGATTTTCTCACTTCTCATGCTAAGAAGTTTGCATGCTCAGTCTTTCTCTTCTTGTAGGTGGGTTTCTTATGTCAGTGGCCATATGTCAGTGGTTGCAGGTCTCCCCCCTGCCAGAATTACCTCTTACCCAGTTGGAGCTGATTTCAGCACAGTTGCTGAGTTGGCTTTATTAGTTTCTTCCTTAGCTTAGGAGTTCTTGCCAGATGGCCCATAAATTCTGCATTCTTTGTGTCCACTGCCAGTGGGCATCCTTTTTTCTCAGACTTTGTTAACCTCTGCTAGGTCTGAGGTCATTAAAGTGTGTTAAGCCCTAGACTTTAAAAAGGCAATTCCACCAACAAATAACTTGTTTCTTCTAACACCTGGACATCATTTATATTTGCAAAGCAGAAATATCCGTGATAATCTTACAGGTCCAACATTGATGTCCTGAGTGTTGTGACTTGTATGTCAGCGGAAGGCTTGGGTTTGAAAATCTGTTATTTAGGAAGGGAAGTTTCTAACTCACTTGAAATACTGAGTAATTTTCCTGTTGTGGACAAATAGGCTGCATTTGGAAAATCTTTTGTGTTTCAGTCAAACATCATTCACATGGGAAAGCTGTTCCTGTTCAATCCATTAGAGCAACTGCTTATGTCAGGCAGGATGGGTGAAGTGCAGACATGTGTAGTTTAGCTTCTTAAATTCCCTTTATGTAAGTCAGTGTGTAACTTCATCTATGAATGATATTTGGTCCTCTCTCAGTTGCACAGGAATGTCCTTCGTGAATGAAATCCTCAATTTTTGACTTTTTTCCAAACATGAATATATTCTGGAGCGTTTGCTCAGGGCCATGACATGGTAGAAGTTTGTTTAGCTGTTCTCAATGCTGTTTTAACTGAGATTTAAATCAGACAGTGTTTTTCATAACAATCCAGAGTGAAAATAGGGAAAAAAACCCCAGAGTCCATGGTACAGACCCTTGAGTCTAAGTACTGGAAAATACCAACTGATCTGCAGTTTCTGTGTGATTGTGTTAATGGGAAAAGGCGGTGAGGAACTGCAAGAATGAATTGGCCTGCTTGTGAGTCACAAGGTACCAGCTGCTGGATTTGGATGAAAAATAGGAAGTAATAAGTATCACGTGTGCTCAACCCAAACAAGCAGCTGACTGAGTCTTCTCGGAAGAAATTTATGTCTAATTAGCTGCCAATCCGTTTTTATAAGTAACTGGTTTCTCTGGAAACCAAATGTTAAGCCATTTTGAGTGATACAAGACAAAAGATTTCTTGTGTGTAGAGCAGAGTGAAATAAGTAAGAAATTCATCTGTCCCCTCTACTCAGCATAAACCACACAGCATGTCACCCTATTTTATTATTATGTTCCTAATGCAAAAACATCAGCAATTCTCTACTTCTCCCATTCTGCAAAGGTCACACTAGGATAACCTGATATGACTTAATTTAATTATGATGTTACGGGGAAATTATTTCAACCACACACAATCAAAATGAATGTGGCAAGGATCCTTGTAAGCTTCTGCTATCCATTAATGATTCTTACAGCATTTTTTCTAAAATCTGGGGATTTTACACCAGGACTTTGAAGTAGGTGAGTGCTGTTATGCAGTAGAAAAAGGAAGAAGGAACACACTTTGAAAGCCTGATCCTGTACTTAAAGAACAGCATGAATTCCAAACCATGTTGCTGCAGAAACAAAAGCTATTTTCCAAAATAAACAATTCAGGAATATGTGATTGACTATTTGTAGACTTCTTCCTCAGCAATATAAAAATAGATTCTGCAGAAGTGTTTATATTCTGTTTATATTTGTTTAGTAAATACACTTGTAACTTTTAAGTCATTGATCTAAACCCAAGAACATGCAGATAGAACAGAACTGGCCTTTATTTTGAATTAGTTTGACTTGTCTGTAATTCTGGTGCTTTTTCCTATTTCAGACTATTTGCCTAAATATTTTTTTCTAACTCCTTATACTTTTTTTTCCCCCCCTAAGGTCTTAAACTTAGGAATTCAGCTATGCAATAAGCATGTGATCTTACTAGCATGCCAGGATAAACTCCCAGAGTGCTTGATTCCCCACAGTTGGTTGGAAGCAGCCACCAAATGCTGCAGCTGGGGATGGAATTGGCTGCAAGTCCTGTTAGAAATGAGCTCATCCCACAGAATGAGCTCTCCGTGGTGCCCCCTGACCTCGATGGGAACAGTGTGTGTGCAGCCTGCAGAGCACTGATTTCATGGAATACATGTTTAACAGCTGTAGCCAAGATTCATTGCCCAGTTCTGACAGCTGTGGAGTGGTGTGTGCTGTCACTGTGGCAAGGAGGCATTTACAGCTGGCACTGCCCTGCAGAACTGATGCAAAGCCTGTAACACTTTGCAGTTGCTTGCAGCACGCTGTTTTCTCAGAGAAATACTTATTTCTCCATTTCATTCGGGGTGTAAATGCTTCAGGTGCAGGGATAAATGTTACTTGGAGCCATGGAGGCCAAATACATCAACAGTGGCCATAAAAGCAAGTGATGCCTTTAAGTGCTACCTACTACTGGCATAGGAAAGCTTTTAGAGGGTGAGGTTTTTGGGAAGCAGCCCTGCAAAAGGTGGTAACTATTACCTCCCCAGGGCAGATTAAAGCAGGATGATGCTTTTTTTATCTCAGGTTGTCAGGCCTGGTGTGATGCTTGATCAAAGATCCACTGTTCTGTGGGAAAATGGCACCCATAGCTAACAGAAAGCATAGAGTGCTCTTGGCAATAAAATAAATGAGACATCTTATTACCAATGATTTCACAAATATGTATTATACTGTGCACTGAAATAGATTCCTTGCACACTCCTCAGTTTGTGGTTTTGCTCCTTGTGTTTGAATTTTTAAATTGAAACCAATTCAGTCCAAGTACTCCTAAAGTGAAGGATGAAATAGGGATACTTAATGTATGTATCTAAGATGTCTTCAATATTTCTGCAAAATGCTTCATTTTTCATGCAGTTCTCTGTTTTTCATTGTGAATATGAGAAATATGGGGGGAAATTTAGTCCTCTGCCTTTTGATGATGTGCAGAAGAATGTGTTTAATCCAGTCCTGTTACAGATAGAGTAACAGTTGACCAGAGAGGTTGTAGATTCCCATCCCTGGAAAGGCCACGCTGGACAGGGCTTGGAGCAACCTGGTCTAGTGGAAGGTGTCCTTGCCCATGGCAGGGGGTTTGGACTAGATGACCTTCAAAGGTCCATTCCAACCCAAACTACTCTGTAATTCTGTGAAATTAAAATTATTTTAGATGTGATCTGTGCAGTTACAGAAATATCCAAAACTGACATGTCTTTTGAAGAATCACTGTATCAGTTTTGGATAATAAATATTAAGTACAATCAAAGTGTGGACTAGGAAGATTTTAGCTTTGCCTTTAAGTGCAAATCTCAACACATTTCTAATTTAGAACTTTTCATCTGTCCTATCACTGTATTGGTCAGTGCAACTGTAGCTGTTGTATCCTGGTGGAATGAGTTGGGAGGTTGGCACAGCTTTTTCTTGTATGAAAATACTCATCCACAGGAACAAGAAAGATGTCAGATAATGCATTTCAGCAAGTCTGTAGGAAATGCAAATCCTTAGGTCCACATAGGGATCGCTCAGGAGTGGTTGTGGTGCTTTTGAAAAGCTTGGGCTAATATACTAAGAAGAAATGTGAGAGCATTTTGAATAAAGAGAGCAGAGGCACAGAAAATTATTACCAAAACTATTACAATTTTTACCTCAAGCCAGGATTAGTGATATTTTTCCAGGCTATATGTAAAGCGGCATCAGCTTATTTTTCTTTAAATGGGCAGTATGAAAACGTTTCTGTTTGCTTTCATCATGATTAAGCTAAGGAATTCTTGATTTCTTTGACCTCAGTGATGGCTCACCTATAGTCTGCAAATTTAAAAAAAAAAAAAAAAAGAAAGAAGCACTACATTCTTCTCTGAGGTTATCTTTAGTATCCTTAAAACGGAACAAGTGTTTAAAGTTGTGTCCTTGGATAACAAACCTCTGTGGCCGTGCTTGTCTCCAGCCCTTGTGCTCAAAACCCATCTGTGGCTTAAAGCATTAGAGCTCGCTGTAACAGGAGGGGATTTACTCAGTGTTAAAGAAGAGTTGCAGTTTAGGCAGGAAATTGCATGTTTTTTGGAAGTTCTGTGGTTTAATTTCCAAAATGTCATTTTACACTTGAAAAACTTCTCTGTGTAGCTGTAGGCGTCTGCTTGTATGTGTGCGTTCATGTGGCCGGGGGTTGAAAAAGGAGCAAAATGCTGATTGAACCTTTCTGTCTAAGTCCTGCAACCTGAGGTTTAGAAAGACAAGAAATCATAAGCATTTTAATTAATACTTCGGGGCCTTTGAGACTGTGGAAGGCTGATGTCTGTTTAATAATCCTGTTCATGAGGATTTGTGATTCCTGCCTGGGAACAGCATCGCTGGTACTTGTTTTGTTACAGAAATGGGAAATCGCAGCATATTGGTTAAATAAAATTGTGATGGTGCTGTATTTAGTAACTCGCAGAGTGTCATTTCGTTTTAAAGCCATCGGGAGAAAACAGAAATGGGGGGGGAACCCTTTGTACGATAAAACAGAGAGGAACGCGTTGTAAAAAATACGCAGGGACGCTCCAGAGAAGCAGCGAAGCCTCGGGCACAGCCACGCCGCAGAGCCGGGCGCGGAGGGCAGCTGCCTGGCGGATCGCTGCGGCCCGGGGGTCCCGGTCGGGATGGGGATTGGGATGGGGATTGGGATGGGGGAGTCCCTCCGCGTACGTGCGGCGGCGCAGGTCCGCAATGAGCCCGGCGGGCGCGGCCGGGGACGTGCCGGGGGAGGCGGTGGAGGAGGCGGTGCCGCCCCGCCCGCTCTGCGGCCACAAGCACAGCCCCGGCGGCAGGTACGGGACCCGGCCCTGCGCCCCGCTACCCCCTTGATGAGCTGCTTTGGGGATTTCGGGGGGATTTCGCTGGCTGTTATTTTTTTTTTCCCGTGGAGCTGATGAGCTGCGGCTCGTGCCCGCCCGCTCTCCCGTCACCTCGGTGCGGGGGGCTCTGAAGAGCCGGGGGTGCGGCGGCGGCGGCTCCGCTCCCCGTGCGGGGCCAGGGCCGTGCTGCGGGGGCACCTTCCCCTCGAGGCTCGGCCAGCGCTGTCCGCCCCGCGTCTCCTCCGAGGCCGCTCGCTGCCATCCGCAGCGCCGGGGCAGCGGTGGGGGCCGGTGGCGTTTGCGGGGTAATTCTGGGCGAGGGAATTGCGGGACACGTGAGCGCGGCGGGGCCGCCCCGGGACCGCCCGGCGGGGCGGGCGCGGCAACAAAGGGCGGCGGGGACGGGAGGGAGGGGAGCGGGGGCCGGGCTGGCGGCGGGCGCTGCTCGTGCGGGTCTCACCTCCCGCCCCGCTCTCTCCTGTCCCGCAGCCCCGGCGGCCAGGACCGCGCGGCAGCCGCTCCAGGGCCGGGCTGCACCGGCCGCGCCGCAAATGAAGTGCGAGAACTGCACCAAAAAGGTGAGTGCGGCGGCCGGGTCCGAGTCTCGGGGATGGGGGGATGCAGCCAGCGGAGACGGCCTCGTCCCGCGGCCCGGGAGCCCCGGCAGGGGGAGCGGCGCTGGCCGCCGGCCCCAAGGTCACCGAGCTCCGCGTCCTCACCCGCGGCCCGGCCGTGACACCTCCGGGGAGAGCCCCGAGCGCGTTATCGCCGGGATGCGGCCGTGGCTGTGCCCGGGAGACACGGAGCGCGCTGGGCTCCTCCTGTGCCTGCGCGGGGTAGCCCCTCGGGTTAACAAACCACCCAAAACTCTCAAACCGATGAAGCGGGGGAATTCCTAGGAAGTGATTTCCATCGTAGCAATTGTACTTTGAATACAGAGTCTCCCTGTAAATAACTCTTATCAGTGGTTAACGACACGAACAGTTCTGCAAAAGTGTTCTTACAGAATGGTAAACAGGCTTTGCATAATCCATGTATTTCATGTTTTGTTTCAGGAATGCAGTAAAAAACAGAAAAATGATGATACACAAAGTACATCTGTTGATGCATTGAGTTCAAATGATGGCTCTGAAGAGGTAATGTTCCTTCTAAAACCTGTATTAGACTCTATATTCTTTTGTTGTTGTGCACCCCAAAGAGGTTATAAGGAGACAACTTTAAAGTATTAAATATATTTAACAATGAACAACAAGCAGTTGAAAACAATTATGAGCTCTTGTAGACATCCCATAATATTTGAATCAAAAATCTCATTAAAAGGTGAAATAAAACCCCCTTACTATGCAAACACAAAACAGAAATTCTGAGTTCTAAAAATTTTGAGTACCAAAATTCTTATATGAAGTCTTCAGAACAGGGACAGCTTATAAGGAGAAAAGAGGAGTTTTGTGGACAAAATATCTACTTACTCTTCATATTCAAGTATTCCTTCTCCTCAGGTGGGCTGCAAATAGCGTCATAGCCAGGAGTATGAAACTCTTGATCTCACAGTGTATTCAGTGCAATTGTAGGCCTGTGTTTGTTTGTTTTATCTCGTGGTACAAAGCCCAAGCCATCTTGCTGTTAGAGGGGCATCTGGTTAAAGAGCTTTAATAGTTCAAGGGAAAGTTTTCTCAGTTGCTTGGTGAGTTGATGGGGACTGTCAGTTCTGAAGCACAGTGCAAATGTGCTAGCATATGGACTAGGGGCTAAATTTAGATCTTTGTTTACACTTAAACATTTTGCAGTTTCACAGTAAGAGCTATGGAGGGCATGGAACAAATTATTTTGATTACCTGTAAATAATCTTAGATGTTATGCAAGTGTTACGGATTGTTCTGTTTTAAACCAAATACTGATACTGTGTTTGCTCTTCAGCTGGCTCATTGCAGAGATCTTGAAAATCGTTTGATCATTGTTAAATACTTGTTTACTTCTTTTTTTGCCACCAGAAAAATGAGTTTGATACGTTGGCTAATGCTAAAATACTCCTTAGCGACTGCCTAGCTTGTGACAGTTGCATGACATTGGAAGAAGGAGCCAGAGTTTTCCAACAGAATCAGAAGGAGTTCTTTCGCATTCTCAACCTTAATAAGGTAAAGTGACCCAAACAAAAACACACTGTTTTCTGTGAGGAGGAGGCAGTTACAGAATGACTAAGCAGCTTGATTTCCCAAGGCAGGTAATGTGAAGATTTGTCAGGATATGCTTTTTCTAAAGAGGAAGTGAAAACTTCAGGCAACACAAATGTTAAAGTACTTCAAGTAATTTTGTACTAGAGTTGCAAGGTCACAGCACTTAATGTAAACACCAGAGGAAAGTTACTGCACCTGCAGAAGGAAAATGTATTGGCAATGTAATGATTTCATTACTGTACTAACAAATTATTCTGTAGTTCAGTGTTTATAGATATTCATACCTTCCTTACTAGGACTGTTCTCGGTGGTTTTGGTGCTAATGTATTTACATACAAACCTACGAAAACATGTTTTTGAAAGTAGAATTCTTTTTAATATGTATACATTTTGTCCATAATCTTAGCAAACCGTGTAAGTGTTCTATTGCTGTCTTATTTTCCGCTTAGTTCTGTTTTTTCTGGAATTTGCTCTGTGTAGTGCTCAAATCTTTAGAACCTGGTATTAAATTAATTATTGTAGCTCTGCTCCAGACTTCTGTGCAAAAGCTACTGGAATTGAAACTTTTCCTGGATCTGTACATAGGTGTTATAAATACGGATTCGTTACGCATTACTTAAATTTCCGTAGAAGGAGTTTAACTCTCCATACAGAACGATGTTGTCATATAGGAGAAAATTAGAAAAGAAAGGGGGAAAATAATCTTTTGGGCCACATGGGTCCTGTTAAAGGTCTGAAGCCTCCAACAGCAAGGCAGTTGTCACAACTCCAGGGGTCCAAATGAGGACAGTGAGCAAGGGGTAGTCATGAGCTCTTGAGTCAAGAGCTCTCCTTGAAGGGTCATTGCCCAGCACGTAGATCAGTACAGACCGTGGCTCTGACCTTTGCAGGGTGAGACTTGTCTGTAGCATAGTCCTGGTTTGTTTTCCAAGGGTTCCACTGGTGTGGAAAATGTCCCAGCTAAAACACAAGCTTAATCTTCAAATAAATGCCACAGTCATTAGAGCTGCACAGTGCCACACCACACACTGCGTATTTTCATAGGATTCCTCAGTTCCCACAAATGCTGATTTGTGGAGAGTCCCATCTTGCTGCTTTCCCTCAACAACTGCACTGATAAAGACACAGGAGCCTTAACAAAAAATCAGATGTGTAATTTGCTGGGTTGTATTTATAGCTTCATATGCCCCTGCTTTTGTAAACATTATTTATTAATGTTTAAACATCCAGCTCTTTTCATATTTGCTAGAATATTTCATCCTACTAGAACATCAGAGGTGTTGAATGGCCCTTAACTTTCCTTACGCCATGTGGAAACCACCCACAGGATTGTCCTAGGAGGGATGGATTTCCCTGAGTTGTATAAAAGAAACATCTACAGATGATTGGAGATGAACACTGTCAATGAACACTGTCCTGCTGCAATTTGAGGGTTGTTTCACAGGGTTTTTAATGATCTGGCCCACCGAAGCATAAGAGTCTTAAGGAACAACTCCAGGAATGGGAAAGGAAGGGAAAGCGAGGAGCCTTACCCTGTTGTCATGACATATCTTTTTTTTTTTCCTTTGTTTCCTTTACCAGAAATGTGATACCTCAAAACACAAAGTGTTGGCAGTGTCTATATGCCCTCAGTCATTGCCTTATTTTGCTGCTAAATTCAGTCTCTCTGTGAATGAAGCAGCCAAGAGACTCTGTGGTTTCCTCAAAAGTCTTGGTAAGTTTGGGTTTATTAAGGTGGTGAAGCAGAAAGGGAGGGATTGTTTTGGTTGGTTTTGCTTTCTCAGCAGCCTTCCAGTACCTGAAGGGGCTGCAAGAGAGCTGGAGAGGGCTTTTGACAAGGGCATGGAGTGAAACAGGGCAGGGTTAGATTAGATATTAGGAAGAGATGAGGGTGGTGAGGACCTGGCACAGGTTGGCCAGAGGAGTTATGGATGCCCCATCCCTGGAAGTGTCCAAGGCCAGGTTGGATGGGGTTTGGAGCACCCTGGGACAGTGGAAGGTGTCCCTGTCCATGGCAGGGTATGGAACTGGATGAGCTTTAAGGCTCCTCCCAACCAAAGCTGTGCTGGGATTCCATTTTGTGATACTTTGTTATGCAGTCCTAAGGTGCCAGTGCACAACCTTGTTCAGAATTTGAACTCCATGCTGTGTGAAATTACAACTGACCACCAGTGCCACATACACCAGTGTGAGAAACAGACTGGAGACATTCCCTGCTCACAGTAAAGGTCACAGAACAGAAGGGCATTGTAGAGCTGGCTCCAAAACCTTCGCTACCAAGAAATCAGGGGGAGCTTAGTTACAAGCTTTTTATAATTTGAGGGAGAAGGTAATTCTTATTCTAAATTCCTTTCAGTCCTTTTGACACATTGTATCTCTAGAAAATTCTCAGTTCTGGTTTTTTCTGTCATTTGAAATTACATGCAAGAGCATGTAATTTCATCTGCCTGTTTTATGTTAAAGTTGTATTTTCTTTGCTCATTATATGCAAAGTTTTAAATAAAAAGCAAAAGCCACTTTGCTTACAAGCTTTTCAAGGGATTTTTAATCTTGGAGGAAGACAAAGGACAGTAATAAACCTGTAAACTATTTCCTCCCATATGTATCTATATATATTCATTTTTCATGTATTTTATGATGCATCTCTGTACCCAGCGTTTATTCTTCATCTCAAGGCATTCCTAAGTTCTGGTGGGCCCCAGTTTTCCTAGAATGCATTCATTATCTACACTCACTTCTGTGGGGATGTGCTCAGTGTTACGTAGGCATATAGGGAGTGTGTTGCTGAATGAGCAGCCAGAAGGTCTCTGCTGTGTTGGTGATATGCTCCTGTACCTCTGCAGACAGCTTGAGCAGTAGAAGATATGCCTCTCAGCTGGATATATTTTTTTGTGACTTCAGCATGTCTTGAAGAGAACACTGCTTTACAAGAGTCACTGCTTTACAAGAATCACTGCACGTCACCCAGGAGACGTGACATCCTGCTTAATTAAACTAAAAGTGATAGATGCTGAGTGGCAAAGTGCTCAGAAGGAAGCAGAGAAGTGTTTGCAGTGCTGCTTGCAGCATTAACCACTTGGTGGTCCTTTTAAACTCAGGATATAGAAGATGTTTTTCCAGTGTATGGCTTTTATTTATGGCTCTACTATTTGTGAAAATTTGCAGAGGGGAAGGAATATATACCTGTTGATCCTTCAAGGGTTTTCATAGGCCTGGAACTTTGAAAGGGGTTTGTGAGGTGGAAAACATTCTAGTAATTCTCTGTTCCTTTCTGCTTGCTTCCCTAGGGGTGCATTATGTATTTGACACCACTATAGCTGCAGATTTCAGTATCCTGGAGAGCCAGAGGGAATTTGTGCAGCGGTACCAACGGAGGAACCAGGAGGAACATGCCTTACCAATGTTTGCCTCTGCTTGCCCTGGTGAGAACTGATTTATCCATCCTTCCTGCCCTTCAAACTGGTCTCGTGGTCATTGGAACTACCAAGGAGCTGAGGAAAGGGTGGCTTCCTTTGGGAGCCTTACATAACTTAGAGCATTTCTCTTTTGGTTTTGAGGGACACCAAACACACAGTATTTGTTCTCAGTATCACTGGTCATCCTGAGTCCATTGCAGTGCTTGGAACTGAGAATCAGAGCTGGAATGGAGGAGTTAGTGGGTGCTGCTTGTGTGTTCAGACCATAAAGTTTAACAGGGCATTTCCTCATTGAAAAGAATCTTAAAGGAACTTTGATGTAATTAAACCACAACCTCCATTATCTTAAGCAAAATCTAGAACTTGCCACTTAAGCCTAGGGGAAAGTAGCAAGTGACATTGCTTGTGATGACTGTGAGATGGTTAAGTCTGACACTTGGAAAGTAATTGTCACATGAAATGCCACAGACTTGACTCGCTAAATGTCTCACTTCTGAGAATCTTGCACCTGAGAATGTGTTCTGTTATGAGCAGAACCTGCATTTGTAACAACTGAAAAGATGCAAAACATGCAGTCACTTGTTTACTTTTTCCATTTTTTAGCACAGCACCATTTGAATTCAAGTAAAAAGTTGTATTCCTAAAAAAGAAGTATCAAAAAGGAGATAGAAGTAACTCCTTTGCCTAACATCCCCCCTCAAATTCACCCTGAAGTTCACAGTGTTGTTTTTCAAAAGGCTGATAAAAATACCAAAATATTTCTTGCTAGCTTTGAAATAACTCATGGGTTGCATTCGTTAAAGAAATGGTAGAGCGATGATGAGTTGCAGTTGGTGATCCCCAAAACCTGCTGTTGTCATTTATTTAAAGTTTAAATACTGCTATTTGAATTATACTTCTATTTTTGTTCTTTCTATGTATTTTGTAGTGGGCTATGCTTTAAGTACTACATATATGTATTAAAAAGATAAGTCTCTTTTTTTCTGTTACTGTTATCTTAGTGTAACCTCTTATCTTCAGGAGCAGACATCCTATATATTGCCTTTTTTCATGTAAAACCTGTGCAGTTGAAACACCCCAGTTACTCAGTTTTGTTGTCTCTTATGTGCTTTAGGTAAAATTCAAAGACTGAGGATTTCTTTTAGAATTTCTGAGATAATTTTAATTTTCTTCATCTAGAAACAGCTCAGGTTATCTGCTGCTCTCAGTGGAAATACTTTAAAATAGTTAATGGAGCACTCTTCTTGTCCTTGTCTGGTCTGCACAAGATAATTTCTGGTTTCATTGCTGATTTTGGTGTCAGCTCTCTGTTGTGATAGAGATGGTAACAGAAGCATGGGTGCTTTCCATTTCTGGGAAACTAACCCAGAATATCACTGTAAACCCATTTTAAAAACATGGTTTGTTTCTTTGTCAGCAATTAGAGAAAGCCAAAATCCCGATTAGTCATCTTTAAAGTGAGGTTGTTCACCGTGTTTCCTGACCTTATTTGTCTGAGTGCATTTTCTGTTCCTTCTTCTCCTTCCTCTTTCTACCCCCAGATTACATAAATTTGTCCCAGAGATGTTGTTTACTGGGTGTGTTAATCACCAAATGGTTTTTATATAGCTCTGTAGATGCAAGGTCAGTGTGAACTCGGGTATAAATGCTTTACTCTTTTTTTTATCTTGATGTGTGACTTTGCACAGACCTATCACCCTCTGCAGCACTCTGGGGTGTAGCATCTACCATGGGCAAAGAGCAGAGCCTGCATAGTCCAGAACCTGAGAAAAGGTGTTCTATTGTCCCTGTCTTAATTGTTCACCTCCTGCTGCTCTCTGGGGAGAAAGGGAGCTCGTTTGGTTTGTTTCCTGTTGAAAGAACAGTGGTGTGACTACTGATCGTGTATGTAATATCTCAAAGTAATCAGTTCCCTTCTGTAATGTACCAAGGTGGTGAGCAACATGAAACCCTTGCTCTGGAAAATCCAGTGTTTTTAAGGCACTGCCAGCCTCTGTGTACTCCCAGAAAAGCCAATGGGGCAGACTTGCAGCAGCAGGAAGAACATAAGTATTGAGGATTCTAATGCTTTCGTCCCAGTCAATCAATTTCCTTTTCCAGGAATGGGGTTTTACAGTAGCAAAAGTTTTCTTAGGTTTTTTGCACTTCCTACAGATATCTAGTTGCATCTCTGTGATCTTACAATAAACCACCAAAAATAACATGTTCTGAGCTACATCTGCAAGAATTTATAGGGTGATTTGTAGTGCTTTCTTGCTCTTTGATGCCAACATAAGCCAGCAAATGGCCAAGAATCCAAATGAATTTATGAAGGGGGTAGGTCTGGATGAGTGCAGGTGTACCCTGATATAAGAATGGGGTATCTGAGGTTTTCCCTAACTGTGGCTCTGGAATTCAGCCCTGTGATGAGTGGGCAGAAACAGCAGTGTGTGTGTGGAGTGGAGATAAATGCTTGCTCACCAAGGCTGCCTATACAATTAACCAGTGACTAATGAGACTAGTGATCTTTGGGAGCTGCAGCTATGAGACACTTGTTCCATCCACTGCAAGGACAGAAACAATTTAAGGAATTGCTTCAGACAATACCTGTCAGAAGTCTCTTGGGATTTAGTGAAATTTCCTTACAGTTCATGACTACAATATCCAAAACGTTGCAATTCCAGGAACCAGCCTCATAGCAGGAGTGCTGGTGTGATTAATGGTTTTTACAATGGTAAGTACAAGGGTTTTAAAAACTGTCCCTGTTTCGTTTGAAGCAGTTTTTGTTGTTTAGACAGCACTTGAGACTAAAGCCATTTAAGCAGTAGGATGTACCTATCATGCCCAGTATGCTAATACAGCTTTTTACCAAGCACCAGTAAATTCAGTGCTTTTTGCAGGTAATGTCTTGGACTTAAAGTCCCAGTTGAAGGTGGTCATTAGGCAAACTTCCAATTCAGAGTCTGGCAGTTCAGTACAGTCCTGATGGGTAAATCCGTGGTCCTCAGCTTTTCCTACAGCAGAAATGAATGCTTGTTGAAGATGGTGTATGCCTTGGAGATTTTTCATGGAAACCAGCTTGAAGTCTGTACATTAACAAGATTTGGGACTATTTAAACAGCTGGAGGATCCTTGGGTTTTCCTAATACTTAGCACCTTCTCATTTTCATCAGTAAAATTTTATTACGCTGGGAAAATTCTTTCTCTGCTATAGAGAGACAAACCATCTGAACACTGCTTGCATCCCAGTTTTGTGCTGCTGTTGGCATTTGTGCTGTTGTTCTGACTTAAACAGTACCAGGTGTTTTTACGTAAGTGGTAATTTCAAGCTTAAAAATTAAGCTACAGGTTTTCCCCTTCCTGGGCAGCATGTACTGCACAGCAGTTTCTCTCTTTTATGTAATCACTAATCTGCCTGAAGATAAAAGCACGATTTTTTTTCCACAATTTCTTAGCACCAAAAGCAACACACCTGCCTCAAAGGCTGGGCCTGACTCTCCTGCACAATGTAGGTGTCATGTAGATGAAAAAAAGCTCCAAACCCTTGCTGTGGAATATTCTGGGCTTTTCAGTAAGAGTTACAGAGCCTAAGAAAGAATTGCACACCCTAAATACCTTGATTTGCTCATTTGCCAGTGGGGAATGGATGTTGGGGGTGCTGTGGGTATCTATAGCTTATCTCAGCTGGAATGCTGAAGGGATCTGGTGAAAGGGAGGGGGATTCTTGAGTAACTAAAGACAGAGTGTTGCATACAGAGAGATTTCAGGTGGTTCCTGTGAGTGTGGGGGTGTTTCTGAAGGTGTGGCTACTCTAACAACAGTAAAAGAAGCCATTTTTTCCTAGGCTTAATCCATATGCATCTTGTGATAGTGCTTTCATGTGACTCTTTGTTCTAGGAGGAGGCAAGCTGGGTGTGTGGATATTAAATCTCAGGCAACAGCAGGTTACAGCTAAGCAGCCAAACAGTGCATTTGTTGTAGTATCTGCTGATCCAAGGGCTGAGGTCTAGAAGGTCAAAATATCCCTGTTAGCTGGGGTCTTGTTCTTCCTGCTTTGTTAAATCTGTGCATGAGGAAGGGGGGTAAACAGGTCATGAAGTCCACAGTGGCCCTTGGTCTAGAATTAATGACACAGTGAATTATTGATTAGAGCATTATTAACAGAGCCATAAAGTTTCCTGCAGTTCTCAGGGTGGGGTTTCCAGCCTGTACAGAAATGTCCTGCCTGTTGTGAAGGTGCCATCATTTTTAGGAGCTGTTGTGTGGCTGCTGCCCCTTGCTGTGCTTATGGGCCACTTCTCTCTACCTGTAGTTTTTTGTCGTTCCAGGTTGGATCCGATATGCTGAAAGGGTACTCACCAACCTGGTGACCTCTCACATTTGCACTGCAAAGTCTCCACAGCAGATCATGGGCTCCCTAGTGAAGGGCTACTTTGCCAGGCAGCAGGTAAGTAATTCTGATTTATTTTTACTGTTATATTCTTCTAAATAGAAAAGATGGGCTTTAATACTGAAATACAGATCTTAGTGTATTACGTTTGTCCTTTACTTGAAGAAGAAATGGTGCTCTGCTGCTGTACAAGTGCCCATGATGAGAAGAGTGTGCAAAGAACATCATTTCATACAGTGCAGTATGAGCTGGCAGCAATCCTTGCACCCCAGTGCAACATGGATTTAGATATTTATGGGTAAAGTTAAATCCATAGTTGTTGAAGGTTTTTTTGTGAAATGCTGCCTGTGTAGTTCTATAGCACAGCCAAAACAGGAGTGGAGGAGAATAATGTGAAAATTGCCCTGTTATCTGGGATCAATAAAAGCATTGTATCCTAGGAACTAACCTTTTTATCTTCTCAAATTTGCATGTTGAAAAAATTGCTGTCCTTTATGTATCATACTTAAATGGAACTGCAGCCACGTTCTGTAGGGAAGGGTTGCTGTCTGCACGTGGACAGACAAATTCTGGAGGGCTTGCTGTGGGTGAAAGTGAATGAGTGACAGCAGCCAGGACTCTGAACTCCTAACTTACATTCACTTTCTAAGGCAATCAAAAAGCTGCAGAAAATGTGGTCTGAGGGAATAAGGTCCAGCCAGAAGACAGACTTCAGAAGTTTGTTGCTGATGCTTTGTGACTTCTGGCAAATCATTATCTGTGTGCAGCATTCTTTAAATTTACTGGGTAGGGACTTGTTCCTGATATTGCCTGCATGAGGTTTACGTCACTATTTTTTGTCCTTGTCATCCTTCAAGCTGTCTTTTGCTCTTTGCTGAATTTGCATGTTCTCCCTTCTGTGTTCCACAGAACTTGTCTCCTGATAAAATTTTCCATGTAGTTGTGGCACCTTGTTACGACAAAAAGCTGGAAGCCTTGAGGGAAGATTTCTACACTGCCTTGTATAATTCACCAGAAGTTGATTGTGTCCTGACATCAGGTTAACTTTTTTAAACTTAACCATCTATAAATATAGAAGCAAATCACCATTTTTAGAATAACCTTTATGCCAGAGTTTGCTTTTTTCAAGTCTGCTTTAGTCATAAGGTTGGCTTTTTTTCTGCTTTAAAAATTAGTACATTTTTTTGTGCTCCTGGGAGTACAGATACTGCACAGGGAAGGCAGAGTGACACATACTTTCCTTCTAAGCTGCTGTTAATCTGAAAAATCAGGTATCTTGCCAGCCTCTTGAGGAAGGTAAAAGTTACGCAAATCCATACTTAAAATTATTGTCTGGCTTGTCTGTGGTCATTATTTTATCTCCACTGGAATTATTCCTAATTTGTGGCACCATTTGCCTTTTGGTGAGGATCTTGTCTTCAGCCTTAGTGTCCGTACTACATGTCCTGCAGTGTAGTTTGGGTATTTCCAAACTTGGCCTTGGGCAAGCTGAAGGCCCCTTTTCTTTGGGGCTGGAGGTGTCAGACTTCTCAGTTACTGGAGGGAAGTGACTGTAGGAAGAGCTGGAGAATGTGACACGAAGCACATGCAGGTGTTGGGACGTTGATCTGGAACAGAGGCACAGTGTGTGTTGTGCTTTGTGTTGAAAGTAGAAAGTAAAATGTCATGTATTTTCCTACAGGTGAAATTGTCCAAATAATGGAACAGAAAAATGTGTCTATGAAAGATGTGACTGAAGTAGCTGTAGATAGTTTGTAAGTAGTTTTGTTGTGGATTGCTTCCTTATTTTGATGACAAATGACAAGTTGGTGCATATTCAACATAAATGTAAAGCTGCTTAGAAGAATGTTTTTTCTTTTTAGAGAAAAAAACCTGCCTCAAAGCCTGAGTATACCACAGCTTCACCCTTTATATAGTGACAAAACCCACAAAAATATTCTCTTAGATGTTCACTGCTATATATAAAAGTAATATGAAACAGATAACATAAACCTGCATGTACTGTTTAAATACAAGGCAGATAATTGGAGGTAATGAAGTTATACATTAACTCCTTTAAAATGTATGTCTTGAAGATTTGTGTAGCTCCTGATTTATATTTTAATGCAATAATAATAGATTTGACTGTATCAAGCTCAAGCCTTGCTAGTAAGTGTGACTGACTGGGGGTGTTGACCCTGTTCAGAGCTCTCCTGTGCTCCTTGTGTAAAGCCCAACAGTCTGATCTGCCCCGTCCAGCTGCCTCCCACAAAGCTGCTGGGACACAGTCCTGGGGCTGACCATCTGCTCTGGGCTCCCCTCTCTTTCACAGCAGCATCCTGACAGGAAATTTCCCCTTCCCCAATATGTTCATGTAGATTGCTGGAAGCAGCACCCTTTCAAGAAATGGTAATTAATTGGTTTTTATACTGAGGACAGCAGTCAGTTTTTCAAGATGAGATAAAACTGAACTGTGCTTTAGATGAGAAGCACACAAAGCATTGGAGAGGTTTTGTTTCCATCCCTTATGCCTGGCTCAGGGGGCAGCATGTGTGGTGTTTAATTCTCAGACTTAGTTACAGAGGCTGCTCCCCCTGATCTTTGTTCAACTGTGACAGATGTTCCTTGGTATCTTTCCAAAGGGGTGGTAGTGGAGCAATAAATGTGCTGTCTTGCACAAAACAGAAAGCTCTGGAAGTTTTGAAAAATCCTTTTCAGTTCCAGCTAGTATTCGGCTTGGACCTAGAGTGGAGAAATTTGAGTGGGTCAGTTGGGAACATGTTCACAGCTGTGTTTGTAGTACAGCTCCTATGATTGCTTCTAGAGATTGTCACACACGGTGAGAATGAATAGAGTTCTTGCAGGCATAATCACATAGAGACAGACATTTAATTCTGTATCAGAATCACCTAGAGAGAGTCTTTTAATTCTGTATCAGCCTGTCTAGTAAAAGGACAAGTTGTTATTCAGAATGTACCTGGTTTATTAGCTCAATTTATAGAATCATAGCATATCCTGAGCTGGGAGGGTCCCACAGGATCACCCAGTCCCACCCCTGGCCCTGCCCAGACCCCCCAACAATCCCACCCTGGGCATCCCTGGCAGCGCTGTCCAAGCGCTCCTGGAGCTCTGGCAGCCTTGGGGCCGTGCCCATTCCCTGGGGAGCCTGGGCAGTGCCCACCACCCTCTGGGGGAAGAACCTTTCCCTAATATCCAGCCCAAACCTTCCTGGCACAGCTCCAGCCGTTCCTTGGGTTCTGTCACTGTGACAGAGAGCAGAGATCGGAGGTGCCCCTCACAGGGAAGCTGCAGATCCTGGTGATGTCTGACCTCAGTCTCCTCCAGGCTGAACAAGCCAAGTGCCCTCAATTTATGTTGGAAAATAATTTTTAAAAGGACTAATCTGATAATGCTGGTTCATCCGTGAGATGTAATGACATAAATTTTTACTCTTCTGGGGTCTTAAAAGTAGATCTTGCAGAGAAATTTAAAGAACTTGAAGTCATCCTCTTAAAACAAGTCCCAGCACAGCAGCAATTTGTGATAAAGTGCTTGGTATTAAAAAAGTTGTATGAATAAAGTAACTTGTGGGGGAGAGGTGAACTTCCAGGAGATGCCCTTGGGATATGACCTCCCATTTTCTCTCCTGAACCACAGTGTGGCACTTATTTTCAGGGTACACTGTTGTAACCTGGTTGCAGCTGTACTGATTTGGTGTTAGTTTATTGGCACAGTGTTACAGACAAACAGTTTCTAAAGCAGGAGAATTGTCAGCAAAGACTTGTAACTTCTGAGGTACTTTTGTATTCTCACAGGCAAAAATGATCATTTATTTAAATAATTTTTCCCCAAATGGCTCTTGAGCAGTAAATGGCTGTTAACAAAACCTTCAGGTTGTGATGAAGGTGCACTCTTATAAATGACTGTTGCTTGATATTTCTGAACATCTCACTGCTGTCCTGAATAATTTTCATTTTTTAAGCTGTAATAAATAAAAATGTTAATATGTTCTCACTTAGTGCTACAAAACACTTTTTGGTGGGGGAGATAGAGAAGGGGAGAAACACACTACTTTATTGAAGTGAAAGAATGAAATTTTGGAGTTGATCTTCTTTTCTGTTGTTTCCTAAGGTTTGATGACCTAAAGGAGGGAGATGTAGTAAGGCACGATGGGAAGAGATCTGATGGTTACCTGGAGCACATTTTTAAACATGCTGCAAAGGAGCTTTTTGGCATGGATGTCAAGGAGATAACCTACAAAGCATTAAAGTAAGTTGGAGTTTTGAATCCTTGTTATGTAGAATGGGTGAGCTAGAACAGAGTAGGGTATTTTCACTTGGAAGAGACCCACAGCAATCACTTGGTCCAACTGCCTGAGCACTTTGGGCTACCAAAAGTTAAAGTGTGTTATTAAGGGCTTTGTCCAAATGTCCCTTAGGCGCTGAGAGCCTTGGGGCATTGGCCACCTCTCTGGGAGGCCTGTTCCAGGGTTTGACCACCCTCTTGGCAAGGAACTGGTTCCCGAAGCCCAGGGACTTCCCCTGCTTTGATTGATGCTGCAGTGAAAGCAGCTGGTAGGCTATAAACCTGCTCTAAACATGCAAGTCTCTCACTGTAAATCAGCTCCTGCTGGTACTCATTTTATTAAAAACTTACCTGCAGTTCCACCCCAACTTCTGCTTAACTCAGTGTAGAAAGTGGAAGAGTTCACCTTGTTCTCACTGTTACACTTGTTCTGTTCTCTTTAGAGCATCTGAATACAAACTGACACAGTTGGATTGTTCCTCTGGGAATGCAGGGGGTTAAAATGTTCTCTGTGTATCTTGACAGGAACAAGGACTTTCAAGAAGTTACCCTTGAAAAGGATGGGGAGACAGTGCTGCGTTTTGCAGCCGCTTATGGCTTTAGAAATATCCAAAACATGGTCCTGAAGTTGAAAAAAGGAAAGTTTTTATACCATTTTGTAGAAGTCCTTGCCTGCCCAGGAGGTAAGAATAATTGTGGATCCCCAGTTGTTCTGCACATAGATCTTGAATCTCAAAGGAAAGCTGCCTTACAGGCAGGCACTTCATTTCATTCCCTCTTAATTCTCTTCTTAATAATTTAAAATCTCACTATTTAATGAAGGGTCTAAAACACCAATTACAGGTGCAGGGTTGGCTCAAAAAATGATTGAGTTTTCTAAAATTAGCCACGATGTTATTTGTTCTCTTCTGACCTATAAATAAGTGCCAGCACTGTGCTGCCAAGCCTCAGAGGAAGTTCTCTGAAATGGTGGTTGTCAAGGGCAAGAAAAGACAAGGAACATAATTAGGGTCATTAAACCATGGAGAATACAGAGAAAGATTGTTGATATGGAAACCTCATTTCCATTAAGATGATGTTGATACAGGAGTCACTTTAGGTAAATACAAATTATAACAGCGTGGGGGGAAGTTTAAAGAGAACTTCTCTAGAGAAGTGTCAAAAAAGAATTCTGAGTTAACAAAGACTTTCTTTTCATATCCAATCCTCCATCACCTTCCCTCTTTTTAATTGATTTTTTTCCTAAGGATGCCTAAATGGAAAGGGCCAGGCACAGACTGAGGATGGCAAACCAGACAGAGCCCTGCTTGCCCAGATGGAAGAGGTGTACACTGCGATTCCCGTCAGGCTGCCAGAAACCAACCTGCAGGTACAGAAGATGTACCAGGACTGGCTGGAGGGCATGGACTCCAAGAAGGTCCAGGACACTTTGCACACCACGTACAGTGCTGTAAATCAAAGCACGAGCAGTTTGGATATCAAGTGGTAACGGCTGAAGGTGCAGAGCCGTGCTGAGGTCACGGGGCAGCACCGGAACCCTCTGTGCAGTCACGGCCGCTGGGCACCGGCGAGGGGGTGAGTGAGGCTCTGCCCAGCTCGGGATTGTTCTTGGGAAGAACCACTGCTTTGCAAAACCACAGAAGTCTCCAAAAGCCCTGGTTCCTGCCGCTGTCATTTAACTTTCACTGTTTGTCATTTCCTGCCTACAATGGATTTCTTCATTCAAAAATCTGATCTGTCAAGGTGCATAAGCCCTTTCTGCCAGGGACAGGGAGTGCCATTCCTGATGAAGTTACTCCCTGAAGTGAAGGGTTCACTGCACAAAATGGGCTCCTCCAAGAGGGTGAGATGATTTTACTCCTAGGTCTGCAATCCCTGTCATCACAGGAAAACAATCAACAGGAATTTCAGTATTGATGCAGTTGGTGTGAAGTAACTTGGGATTCACTTGCCTTGTTAAGGAAAAGGCCCTTTTAAAGGACAAGTGAGTATATGGAGAGATGTAATGAATTTCTATAAGCCTTGTATCCATAATCCAGCAAAAAATACTCAGTTCCAAACTAGCCACCATTTCTTACTGATCTAATGTCACAGAATGCTTCACAGAAACTGAACCTGCGAAGCTAATGCTAAATGATTAATTTAAAATAGTTCCAAATAGGTTGGTTGGTACAAAAAGAGAACTTTCTTTCCTTGTAAGTTTTCTGCCAAGCTTGCAGCCAGGAGGAGTGGTGCTGCTGCTTGCTTTGGCTTCTCTCTGACAGTGAAACATGCCCAGATTGTTCTTTCATTTGTCTCTGTGTTGAAAGACTTCTGCAAAAAATAACTTCTGGGGTGCCTCTGAGAAAAAATACTGAGCAATGCTTGTGAGCTCATCAGAGTTACGATACATCAGCATCGTTAATTTTGATGCACTTATTTTTATAAATAGCTATAGAGGTTCATTTAACAGACATTGTGAAGTGGTACTGCCATGCAGCTTGTCTGCAACTTCCCCAGTTGTCAGAGAGTTATTCAAGAATGTGATGGACAAAAGAAATTAGACTCCTGCCAGACTTCTTCAGATTTTCCTGGTAGCATCAGATCTGTTCATGATTATTGGCTGTTGGAAGCTAGCAAAGTTCTAGCTTTCCTTATGCAGCCTGAAAGTGTGGATGGGCTTTTTTAACCATTTAATGCAGTTTGAATGAATCTTCTTGAAAATTTCTTTAATACTACAACTGCTTGTGTGAGTAAGAAATCCTGCAAAAACCTGTGTGTGTTTGAAATGCACATTTAACCTGGACACAGTGGAATGGGATACAGCATCAGGGAAGGGGGGGCAAGACCTGGCATTGGCTAGACCAGGGAGGCTGAAAAGGAGAGACACAATGAAGTGTCACCCTGCTGACAGGAAATAGCTCTCTTAATTGTGAAGCTGTTAATAATTGCAGCTTTCCATTGGACCTCCACCTAAATAACAAATCACTGTGCTTGGAGGGAGGTTTTCTTTCAAGTGCAAATGAATTAGATTACTGCACTACCTGAATGCCCACAACAAGATTATGCCCATGAATTAATAAATCAGCCTTTGCAAGTTGTTCTTTGTGATAAGAACATGATGCTTAACGTGGTGCAATATCAGAACATCGACAGAAATCTACCTCTGTACGGAAAGGGGAAGTCCAGGAGCCGTGGGAAGAGCTGTGTGTAGCTGGAACTGTAATAGATGTCTGCTAGAGAAAGATGGGGGTGTTGTGTGACATTTCAGAACAGATTACTTTCAGAAGCAACATACACCACCTTCGGTCTGATTTTCTCTATCTGCCATCCTCCAAAAACTCCACCGGAATTCTAACGTAATAAAGTGGTCCTGTTCTGTTTGTATAGGCCTGTTTCTCTGTATACATGGTTTGTAGCTGGATGCATGTTTAAATTATATCACTGCTGCTCTTTGTACAGTGTGCTTATTTTTTTATGTGCTTCTACTGGGTGAAATGGTACAAAACCAGTTTGCTTTTCTGAGGAGATCTTCAGTAAACTACACAAGAGCTGCCTTGCTGTTCTGAAAGCAGAGCCCTGAACTGTTTGTACAATGTGATGGACCCTCCCCAGGGCTGGGTGGCACCTTGGCTAGTGTTTGCCTGCTGCAAACTGAAGGGCTTCGCTCCCTGTGCCGCTGGGGGACCCCAGGAATGGGCTGGGCAGTGGGTGAAATAAATCTGCTCTGCTCCCACTGCAAGGGAAATCAATGGCTCAGTGTCTAATATAACCTGTTTCAGTTGCATCCACCATTTCTTCCATCTGCTCAAGTGTTCTAACCTATTGAGGCAGTCACAGTGCAAAGAGCTGTTGATGATTTGTCTGCTTCAGAATTCTTTTTTAAAGACAAGGAAGGCATCTAACTGAGCTTGTAGTGGCTACACAGAATGTATTATCATTAGTGACCTAGGTAACTGACACTCGCCTAATTTTTCTCGTCAGCTTTTGTTTTATAAGACTTTTTGGAGTAAAATGTTTTAGTTTTTTAAAGCCTTTTTCTTGAAAGTGCCAGTCTAAAAGGAAAGGAAAGTTCTATCCCTTAAGACTTTCCCCCTTCACCTGCTTTCACTGAAATTTTAACATATATCAGACAACCTTGTTGCAGCTTCATATATAATGAAATACTTGCCTGAGGTTTGATTCTGGCTTTTAAATCTGCAGTTGCAAAGTCCGTTATTGCTGGCAATACGTGTTTGTAGCCATACTTCTGAAATTACAAAACTATTTAGTTCCCTGATTGGATTTTGGCTACTAATAATTTCTATTGCTACTGTCTTTTCAGCAACAGGAAAAGCTCCTGACATGGCCATAGCCATAGTGCTTTACCACTCCCTTGAATATTGTGCTGAGACAAGAGGATTTTTAGAAAATTATAAACTGGAGGGATTGTGGGAAAGGAATTAGACACATTAAATGAATTAGTAAAATTGTCTTGGCATGTTCCTGACTTGAGCATGTCAGGTACTGGATTCTTGGGGTTATACTACTTTACTCTGAGAGTGCTCCAGCGGGTTGCCAAGTCCCTTTGCCTGGTGCAGGAGGTTTCCCTCAGCCACAGCACCTGTGTGTGTCCCCTGTGGCCAATGACCTGGGCAGCCCCGGGCTGTGCTCTCCCCCAGAGTAATGCACATATCCACATGCAGCAGTCTCAGCTGGATTATATCTGGATGATGTTCAATTACCCAAATTTCGGTGCTTTGTTTTCAAATGCAGCATGACCATGAATTGTCGTCAGTAAATCTCGGTACTCAATTCTGCGCTGATTCTGTCTCGTGTAAACTCTTTAAGTACACCTGGCTCCACACAGGAGCTTTGTCTAGGGCACTGAGCAGGAGTGCTGGCCACATCTGTGGCACCAATGCTGCATCAACACTTTATGGGAGCTCTGGATTACAGCTGCACCTCAGACTCTGGTAAATGAAAGGAGAAAGTTGCCAGATTGCTGTAGGAAATGGTAATTTGCTCTCTAGAATTGTAAGTTAATATATTGAATCCTTGCAAGGCAGACAAGCCTCTGTGGCTTTAAAGCTCTTGTGCCTGGGGACAATGCTGTTGGTGCATGAAGCCAGCCAGTGAGAGTTGTGCTGAGGTTACTGGATAGAGTGGGTTAAACACTGGTGCACAGGGAAGGATCTTTATTTCTGTGTGGCCTGATCCAGCAGTTGGGGAAAGGATGAAAGTTAGCCCTGACATAGACAAGGGATTTTTTTCATCTGGAGGTTATGTGAAAATTTAATGAATTGAGCAAACATTTTTGTATGTTCCTTGAGCAGTTGGGACCTGGATTTCTACTAAATTATAACTCCATTTGAAGGTGTTCTGTGCTGTTTTTTCAAGGGCCAGCAAGGCAGGGTTACCTGGTCAGAGGAAAAGGAGGAGGAGGAGGAGTTGTTGTCACAGAGCAGGCTTGTTCCTGTTGCTGTGTAAACAAGTGACTAGTAGGACAGGTTTGGAGGAGGGGAGCCAAGGTGTTAAGATGTCCTTAGCTACTCTGGAAATGAAAAATAACCACTGGGGGGTTGTGTTAGAAAAGCAGAGGGAATATCCATTTAAATTGTGCATCAATCTGATATCATATCCATTCCAAAACCACTGCATTTTCGCCCTTATTTTCCAAGTCAGTAGTTGGGTGCATCTGAAAAATGTCCAAATTCTGCACGTCTGCCTGGTGAAATTTTCCACAGTGTAAATGCCTTTTTTTCCCCCCCCCCCCCCCCCCCCCAAAAAAATACTTAATGTAAAACAGCAGTATAATACAATGAAAGACCTAAATAAAAAGTAATAAGAATTATTTAAAATCCTTTGTCACATTCATTGCGTTGAACAAAACTGGGCAGAGCGTGACGCAGTTCGGGTCACGGAAACGCCCGGAGCGTCCCCGCGGTCCGGTCCGCGCGGGGAGGCAGGAAAAGGGAGAGCGGGAGCAGGTTCTACCGAGATTTGAACTCGGATCGCTGGATTCAAAGTCCAGAGTGCTGACCATTACACCATAGAACCGGGCGGTGCCTCTTCCTTCTTCCAGCCCCGATAATAAATCCATAGCAAACAAATCCCGCTGGGAAATCGCCGTCCTTTCTGCCCTTGTGCCTAGGATGACCGACAGGAATTGAACACGACCTAAATATCCATGTTTGTCCCGAGTTTCTGCAATATTCGTCGTCTTCACAGAATCACGGAGTGGTTTGCGTTGGAAGGGACCTTAAAGATCATCCAGTCCCAAGCCCCTGCCGTGGGCAGGGACACCCTCCACTAGCCCAGGTTGCTCCAAGCCCTGTGCAACCTGACCTTGAATATTACCAGTGATAAAGCATCGAGTTTCTCTGGGCTGCCAGGGCCGCGTCAGCCTCACAGGGAAGAATTTCTTCCCAATATCCCATCTAATCCTCCCTCTGGCAGTGGGAAGCCATTCCCCCTCGTCCTGTCACTCCAGTCCCTTGTCCGAAATCCCTCTCCAGCTCTCTTGGAACCCCTTTGGACACCGGCAAGTCACCCCGGTACAGTGAGGGCAGAAAGCAAACATGAACACTGGGAGAACATCTGCTGTCAGAGACACCCCAAAACCTCATCCCCGCCCCAGAGCTCAGCAGCTGCCACCATCTTTGCTGATGCAGAATTTTAGAACCGTGTTTCCACACAGGCGATTCAAAGCATAGAAATAAAAGGAAACAATATGCTGTGACGTGTCTGAGATCCTTCAGATGATGTGTGTCAGAAACTACTAACCTGGCTTCAATAAATAATAGATACGGGGGGAAAAAAAAACGGGAAGATGGTCCCATTGGTTACTCTTCTGCTTTGGATGCGTTTTCCACGTGGCATGGGATGTTTATGGCATTCTCACAATCCATGAAAAACGCCTTGAAGTCACTTTCCACGGTTCTGAGCACCGAAGAAACCTGCCCGCGGCAAAAGCATTCAGGTTCCACCGAGATTTGAACTCGGATCGCTGGATTCAGAGTCCAGAGTGCTAACCATTACACCATGGAACCGCACAACGTGGTCCCCCCAGCCGCGCCTACTGAGCCAAATGCACGGGAAAAGAATTCCATACGATTGTTCTTCCCATGGATTTGCAACCAGAATCCCCGCCTTGTCGTTCCTTCATGTATTCTGCACGTACTCACTCCACGCAAAAATTCCACTGTTTATTTCTCACATTCTACAGCCCTGAAAACAATGCCCATTGTGAAGCGCTGTGGCGTTAAATAAGTTCACAGAGCCTTTCCCTCAGATCATGCGATCCAGAGGCCAAATACAGGCTTTCAATACCACGTGCATTGACATTTAAGTTTTCACGTTTGTTTTCCTTTTGCTTTCCTGCATTTTGTGCTGAGTCTCTCCTTGATATATTTGACATTGCCACAATGTTTCATTTAAACGGGCAAGACAGGGAAAAACTACAAATGTATGCAACGAGCTTGTTAAGACTAATTAAAGATATGGACCTCCTGGAGCGGGTCCGGACGAACGCATGAAGATGCTCGGAGGGCTGGCGCACTTCTATGAGGAAAGGCTGAGAGAGCTGGGGCTGTTCATCCTGGAGGAGAGAAGCCTCCAGGGGGACCCTGTGACCTTTCAATACATAAGGGAGCTTTCTTACGAAAAATAAAGAAGAAACTTTTTACCACAAGGTGTTGAGGCACTGGCACAGGGTGCCCAGAGAGGTGGCAGATGCCTCGTCCTTAGAAACATTAAAAGTCAGGTTGGACAGGGCTCTGAGCAACTTGGTGCGTCCCTAACCATGGCAGGGGGTGGGACTAAACGTTCTTTAAGGGTCCCTTCCAACCCAAACCATCCTGTGACCCTACGAGACCTTCAAATTACACTCGAAGAAAGGCTGTAGGCACCACACTGTGCAGTGTTCTGCCCGTCCTTTACTCGCACCCGCTGCACTGCGTGTCGCCAAGATTGTTTAGGAAAAAACAGCTGTCCTCGCACCAGCAACGCTACTGTCCCGCACACCCAAAAATAACCAGCAGAGAGGACGGAGCCGTCGGACGCTGTGCCGGGACACGAGGTAATAAAACACCCAAAAACATTGTGCTAGCAGAGGATGGTTTCGATCCATCGACCTCTGGGTTATGGGCCCAGCACGCTTCCGCTGCGCCACTCTGCTGCGCCTGGAAGCGTTTTCCCCCGTCCCTCCTTAGAACAAACACGGCTACCGGATCCTCGCTCTTCGTCCCCCGTGCACGACCGCATTCCCTCGCTGTCCCTGCAGCCACGCGGTCCCGCCACAGCTGCCGTGTGCCGGAGATACACTCGAAATATGTAAGGAGTAATGGTCATAAGCTAAAACACAAGAAGCTTCACCTCAGCAAGAGGAAGAACTTCTTCACGCTGAGGGTGGCAAGAGCACCGGAACGGGTGCCCAGGGAGTGGTGGAGTCTTCCTCTCTGCAGACATTCAAACCCACCTGGACGCGTTCCTGTGTCGCCTGCTCCAGGTGACCCTGCCTTGGCAGGGGGCTTGGACTACGCGATCTCCAGAGGGCCCTTCCAAGCCGAACGATTCTGTGATTCTGTGAAACAACAAATGGCTTCAACTACCCGCATATCGCCCCTTTATTAACTAATATTAACTAATTTAGGTACGTCACCACGGAAAAGTGTCACATTTCCAGCTGCGCAGAGCCGAACACCGCTCTGAAGCCCGCCGAGGGTTATTGATACGGAACGGACCCGTGCGGAGCCCCCGGGCACGGCCCCCGCCCCAGAGTGCTTTGCGCGTATTTGCATACAGCAATACTCTTTGCATAACGCGAATTATGCCGGATTTTGGGTCTTCTTGCCCCCTCTCCGCCGGCCCCTGCCCGCCAGACTCTCGGTTCGGCCGGGGTGCTGTGCACGACTGCTGCTGCGCCCACCGGCACCGCCGGCTCGTTCCCCCGGGTCACCCTGACCTGGCGGAGCCGGAATCCCGGGGGTACAAATAGCTTCGGGGAGGGCGCCAATATCGTGCTCGCTTCGGCAGCACATATACTAAAATTGGAACGATACAGAGAAGATTAGCATGGCCCCTGCGCAAGGATGACACGCAAATTCGTGAAGCGTTCCATATTTTTTCTCCCTCCCATCCAGCCCCATCCAGCCCTCCAACTCTGGAAGAGGAAGCTCAGGGGTGGCCTTCGACGAGGCTCGGGCTCTGCTCGCAGGTAACAACGATAGGCGGGGAGGAGATGGCCCGGAGCTGCACCAGCGAGGATACAGGTCGCACATCAGGAAGATTTTATTCATGAAAAGTGTGGTTAAACATAAGAATTGGCTGCGCAGGGTGGAGTCGCCATCCCTGAAGGTGTTCAAGAAAGAACTGGACATTGCACACAGTGCCATGGTCTGGCTGACAAAGCGGTGTTTGGTCAGAGGTTGGACTCAATGATCTCAGAGGTTTTTCCTGATTCTGTGATCCTGTGAGCCCCCTCTGGCGCCCCACCAGCTCCCAGGACCACCAGAGACACAGCCAGGATGACAGCGGGTCCCTTCTTTCCTACTGCTCCCATGCCAAGGTCCTGCTGGCCCTGAAGGCACAAGGACGGGCACTGAGGTCCCAGTGCCTTGGGAGGGTGTCTGACCTGGCTCAGCTCCTCGCTGCACTGCACAGAACATGTTCTGCCCAAGAGATCCAGAGGCTCAGGGCTGTACCCTGGCTGGATCCAGAAGTTTCCCTTAGTCCATGCACTGACTGCAGTAACAAATTCACTATGGTTGCTGCAGAGAATTGACTCACAAATGAGAGCGTTTGTCATGACCTTTCTGGCCCTCCAGGGACTTGCCTCCAGAGTCAGATTATTGTGCTGCCACAGGTTAGTACCTTTTTGTATTTCATCTTCTCCTCATTATCCCTTGCTTCCTCTGCACACAGCACAGTGCAGGCTCTGGCACTGCCAAGCTCTCCTGATCACTGCATGGCACACATGTCAGTGACGGGCATTCTCTATTTCTCACTATTGCCTTCTGAGGATTGTCTCCCCAAAATGGTTTTGTTCTCATGCAGGGTGTCTTAAGCAAAGCAGTGGGACTCTGCTCCACAGAACAGCAAATTCCCCTGGGCATTGCTTAGCTGCTTCCATGATGGAAGAAGTAGTTCTTGCTCAAGGACTGCATGTTCTGTAATTCACCTTCTTTCTCCACACTACAGGATCTCATTCTTGTGGGACTCAGTGCTGGCTACCAAAAGAACAGGGCAAGATTTGGCAAAAAGAGCACCACTGAAGGTACAGGTACAACCCAGAGTTATCAGGGGCCAAAAAGCTCAAGTTCCTTTGTCTAGAGGGTGTGTAGCAAAGCACTGAGTCAAGATGGACTGCTTCTCTAACAGATCTACAGCTCCTGTAAGAAAAAGGAGAGCTCTTTTTCTAAGGTCTTTTATGAAGAGGTAGTGCTTTTTTGGCTTTGGAATTGGGGGTTTTGTTTTTATTCAGGCTGAATCCTGTGATGGGGTGAGTGAAGCTAAATGAGGTGGATGCTTTTTGAAAGAAAAAGCAGAACAGAGGCAGATGGTGAGGGGGAGAAAGCAAAAATAGGAAACACGAAACAAATATATTGTTAGAGATGCCATTTTTCTGTAGTAAAAATGCTTTAGCTTCTTGGTTTGCTTGACTGTTCCTTTTTTTTTACTTCACGTTTTCTGCATGTTTTATTGTATGTTAGATACCACACAGCATAATTCAGTTTAAGATAAAAATTATTAATTCTTTTCAGATATGATGGTAACAGATGAAAGAAGGAAGTTATTAAGCTCATATGAAAGAATTTAAATGTGATGAATCATCCAACCTCAGCAGTGAACAATAAATGTGAGGAATTCTACTCTGGTATTACTTGGATTACACTGCTCAAGATGCAGTCCGAGAGCAGGTCTTGACTTCACTTTTCTTAAAATCTCTTAAAGTACTTCCTGTGTTGTATCCTGAAGGCCCAAATGACCAGGAGCTCAGTTTGGAAAGGAGTGTGCTCTCTGAAAGCCTCCCCCTTTAACTGAGTGTCAATTCATCTTTTATATTCTGTTCTTAACAATTTGAGGTGTTCTGAAAGCACTAAGGACCCAAACACAAGCAAAGTCTCCTGCTGGAACGAATCACGTGGCGATAAACCTTGTGGTTTTCAGTTTTCAGCTTTATTCTTATTCCTATTCATTAAAGAGTTGCTTTGATTCTGTTTTGGGTTCAAACAGACCGGTTACAAGATGAGAGATGCTCTTTGAGGGGCTGATTCATGTCACTGCTGTGCTGTGTCTTTTAATGGGGTGTTGGTGTTGCACTGGAACATGGAAACAAATGAGTTTGTGCCAGTGCCGTAACTCCCTTTATGTCTAGAAATAACAATTATGTAACAAATGCAGAAAGCAAAGTGAAGACTCCCTGCAGTAGGACATTATGAAGTCCAAAATATTAAGAGGGGTCTGAAAGGGATTCTGTTCCTGGGGTGCACACACACCTGCTTAATGGTTTGGATTCACCCTCACCTTCCAAGTCCTTAAATCATGGGTAACTGGAATCTGGGAGAACATCCAGTGAAAGGTCTGAGCTTCCCATGCATTCTGGAAACAGGCTACTTGGCTACATCAACTTGGTCTGTGAGGGTTTTATTCTATTACACAGATTCATTAATTACTATACGAAGAAGAAGTTTGCATTGACATTTCCAGGGAGCAGTTTCTCAATCCCATTTCACAAATACTCATAAAACACAAGATAAATGGGGTACTTGAACATTTTGCTGGGTTAACTGATGGTTTTTGTGGCAACACAGGGCATTTTTAAATGAAAATTACACTTCAGGAGGCAGAAGGCTTCTGGGGTTTGTAAGGTGCATTATTGCCATGCTTATGGCTGGGAGCTAAACAAGAAGATGTTTGCTCTGGAAACTACTGAAGCACAGTGAAATATTCATCAGCAGAAAGGTGATAGTACAGCCAGGATTTTCAATTGATGGAAGGGGAGAGAGCGAGCTGAAGTAATGTAGCTGTGAGACTGCTATACAAACCTCTGTAAATAAATATGTAAATATATATATATAAACTATATAAACCTCTGAAATTCCTTCCTGAGTGGATGCAGTTTGGGACTGGGAGGAGGCAGCTTCTGCACCTGGCCTTGGAATTTCATTCCTGAGTTGCAGCTGCTGCTTTGTAAGACACACTTCCTTGTACCAGCAGTGCTGTTCATTTTGGGATCTGCGTGAAACCGCTCGGGGCAAAATATTCACCTTGCTGACAGAGATGACATTAATACAAATATTGGTGGGATTGAAAGCATTCCCAGTGCTGTGTCTGTCACACAGACAGGATCAGCTCAAGCAGCTGAAATAAACACAGGCTGGCAGATCCTAATGGGATGAAAAGAAATAAAAAAACCCCCTCACGAATATGGCAAATATACATTAATGTAATGCCTTTGGATTTTTTTCTTATGTAGTAATTAATTTTTGAAGACACTGACACCGACCTCTGTTTTTACATGCTATTTTTAACTTTATTAGCATGCATAACAGCAGTAGCTTGCTTAACTTAGTTGGCATAAAAGGTGAGTTGCTGCATAACTGGTTTTGTTTCCAAATTACTTGGTAGACATAAATGTTGCTTGTACCCTCTTGCTTCTCCCAGCAGCTTTGTGATTTCAAAATAATCAGGAACCTTAAGCACACAACAGGTTCTGGTGTTAATACAGTTCTGTTCTTTGGAATGTGACTCTATTTATACAAACAGTAACTATATTTGTGAAGGCAATCAGAAGAATTAAATATGAAAAGCCTCTAAATAGTCCTATTTACTTGGAAACAGTATCACAGTAGGTATTTTACAGAAATAATGGTGAATGGTGAGAAATTATATTTAAATTAAATGGGTAGAGTGCAAGGGATTATCTTTACATATATGTATCATTGAGAATTTGGGCTATTTTGAGAAAAACTATAATCAAGCTACAACAATTCTTTTAAAATGTACTTCTCTGTGAACTCACATAGTAAAATGTACTATGAAAATCTGCTCAGAGGCCAAAACTGTAAATGATAAAAGACATTGAAATAGATTTCAGGAAGTGATGCTCTTTTCTTCAGTTCTTTATTTTCAAGTTATGTAAATGTTGGACAACAAACCAAAAAATCTGTTTTGATTATTCAGCTGATTCAGCAAATGCAAATAAATATTTTTATAAGCCTCCAGTTGTCTGCTGGTTCTTGAGCCAACTTGTTTGACTTGTTGCTGTGACTCTACCAAAGCGTACAGAAATGATAAAAAATAAATTGGCAGGTATGATCTTCCCTCTTGTGTTTAGATAAAATTCTTCATAAATATTGCTGGCTAACTTAGTCTGTGTTTTCAGTTATTTATTTAAAAACGCAGGCTGTGTCAGCAGGAGTGTGTGGAGGTGCCAAGGACCTGCTGGAATGCAGGCTGTGTACGTGTCACAGAACACACTGTGACAACAAGGGTTCCAAATTCTCACTGCATTTTCTTCCTCTTTGTGTCACCGATTTAGCATTTTAACAGGTAGGTCGCATTTCAAACACTTTTTGCTCTTCAGAGGAAAAGTCTAGTTTTGTCTCTGAATCTGGCCTTTCAGAAGGTAAGATAACAACACAGTATTTTGGATATTCTTGTGAATTGCTGCTTATGCTTAGGAAAACGGTATATTTTTATCATACATAACACCCGTAATTGAAACTTGTTATTAAATATTAAAAAAACCATATTGGATTACCCCTACCCTCTGGGCTTCAGTGAAAGGCTGAGAACAGTTTTTACCTGAGCGCCACTGGCTGCTCCCTCAGAACGGGACTGGACTCATTACCCAGATTTAACGCTTAAACGCCGATTTTTAGCCATTTTCCTTAAAACCGGGTGCCGGGCCCCTCCCCGCCCTCACGTCACCTGCGCGCCATCAGCGCGCGCCGGCGGTCACACGTCCCTTGTTTACCTCGGTCGGTGCCGATGGTGGCGGCCGTGAGGGATCCACCGACTGACCGCCCCGGCGGGGCAGCGTGTGAGGGGCCGACGGGAGACGGGGGAAAAGGGAGCGGCGGCGGGGAAAGGGCGTTCATCTCACGGGCGCTGTGAAGCTTGTCTCCTCTCGGGCGGCGTGAGGTGGGCTTGTCCTCCCTCAGGAGCGGCGGGAGAGGCTGGGCTCCCCTCAGGGGTTGCATGAAGGGGGGAATGTGTCTCGGTGTGTGTGCCCCAGGAGCGGCGTGGGGCGGGAATGCCCCTGCCCTCCCTTCAGGAGCGGCACGAAGCGGGTATGTCCCCTCCTCTCCCCTCAGGAATGGCGTGAGGCGGGTATGTCCCCTCCTCTCCCCTCAGGAATGGCGTGAGGCGGGTATGTCCCCTCCTCTCCCCTCAGGAATGGCGTGAGGCGGGTATGTCCCCTCCTCTCCCCTCAGGAATGGCGTGAGGCGGGTATGTCCCCTCCTCTCCCTTCAGGAATGGTGTGAGGCGGGTATGTCCCCTCCTCTCCCCTCAGGAGCGGTGTAAGGCGGGAATGTCCCCTCCTCTCCCTTCAGGAGAGGCGGGAGAGGCTGGTCTCCCCTCAGGGGTGGCATGAGGCGGGAATGTGTGTGTGCGTCTCAGGAGCGGTGTGAGGCGGGAATGTCCCCTCCTCTCCCTTCAGGAGCGGCGGGGGAGGCTGAGCTCCCCTCAGGGGTTGCATGAAGGGGGGAATGTGTCTCGGTGTGTGTGCCCCAGGAGCGGCGTGGGGCGGGAATTCCCTTGCCCTCCCTTCAGGAGCGGCGCGAAGCGGGAATATGGCCTCCCCTCAGGAACGGCGTGAGGCGGGTATGTCCTCTCCCCTCCCTTCCCCTCCCCTCAGGACCGGCGTGAGCGGCTGTCCCGCAGCCCTTCACCGTGTTCCGACTGGAAGCGGCCCCGTTCTCAGCCGCTGCTGCCACGGAGAGGCGCGGAGGGGGGAAGACCCGAGGAGGTGGGCGCGGGTCGGGAGCCGTCGGTGCGGGGCGGCAGCCGGTGCTTGGCTTGGCGAGGAGCCTGAGGTGTTCGGCCATCAGCCCCCGCTGTGCTGGCTCCGGACGCTGAGGTACCGCCTGTTGTTCTGAGCTGCCTCTCAATAAAGCCTCTCCTTTATTTCTAGGCTCACCATGTCCCTGCCAGCAAAGAGGTGTGGAAGGCCCCCAATGTTGTCTTTTCTGGAAAAGAAAAAGAGAAAGCAAAGTCTTGATAGAAGAAGGGGGAAAACAAGGATTTATATGGGGAATCACATTGACCGGTGGCTGACACTTAAGGAAAAGTTGGATTTCAGAAATGATGCAGAAGTCGCAGGGTTTTTACTGGACATGTGAGCGGACTGTCACAATACTCCTCTGTTTGCTAATACCAAGTAAATAATTCTGGATGTTGATACCAATTGTGTATTTTCTTTCTAGGTATGACAGCTACAACCCGTTGTCAAAAGCTACACTCTGTCCCCTCTCTGAGGGTGTGAGAAGGATCACTGTGAAGGAAGCAAGAGTGCTGTCAGCCAGCACTTCTTTAATAACAGCAGATGGAACGTTAGTACTATCCTCTCCTTACTTGGGAAGGGTGGATGAAATCTTTTTCTTGGTACCGCTTGAAAGACTGTAGCTGATGTTTAAAAATAATGAGGTAAAAGTTACTCATACAAAAAGTATACAGCTAATTTTAGTTAAATTGAAGATTTTGAATATCTTTACAAAAGATTTTCTGTCTTTGTTTTCTTGTTTTGTAGAGTTGAGTATATGACACTAGTGTAGATGAAACAGAGGCAGAACTTTTTGCAGAAGAAATGTTTCAGTTAACAGCTTGGGTTGTATTTGCAGGTATGACAGTGGTGACCAGCTGCTTAAAGAATCTGCTTGTTCTGGATTTGGAGATGTGAGAATTGTAACTGTGAAAGAGGAGGAAGAGATGCTGCCGGACTGCATGTTGACAAGGACAGCTGACATGTTAGTGATACTGTGGTTTTTTGCATGTTTTGCATTTGAAAGTATTTTGAATTGATTTTATTATCACGCTTAACTTCATTTATTAGAAACTCATATCTTTCATGCTCTGCTTCATTATCTAAAAGCACCTTAGTACATAATCAATGGTCCAGTCCTTCCGAAGCAAGAATCTGAAAGGGATGCTGGAAAAGTTGTAAAATTCCTAAGAGTACAAGCAGCAAATCCAGTGACTGCCTTCCTTAGTTGTGTACAAGGTTCATGAGTGCATAAGAAAATATCCAGTACTTTACATGTATCCCTGTCAGCAGTTAGGCTTTTACAGTAGCACAGTGTCCACGCAAGTGCAACTGCATGTGCTTTAACATTTCTTGAAAGAAAAATGTTTCATTTTTGACCCAGTGATGTTGCACACCAAGTGATGTGTTAAACTACCTAAAAATAGTGCCATGCTCAGCGAGGCCACCCCACCATCGACTGCTGGTGTCTGTTACTGCAGTGTCTTCAGTAACTGGGGCATTCCCAGTTGAGATCGGAGGAGCCTCCAATAGGTATGCTTGTCCATTACTTTTTCTTTAGGTTTTGATTATCCACAACAGTGTTACTGAATAATTCACCCATGTCTTAGTTTTCTGACCTTTAAAAAACTGTATCTTTTAATGTGTACAGGGAGACACAGAGACCATAGGACATTGCATTGGCATTGCATGATGTGTCCAAACCCCTCACTAATATGGTGAAGTATGTCAAGTACCATGTTTGTCTGATTCTCATCATCCACTCTGGTTTTGCTTGTGACTTTCCTAATTGTTCTTACTTTTGATTTTAGTAGGTGAGCAAGTTGGGTTTTGGAAAGCAGTTCTTTGGCAGAGAAGAATCCTTGGAAGCTAGGTCAGGAGAAAATAAATATCAGTGCTGATGAAGCTGAAAAATTCAAGTACATTCTTCAAAATAACGTTTTTCTCTGGCACTGTAATTTTAGTTTGGAGTGCAGCAGTAACTGAATTCCTGGGACTGATTTGATACAGGTGAGACAGAGGCTTTGTGTTTAATGTGCTTATTTCAGCCTTCTGAGATGTGAGAAATATTGTAAAAAATTCTTTGGTATGAAAACAACTTTGTTGCCCTAACAGGTAAGGCAGTGAGGCTGTGGAACAGTCTCATGATAATAATGTGAAGATTCTAAATTCCACCAATTACATAAAATGCTGGACAAATGATCAGGCACGTACACAGTGGTAATTGTACAAGGCTAAGGAACAACAGCTGCCTAGGGATAAGGAGAGTCAAACATAAGAGGAGCTTAATGAGACAGGCATCCTAGGGCATGCTGTGTTATTTATTCCAGGGAATATTTACCTACCGGGAGTAGTTGTATAACCTCACTATGAGGAAAATGCTTTGTGTTTCAGTGTCTGAACACCAAATCAGTGGTGACACTGTCAGGTTTGTCTTTAGTTCACAGGAGAGCAGTGAGGTAGAGTGATGATGCCACTGAGGTTCTTACTGGCTGTGGGATGTACATACAAGGGTCAAGTCAGTTGCCCAAAGACGTGTTGGTAGCTGAGCTTGGATCTTAAAAGCAAGACCAAACTCAATTGCTAAGTCACTGTTTTTAGAAATCTGGGCAAATAGAACTTAGTGAAGTTTCTTCAGAAAGGAACAGTGCTTATGTTAATGTATACTTTTTTCTTGTTTTAAAAGGTGTGATACTGCACTTCCTATTGAAGGGAGGTGATGCAGGCGGGTATTTCCTGCTTTCCAGGCACTTGAGTGTCAGGTTTTCCTGTTGTTGTTTCAGGCTTTACCAAATATGTCTTTTCATTCTGTGCTTGTAAGAGTCAGGAAAAGAGCAAGATCTTCTTGTAGGTGCTTTATTAGCACATTCAGCATTCATAGTCATAAAGCAGCTGTTGTATTCTAGGCTTTTTACTTTTGAGTCTAGTTTAGGTTGGCTAAACACTAACTATTAAGGAACTGCACACATCAAAGACAGTGGAGGAAGAGCACTTAAATTCAGCTTCATTGGTGGCTTAATGTTTGGTTTCTGGCTTGGTTTTAGTGTCTTGCCTGATGACATTGGCTTTCAGCAGTTGTTGTTGTAGGGAACTGAGTTGATGGAGAAACAGTGAGGGAGTCAAGTGACTTCAAGATTCCTGCCAGATGAAATGGTGTGGCTTTTTGAGTTGTGGCTGTTGTGAGAAGCTGGCATGTTGATAGAATAGGAAGAAAAGAATGTACAGAAATTCTGATTTAAAGTGGCATTAGCAGGGCAAAGCCAAATGGAAGGGTTACCAACCCTCATCCAGTAAGGTTCCTGAAGACATTCAGTCCTTCTCCAATGCTTCTTCTGTTATTGGCTTCTAACTTTAACATTGGAATTTAACCAAGCTAGTTTAAAATTCTTTTTCTGGTTTACATGTAGCAATTACAAAACTGTCAAAGCAGATAATAAACAGTATTTTTTAAAATATATGTTATTTGCTCTAACATGGAATAGTGATGAGTCAAAGTAGTTGAACAGGGTTTTTTGAGGAAGCTTTGCGGAATTTGGGATTCTTTTACTGTTGTAGCAGTTGAATGATAGGGATTCAAAAATTCCTTTACCTGTATTAATAAGACAGATTCTCATGATAGAACTGCCCATGGCAGGGGCTTGGAATGAGATGATCTTTAAGGTCCCTTCTAATCCAAACCATTCTGTGATTCTGTGAACTGACTTTTCTGGAATTTGATTATGGACTGTATTTTTTTTTTTTTCCTAATTCAGTAAAAAATGAAACAGAATACAAATACAAAATATATACTCTGAAGTGTCCCAGCAGTTCAGCAAGGAAGACTGTAGGATGAGTTGGTGTCAGTCAGTAGTAAATGTTGAGTTGGGAAGCCCCAACTTTGTGGGAGGCTGCAGCTTGTCCCTGTCTCTCCTAAAATGGCAGTGGCAGCACCTTTTGTAATGATTTTTGATACACAGCTTTCCTCATAGCTGTGGGACTTTGCAAGACTCTGTATTGCAGAACTTCTCTTCATCTTGAGTAATGTGTTCTCTGAAAAGCCAATTACTGTCCAGACAAGGCAGTTGTAAAGTGTAATTCCCTTGGAAAGCGAATAAAAATCTCAAGGGAAGGTCCAGCAAGCTGTTAATGCTGAAGACTTACCATGAAAAGGTGAACAGCTGAGGAGTTTCTTAGCAAGCAGGAAAGCAAAACTTAAATTCAAAACAAAACGGAAAGAAAAAAAAAGCCTGATAAATATAACCTGCTTGGTAGGACAGCTTCCTGTGCTCTCCAAGCAAATCAATTTTTAAAGCTTTGTTTTGACTAGTTGCAATTTTTAATTGGCTTAAAAGATTCAGCTTGTACTGTTTTTGATCTTTAGTGTTCATAGTTTGTTTTTAATTAAAGAAGAAAAAAAAGCCAAACAAAAAAAAACCCAAAACCCAAACCAGCCACCCCCCACCCCTGGCAAACCACAGTCTGTGGTTATTTCACTAATGTGACTTCAAAGTGACTGTAACACAGCTTTTCCTTACAGAAAATTGAGTGGTTATTCTAAGACAAATAATTTACTTTATTGAAATGCTGAACGTTGATCTGCATTTTGCTATAGTGAAACCTCTGTTTATACATCATAAAAGCGTAAGATGTTGGTCTCTTTATATGTATTGCACACACAAAAGCACAAATGCACTTATTGTGATATTTTCTCTTATTTCCAAGTTGGAAGATTGTATTAAGGGAATGCACTTTCTTAGAGATACTTAGTGAAACATTATACATTTATTTCATGTTTACATATTTGAATGTCATATTGTAACTGTTGTTATTGTGTTGCTTTTCAGGGTGAGCAGCAAGAAGAAAGTCACACTCTTGCATAACAATATGGGGCCAGTTTTTAGTCCAATTTGATTTTGCTGTGAGGTTATTTTGAACTGTAAAGAATTACTGTAAGTTGTATGAAATTCCATGTTATGTGTTGAACAGCACATTAAACTTAATTACCTAAAGTTTTATTGTGTTATGTTATGAGTGGATTATTTCCCTGTTAGAGTCTGTACAGAGTTCTCTGAGGGGCAACAAAAAAGAACAAGCCCAAGTGCTCATGGTATTGCTCAAACTTAGTCAGAATTTAATAACTTCTTGTAGGTTATGTTAATGACTAAGTTCCTTACATTTTACTTAAAACTCAAGAGGGTTAAGATTGTAGTATTGCAGTGTCAAGTGTGCTTCCATCTGAATGTGTTTCTTGGAATGCTTTTCTTTGGGGAACAAATTTAACATATCCCATATATTGGAAGGCATTTGTGCAGTTGATTGATGCCCTGAAAAATGATGGGTAAAAATGCTGGACTATAGATAGTGTTGTGTTGGTGCCTTCAAAAAAATGAGTAATTGAGATCAGCTACTCTGGTGCTTATCTAAATATCTTTTGTTATTGAATCATTTGATCTCTTGCTTTGGCTTTTGATACTACGAAAGCTGATATATGAGCTGATACATGATGCATCTTAATTATTTTCTTCTGTAACAGAGATGAAACAAGTGGAGTACTTTCAGTAACTGAAGTTCTACAGAACAGTGTTGGCAGTTCCAGATCTGTTTTGTAGTTACCAAGTATGAGTAATCCTGGAAAGGTTTTTAACTGAGAAGCTGAGGTTAGTACGGTTGTGTTCAGTGTATGGTTGTCAGAAGCACAGAAACTTCCAGTCTTCTGATTTTAACTTTTTTTTTCTTTAACCACACACTTGCATAAGCTTTCAGGTCTTGATCTTACAGTATTCAAGCCAGCTGGGCTTTCCCACCAACTTACACTAGAACAGCCTCTCTGTGGGGAGAAATTCCCCTAATTAGGTCATTAGACTCTGCATTCAGTTTTTTAAATGAGCTACTTCACTGGCTGTAAGAAACTGCTCTTGCTCCTAAATATTGTATTGATGCTTTGGAGGTATCAAAATTCAGTGTTGCTTTTTGAACAATGGATTTTTCTCCAAATGTTGCACAGATAAATCATTAAACAAAAAAAAAGTTGAGAAGGTAGTTTTTTGAGGCTTTCTCAAAATGAAAATGCTACTTCCTCTGTATTTGTGTTCTCTCTTTGTTCTGTACCTTTCAAATTTTTCTTTGACTACATTCATTCATGTAAATAACTCAGTTTGGCTCACAAAAGAAGTATGACTGGTGACACTTATTCTTACTGAAGTGTCTATCACTGCTCTCAGATTTTCAATTGTCGGTGTCATTACAGTGAGGAGGGAAGAGGACTCAGCCTTCAGTTATATTTTCTTTCAAAGTCTACAAGATCAGAAGAATCTGCAATTGCAGTAGCAACTGCACCATATTCTCAGCCAGTTCAACCTCATTCTTGGGCCTTTTTGAATGCACACTGCAAATATTTATATTATTAAAGACTCACTGTTATGTGAGTGGACTGATACTGCCAGATTTGTTGAGTTGCACTCACTATGTAAATTACTGGTAGAATGATTATTCTTGTTCATAGTACTGGAATACAGTACAATTCATCCCTTACTAAGGTTTCCCCCAAACCTCCCATTAGACTGGCACTTCATGCTGAAGAAAAATCAAGAGAAATAGACTTTAAAAATTTCCTTTTGTAATGTTATAGTGTGACAGATTATATATTTGGGTTGCTATATGAGCATATGCTTTTGAATATCTGACTTCTGTAGAGCAGAATATTATCATTATTATTTTCCAGTAAAGTTAGCAGAATGGCGAATGGAAATTATTCTGAAACAAGATTCTTTCTTTCACCAAGAATATGATGAGCAGTGGCTCTGCTTTAGTCAAAGTGGCCAAGTACAGCTTTCAGCTCCTGTGGGTCTGTGGGAATTGTGGAACTTGACCATGTTCAGATGTCAGAACTAAACCCTTAAGAGTAACTTACCCCCCTATTCCAATGATACATTAAAAATGTACATTTAGGAGAATTACTTTCGGCAGAATCTTAAGTTGTGCTGTTGGCAATACTGAATACTTAGGGCATAAACCTGTAATGTTAAATGAGAAAATCTTCCGTAGAGATTTATAGTGAAAGGCAAATAGTAGCTACAAAAACACTGAATTTTGGTTTTGTTTTGTGTTTGTAAAGTGGACGTACTGTGCCATTTGGTTTCCTGAGAACTGTGGATCTATCAAATCTTTTGAAATGTGAGCATTTACGTACATAAACTGGGAAACTTCCATCCAAATAATGACAATTCTGTGTTGATCTTAAATTTCAAACCGTTAGTTAAAGAATTGAAGTTACAATGCACTGGTTTTCATAGTACTAACTTAATCCTCCATTACTTTGCCTTTACAAGAAGCTATTTTCTAAAATCCAGTAATTACGGTTGTGCTCTTAGCTGACATAATGTAGTATAGCATGAAAACTTCATGTGCCTTGCTGGGGAAAGGTAGTCTGGCCTGTTTTGTGATGTACTTTTGTAGTAAAAATCCCCTACAAAACAGAAGGAAAAATTGTTTAAAATAGCTCTCGCAGATTTCTTGGTGAAATAAGGAGTTGTGCAGATCATCACAGACACACTGGAGAGGGGAGTAGAACTGAGGTGAGATACTGGAATAGAGTACTTAAAAAAACTGTTTCAATGCCCTGTTTTCTTGCCATTTCCAATGGCTGTTTAATTCTTTGGCTCTTTTCTTACTCTGAATGCTTAAAAGTCTGTAAAGCTTGATCAGACAGTCAAGAGGAATGCTGCACCGAGGCACATTATTTAAGAATATGATAGGGATGCAGGAACCTGGTTTTATTCTGAATTCTTCAGGCTTAGTAGATCATCATGGGTTTTATCATGTGGTAAAATTGAAATAAATTTGAAATACAACTTTTATAAGCCGTGATCATTTGTCTGATTTAGTAGTATGAAATACTATCATTGGTGTGAATATGCGTGTTATTACTTTTGCAAGAGGCTTTCATGTCCTGTACTTGCTAGTGAGGAGTCTTTTGGGCTTCTAAATCAAGACACTCAAACGAGTTTCAGCTGTGTGTCATGTTAAGCATGTTCTCATGAGTCACTGCTGAAAATACTGATCAGTGGATGGCAGGAAGGAGAATGCATCAAAGGAGGAATTCCAGAGGTGGGAGAAGTGGAGTTCCAGTTTGAGATATGTAAATGAGATGTGGATCAGAGAGGAACGGTGAACCTGAGTGTTGCTTGTGGTTTGAGTGGTTACTTGTGTCAGGACAAGCCTGCTTCCTCGCTTTTCCCTTGTCTCAGCAGAAGCAATTAATTTCATTTATAATTCCAGAGAGATTCCTCACCACTATAGCACTCAGAGCCCTGGAAGTGAGGATTGTGGTTTCCCAGTGCTGAGAATTCAGCAGATAAATTGGACACTTCTGAGATCAGGTAGAGCTGATAAGGGTGAGAAGTTACATCTTCACCACCTCACGTAGGTCACAGAGCAATACTTTTTGCTGTAGTTCTTGTGTATAAGTGTAAAACTGATGTGTATTTAAGATGCCAAAATCAGTCTGCTCTACTCAGTGCTGTTTGTAATTGTGCTCTGTATGCAGTGTTGAGTGTAGCTGTATCCAGAGACTGCCCAGGGTATCTAGAAATAGAGAGGGCAAGTGTTTGTGTGTCCATGTCTGTACACACACAGTCCCACTCTCCAGTTTATTTTATGAAATCTTAAACTAACATGGATTGAAAGACCTCTGAAGGTCATCTCATCTACCCTGCTCCAAGCAAGGCTGACTTCAGGTTTGGATCAGGTTACTCAGAGCCTTGGCCTTCTGAGAACCTGGATATTTATAGAATTTTGAAATGTTGTTTCATAAAACATAGGATCCAGAATGGTTTAATTTTGCATTGCTGTTTTCCATGTTTCTTTTTCACTCTTATTGTAGTAGTCAAACTCCTGATCCATGGCTTTTAAGATATGCGACCTGACAGTATGGGAACCCTTAAAATACACTCACGTGGGCAACTTAATAATACAGCTACAGACAATTTCTGATTTGAATAGCTTTGTATGTGCTAGGTAACAGTGTGTGCACGTGGAGATATTTTAAGATGTATCACAAAGACCTTTCTTTCTCTGGCTTTAAGGGAGGATATATGGTCTGAAGTGAGATGACCACAGGCACCGTGTTAAGTAGTCTTTTTTATGTGATTACTGTTGTGTGAGGTGTTTGTTGACATTTCCTGTCTGTAGTAGCAAAAATACTTCAGTAAGCGTGTATGCAGTAGGTTGAGACAGTGAAAAATCAGGGTCTCTCGTATGGACATATGTTGCTATTTAATTTAGTTACACTGTCCCTTTGGCTTCAATCAGGTTAAGTGAAAAACTGCATATGCTTTCCCAGAAAAATGTTGGGTTTAGATATTTTAAATCTAACTAAAGAAGTAACTGTTTTTTCAAGATAGGCTATTCTTTTCTGAAGTAAGTGTGTATTCCTGTTCTTTATCTCCACATCCTTGGAATATCTGTTAAATTTCATCCTTGCTCTTCCTGGTTTCTCTGCACAAATTTCTTTCCCCTGCTATGTGCTCCTTCTTGGTTGGTCAGCCTTGGTGCAGACATTAGAAGACATTTCAGCAGAAGAATTTCATCAGTGTTTGTAAGCTTTGTTAATAATAATTTCAAAGCCGTTTTTGACATGACCTATTTTTCAGATGAACACAGTAACACTAAGACAAGAAGTGCTATCTTCAGTGGCAAAAATAAAATCCTAGTGTAGTAGGATTTTTTGGAATTTAAAAAATCCATCATAGGATAAACTTGACCTGGCTTTGAGTATGGTACAATAGTGTTTAGCTTGTGATTCAGCTGTTGATCTGGGATGACTTAAACTGAGTCTCTACAGAGCAGCTCTGATAATTCTTGTGCTGGTTTAAATCCCAAATTAGATAAAACTACTTGGGGATAATAGAGTTCAACATATTTAATATATCCCAGTGACTTGTCTTTTCTTTTCCAGAAGGGCAGATGAAAGTACAGGTTGCAGTAGATAATTCTCATAGGTGAAAGTGATTCTTGTCTGTAACATCCTGATTCGGTGTGTTATGTGGGCTTACAGCTATGAGCTTGAACAAAAATACCTCACCAGGTTGTGCTTTGGTTGTGAACTTTGCTATAAATTAAGACAGCTGCAGATGTGTTTGTGAACGTGTAGAAAAAATAACTGTTCCTGTAATTCATGTAGCTGTTGTCTCCCTATATCTAAAATAGTCCTAACTCAGCAATTTTTAAAAGTCTGGTCATAAGGTAAAGATTTGCATAACTTTATTTCAAGATTGATGAATTATAAATAAATATAGGAAATGCAGGAATAAGGTATTTTTTCTTCTTTTTTCGGATAGTTTCCAAAAGCCATAGCCAGAAGAGGATCTCTAATGGAAGTCTGGAAATGCTCTAGTGAATGTGCACAGTGTTCCTGTCAGGCCCCCATTCCAAGGCTGTGCAGGGCTGCCAGGCTATTCAGGGTAACGGTGGCTCTGGGGTGGAGCAGGAGCCCTGGGCTCGAGTTCCAGCTCCCACAGCTGCTGCTGGTCTCCCCTTTTCCTTTCCCAATTTCCCCATCACCTCTGACAGCACTGCACTTTGTGAGTCCCTATGGTAACCTGGAGACAGGAACTCACCTAAATACACCCTCAGAAGGGTGGTGTCTTTTTGGATTTTTTTTGTTGTTGTTGTTTTTTTAATTCCTGTCATTGCCTTCATGTGGTTTGTTCTCACTCACACCAGGGAGATGCTGTGAGGGTGGGAACCAGTGGCAAGCCCAGGAAATGACATTACCACTGCAAGCTTGGGATTGAACTGTTGGCTGAACATTGATTTGTGATGTGAAACACATTTTCACCTTGTAGTCATGTATAAAAGCACTGAGGAAAAAGCTGATCCAGCTATTTAAATTATTATGTCAAGTTATTCTGGGATCTTAGGCAAATAATACCTATTTTTGGTGACAAGTTTAAAGCCTATTGAGCATTAGAAATAGGATATTAAGGGTTTAACTTAAAATTGTGAGCTTCCAGAATGCTGATTTTAAGAACTTTTTTCTTCATTTGCCTATTCTGTCTCATCCCTTCCTAAGAAAAAAAAAAAACCCAACAAAACACAACCATAAACAGGTGTTAAGAGGAAAAAAAAAAGTTTATGAGGATACTTAGTAGATGTTTTAAATTCACTTGTTTCAAATTTTGATTACTCTTTCATATCAGATCTTTGTGGTGTAAAATGGCAAAGGTGAATTCCAAACTGCAGGGCAGTATTGATGTATTTAATGGTGAGGTGACACCAAGCATTCTCAAAGAGGGTGAGTTTTTGTTTAAAAATCTGTAATGGGAATTGGAAGGAAAAAATATAATTAGGTACATATATGTTTCTCTTAGGATGTCCAGTGATCGCCTCCTTTCCTGCTTACATCCATCCTAATCTTGGTTTATTCAGTTACAGCTGTGAGTGATGTTTTTCTTCCCCTCTTGTGTACTAAAACCCTGCCTCTGCAATTACTGCAACTCTTTTATTGGGAAAAATAGCCTTTCAGTCTTTTCTTACAAAGGAAGAAAATTAATGGAGTGAGATTTTCAGCTGCATTTACATGTTTGGGTTTGTGTAAAGACCGAACAGAATCACAGGTGTCTGATTTTCAAAAAAAGTTGGTAAACTGAATGAAAAATGTTATCTGTGGAAGAAATTGAAGACTGTTACTGGTGTTAATTATAGGAAGTATGTTCTTACCTGTATTTGCTTTTTTCTTTAATTAAAATGGAACACAAATCAAAGAATGAGAATGCATAAATCATGTGGCGTTACAGAAACACATTTTGTTGTACAAGGGCTATTAGAATAAGAGATTTTTAAAGCCTCTGAGGTAGTGTGCTACCAGTTGCTGTACTTGGGGTGTTGTCATTGTTGTCATGTTGACACAAACTCAATTCATAATGCTGCCTTCAAAGCTTGGCCAACCTGAGAAATTTCTTTGAAATTAAGATGCCTTTTTATTGAGCGACATTTTTCTTAAAAGCTGTAGAAAGTAAAACACACGAAAAGGTCAGGCCCAAAGGTCAGGCAGGAAGACCATCACTGGCCCCAAACCTGAGAATAAAATCATTTCTGGAGAGCTCTGTACCAGTATGTGACAAGAAATGCATTGAATGATGTGTCACAGATCAGTTTGCAGAATTGTGCTTACATGAATAATCAGTTTGATTCCTGCAAATACCTTCTTACTCAGTGTTTTCTGGGGAGGGAAAAACACAGCCTTATTAAGTAAAATAAAGGCAATTTGAGTGGAAAGTGCCATTCGGGATGTGATGGGGGGAAATACAAATAGTCCCTTGAAACTGATTAGTAGAAGGGTAAAAATTCATTAGAATCTTGGAGCCTGCCAACACACTAATTAATTAAGCTGTTGAGTTGCTGGTTTGTATTGGCTGAGCTTCTCAAGTCATCCCCAGCACTGACCAGCCCCAGGGCAGTGACAGTGGTCTGCAGGGCAGGGCTTGTGTAGCTGCTCTACTTACAGACAGGTTCTAAATTTAATAATGTTTTGCAAATATGTTTTGAGTTAGAAACTTTAATGGTGATGTGTGAAAGTTGACTGATTTTAAGCTTGTGTCCTCGGGAGAAAGGGCAATGTGTATGTGAGCTGCAACCTCCTAATATTTCAATTCTACTTCTACTCACAGTTTCTGATTTTGTTTATATCTAAGAATCCTGATAGAAAGTGGCTGGATTTTATCTGCAAAGCTTTTGTTCTTGGCAAGTTTCAGGTGACATAAACAGCTTGTGATAAGTCAAAAAAGTCCTGTAGTCCTGTAGCTGATGCTGTGGAATATGCTCTGCTGTGTAGATGATGCATGTTGCTGTTTTTCTCTAATGCTGCATCCTCAGAAGAGCTTTAAGTGCATTTTAAAATTACTATTTATTATAGTCTGTATATTTATTACACATATAGAAATGCTTCTCTTCATGTTAGCTTTCCATGATTTCTACTGAGCAAAATTTGTTCTTCTATTGCTTTGGGGTTTTTTTTCTGAGCCACATGTTCAGGGGAGGTTTTGGTTGGACATTAGGAAAAGATTCTTCCTGCAGATGTCAGGAGACTGTCGGGCACTGAACAGGTTTCCCAGGGAATGGGCACAGCCCCAAGGCTGCCAGAGCTCCAGGACCATTTGGACAATGCTCTCAGGGATGCACAGGGTGGGATTGTTGGGGTCTCCTGGGCAGGGCCAGAAGTTGGATTTTGATGATCCCTGTGGGTCTCTTCCAACTGAGGATATTCTGTGATTCCTTGTCCCAGTTTTGCACCTCAGTCAGTGATTTAATAACAGGCAGTGAGGAACTGTGTGTTGCTGACTGTAGTAACTGTAAAAATTACAAGCAAATTGTTCCACATGCCTCTTCTGTTCAGTTTTGTCACGACCCAAACAGGCAGTTCCCATGGCAGCAGGCATGCCCCACAGAATGCACTGGAATAGATGGCACTTGGGAACACTGGTGAGAAACTTTGGATCCTCTTCACGAGGAAGTTGTTTATTTGGTGGTTGGAATACAGTCTATTGCATCATTCCTTTTCTAGACTGAAATGAAAATAGAATATCATCTTAAATTAACCACAGGCTAATTCAATTAGCAAAATAAACTGAGGTGAAGGAGATGGGCTTTGAAGAACCCAAGTCCTCAGCAGAGAGATTTATTCCTCTGTTGAACATCTGTCAGTAATTACTGTCTCTGAGCGTCAGTGGCTTCTGGTCACAGACTCTTTCTGGCTGTTCCTCACACAACCCTTTGGTGGCCTTTGACTGATGAGACTCTGCTTCATTTTTCTGCTCCTGATTGAGGTATTGTAGTGCCTGTGTGTTGGTATTCTGAATATCCACTGAAGGGAACTGTTTTCCTTGTGTGTGGTTCCATTTTCCCCAGGGGATTCACCTTTACAGTGGTTATTATGCATCACCCAGGTGAACATGTAGACATAAGTGACATCTTTCTGCCTCAATATTCTATATTTGCAGTAGATATAAATTGGTTTTCATTGATTTTTCTTCTCTTTTCTCCCTGTGTCTGAAGGACTTTGGTATTGATATTTGGGCAATTTTTTTTTTTTAAAGGTAATCTCAAACCTGTCTGTGCTGTCAATTTTGTATTGCAAGGCATGTTAACATGAGTCTGAATCTTGAAAAGACTCTTGTCTGTCCTGTCAGAAATGTTTGTGTTCTCCCCTCACCCTTCTGGAGGTTGCTTGAACACATTGTGATTTGCACAGGACTCAAACATAATCTGTCCAGCACAGCATTTGTTCGGGTTTTTTTTCCTAAATCGTTTTAAACAGCTATTTGTCGTTCTAGTGTTCCCCTCCCAGAAAGAAGTTGATAGTGTGATTTTCTCTCTCTCTTCTATCAAAACTTAAAATGCTTTATGTTTTGAAGATAAGGTGTAAACTTAAGGAAATTTCATAGTAAAAGCAATTAAATATGACAACCATTCTGAATATTTTGAGATTTATTAGAAAAATGAGAAAATCTATTGGGCCAAACCTGAGACTGAGTGTACTTCAGTATCTTGTTTCTGTTTTCAGGAAGGACATTCTCAAGCAGCTCCATCTTATGTCAGTGTTACAAATGCAGTTGTGCAAGACTGATTCTTGGTAGATTTTGTATAAATGGAGAACAGAGGTTGGTTCTTGTGTTGGAGGATTCCTAACAGGGATGGAAAATGTCATATTTTAAGTTGTTCAGCCTTTGGCTACACATTAAAAATACCAATGCTAAATACTTTATATGGATGTGAAAAGCAGTGCTGCTGTCATCATATTCCTTACAGGATCTTTGTGTGCTTTGAATTCAGCCAGTTTCCTTATAGGCATCTTACACTATCTGTTTATGGAACATGAGGTTGTTCTCACAGTGCTTTTGCCTTATTACATTATTTCAATAACATTTGTCTCTAGTGAAAACAATTGCAATTTCTTAACCTTTGTGTAATAGTTTTTCATACCTCAGTATCGCAGTAACTCTCTTCTGAAGTTTGCTTTGTTCTGCAGTTATCCTGTTGGACAGAGTAAGAAATATTTCAAAGACAGACATAAAGAAATTTATGTCTTATCTTTTCACTGTTCCTTTCTTTGTGGCTTTCTGTTGGCCAAGGAAAAGGCATTGGTTTTAAAACAAAGAAACCAAAACCAAACTGGTTTTGGTAAAAGCTTCATTTCTCTCACCCTGAAATGAGATTTCAATTAGAAGGCTATGTTATGAAAAGAATATTTTAAAGCCTGTTTTTCTTATTGGTTCTTGTTAGTTTACACTTGGTACTGGTTTTGATGTGCCTTTGGTTATCTGTTTCATGTAGTTAATTCACATCTCTATGATTCCTGTCTGGTTTTGGTTAATGTAAATCATTTATTCATTGGCCTGCCCTATCTTACACTCTCCACTTCTTCTGACCAGCTTTTTTCTGCCAACCAAACTACAACTCCTATTCCTGTTTTTGTAGACCCACGCTATATGTGCCAGGTGTCAGCTGCAGTCACCTCCTTCAGATGCCTGAAACATCTCTGCCAGATAAGCTGGACCTTGGCAACTCAGTCTCCTGCTTTTCTTTTTATTTTTTGCAACACTTAGTTTGTTTATGATACCATATCATAAAGGTATGTGATGTCAGGGTGCTAAAAGGAGACTGAAAAAAAATCAGCTCAAGATTAAGGAAGAGTAAAAATTCCGTTGTGGTGAATAGACTCGATGAATCCTAGTGGGGCTGTTCCTCTAAAATAGAAGTGCCAGCCATTCTTAGTTTTTGTGGGAAATTACATCATTTTATTCAAAACCATACAGCTGGGTATGCATAGAAAATATTCTACACAATCTGAGCTCTCAAGGAATTAAGGAGCCACAAAGATGCTGTTCATGACAATGTCGCAGGACTGACCTATTCTGACAGCAGAAGTAGGAAAGGTGTTAGTTTGGTCTCAGGTGTGTTTTGACAGAGGCTAACAAGTGTTTACTTAAAACAGAATTGCTCTACATTTCTTGATCCAGCAAAGAGATGGGATGAACATACCATGGCAGAAAAAAGGCAAAAGAACTTGGAGGAAATTCTTACAGTAGAATTGTGGGTCATAACTCACAGCAGTTAGTAATGATCGACATTACATCCAGTGAGTGCTGCACTGATGAGATTTGGTCCTGATTATGCTTCAGGTCTTCATTGTGTAGAACTCTTGGTTAGAAATGGGTAACAAACCTTCAATGCTTTTGTATAATCAGGTCTAATTTTAAACATTAAATAGAAGCATGAGGATTAATTGACTATTTCTTTGGCAAAGGTCTTCGTCATGCAAGACTGGATTGCAAGGCAAGGGGGGGTTTGCATTTCCAGTTAACAGACGCTGCTGCTGTGGCTTCTAAAAATCATTTTGTGGTTTTGGGATGCAAAGTTCCTCTCTGAGTGATTACCCGGGAGAGTGGAACAGATGCTCTCTGTTCAAGACATTTGAGTTTTCATTGTCTCACAACACATGGAGGCTTTGAGACTGTGGCTTTATCCTTTTGGTCACTCATGAAGTTACTCTGTTCCAGCGTGGCTGAGTCAACTACCCACCTCCTCAAACTGCTTGAGGTCAGTTATATAATTGCTCTTTGCAGATAAGAATTAATTAGCCTGATTATTTTTCATAGTTTTTGGATGGGTTCCCCACCTGGAGAGGAGCAATTCCTCTGTGTCAGTGACTGATTGCTGAGCCAGAAGCTTTCTGCCTTGCACTTGTAAGAAATGCTGACTGGTTCTTTGGGCTGTGTTAGGAAGCAGGCAGCCTGTGGTTAGAATGCACAGGATAATAAAGCATTTCTACAAATGAGCTGGCCAGCCCAGTGAGCTGCTGGGTGGCTTTGGCTTGTGCAGTGCTCCTTTCCCTTCTCTCTGAGATCGATAGCATGTTAACAAGTGGCAGGTCAGGTAGCTGTGTTTGCCCTCCTCCCTGTTCCTCCTACAAAAAGTGCGTTCTTCTGGATGTCTTAGGTTTTTTTAGAGTATTGCACTTTACAGCTGTATTGCTTAAAGAGATCTGAAAGTCATCCATAAAGGAAAAAATGCTAACATTTGAGGCATAGCTGTTTATTTTCTCCTGTTAATACTAAAGTCACTTCAGGAACTGGCTGGGTGTACCTGGGGAGCTTCCCATCATCCTGACCATTTGCTGTTTTCAATATTTTGCAGTAATTACACAGTGCTTTTTTAACACTTTCCCCTTGACCAAAATGCATTTGTGAGAAAATTACTAAGTCACAGCACGAGTCCTGCTAAGTTTTACACACGTCGTTAAATTTAAGCATGTGAAGAGCTCCAGGACAGTTACCAGGATTGCTCAAAAATGTGGCTGTGGGTTTGAGGCTGTGTTGGAGGAAGCTGTTACTGCCTACAAGGGTCTTCTCACCTCGGGAATGGAAAAAAAAAATGTGCTTGTCAGGTGCAGGGATATTAATGTGGGAAATCTTTCTTCATTCAGTTGTGTAGGGTCCGGTATTTGAAGGGTTTATTTTGTTACATCACACGTGAATGGTACTGAGGTGGTTCTGCCAATTAACTTTGTAGGATTTTGTTTAATAAAAATCAAGTCTCACTGGAAGCCTGGGACACTTGCTGTAATAAAACGATTATGGATAGCTCCTGATGGCTTTTAAAAGCTGTTTAATTGCTGGTTGTGTCAAAGTAAGCAATTAGGGTCACTTAATCTACTTGATTATTCATCATATTCCTCTAGTAGTGTTCTATGCTTGGGATCTGTGAAAAAGTGCATCTTGAGAAGCTGCTGCACTCATTCATAGCCCTCAGTGCAGGGCACATGTAATAAGAAAACCCAAGAAGGAAAACTTCGTTCTATGACAGTGCTAGCCCCACCACAATCAGTGGCAACTGAATGCCCTTGTGTTGCTACAGCAGGAGCTTCAAGGAAAAATGAAAAAGTCTAAAAATTTGTAGTCATTTAAAGGAAGGTTGGTCAAGTCAAGCAGTATTAATGGATTAGATCTTAGATGGTGCTTGCACATTTCTGTTAAACTCAGGCCAGATTGTTTTAAGGTTAGATGGTGCAGATAAGGTCTCCAGTTCTTCATTTTTGTGATGCAGTCAGATGCTGCTGCCTAATATGATGTGGGCTGGATAACACTGCGTTACTTGGCATGAAGCAGAAGAATGTAAGAAGTGCTTTGAGAGCTTGTTTAGTGTCAGTGGCAATTGCAGAGGTTCGCTGGGATGGTTAAATGATTAAATTTTGGTCAGTAGCTTTGTTCTGTCCTGGATAGTTAAGGCAGACGTAAGGCAGACACAGAAAAAGGCCTTTTGCTTTTAGTCAACTGGCAGGGGAGAAAAAAGTGTGAAATAGGATGTGTCTCCAGTGCAGCTCTGACATCAGGGCCAGGTTTGTTCATCGAGTGGATTTTTGGGGAACCCAGACACTCAGAACAGCACTGGAGAATGATGTGTAAGTGTGAGCTGTTTACCACATGTACCTGCTCTGATTCCTGCTCTGTGCAGCAGGGACCACACCTGCACGTGGGCAGGTCGGAGTGACCTGTACCTGTGCTGTTGTGATCACAAAGAAAGTGACTAAATCTGTACCAATTTAGAAAAACATGGGCAGAAAGATCTCAGCCCCCCTCTTGAAATGAATGGAGCTTCTGACAATGGGATCTGGTGTTTGCTCTGCAGTGCTGGTCATGCAAAAGCAAACAGACCTTCTACTGGTGTTCAGTTCCTTTTCACAGAGCAGCTTAGTGATGGTGGGACCCTTGAAAAGAAATTTCAGTGCAGACAGATTGCAAAACTTCAGCATTCCGTGTCAATGGCTGTGTTCTCTGTGCTGTTCTGTATGAACAGGACAGGAATTGTATCAGCTGTGTGAATTCAGTATTGCATGTTATTAATGAATTAATACAAATTAAGAAAGCTGATTCACATAACAGAAGATGTTAAAGTAGCAGCAGTGCCTTTAACTTCTGCAAACTGAGCAACCATAAGGGTGGTGAAAAGTGCTGCTGGCCTGATGGAAATTCACCTGGCTGCTCTCCCATTCTGCTGGTTTTCTCTCTCTGCAGGCATGGGGTGTGTTGGGAGATGGAAATCCATGGGTAATTCCAGCCAGCAGGGCCCTCAGGATCCCAGACCAATTGTTAGCAAAGCAGGCACAACATTTCTGTAGCCAGCAGAGCCAAGGGATAAAAACAAGCTGAGAATCAGGGAGTCATAACTGGCTCTCTGATGCTCCACATTTTCTGTGCCAAACATATGTTGGTATAGAAGAAAGTCTGATTCTAAATACCAAAGTGTGGGCAAGATTTCACTAAAGTTTTCTGTAAAAGAAACCAAAGCTCTAAACTGTTGCTATATTTTACTGCATCTGCTGTGCATATGAGCTTGTATAAATGGACTGAACCAGTATGGAATTATGTTGTAGCTGCCTGTAAGAAGTGCTGACACAATCCTAAGGGTAAAACTAAGGTTTGCCATCACTTTGCAGGTAGCAGGTACGGTGTTCTGTTCCTAAGCATTCACAAAATAGTTCTACAGTTGAAGGTCTGTTGACTCAGATGTGCAAACCCAAAAGTTTGTTAGCAGGATGTTTGTTTGCTGGATGTTTGTTAGCAGGTTGACTGGTTTTTGTCCGAAGTGTAAAAATGTTTAATGTCTTCTGAATTCACAGAATGGTTTGGGTTGGAAGGCTCCTTGAAGCACATCTCATTCCCACCCCCTGCCATGGGCAGGGACACCTTCCACCAGACCAGGCTGCTGGAAGCCCCGTCCAACCTGGCCTTGAATACATCCAGAGATGGGGCAGCCACAGCTTCTCTGGGCAATTATTTTTATTAATTAATAACAGTGAGCTTCAGTCCTGTAAAAAATGCAAATAAACAACAGCACAACCCTGTTCTCAGCAAACCATCATGGTGAGGTTATGGAGCTGTTACGGTGACATGTTTGCAGTGCTTATGTTGATATATAGGCACAAATACATTTTAGCACCCTCTTTGCAGTTTATAGCCAAGAGTGTTTAACTATTTACTTTTCAGTTTTGACAGTCCCTGTAACAATGAGTATTTGGATCAGGTAAAACATTTTCATTGCAGATGCTGTATTTGACAAACTGTGTACAATTAATGCCATCTTTTTGGTAGCCTGTGACATTTTCAAGTCAAACCCAGTGCTGTGGACTCTCGCTTAGTGTTTCCATGCTGTTACCTGTGCCATCCCCTCCTGCGTGCCGTGCCCTTGGAGCAGTGACACTCAGCACTCGGCTGTCTGGGTGTTCGTGTCAGGTCACTCGCTCACTTCTTGTGCCCTAGCTCCTCTGAGAAAACTGGGACTGAGTCGAGCTGTGTGCACAAATACAGCCTGGCTTACCTGGAACTTGTACATTTGAAGCGCTAAACCGATTTTCCATGGATGTTACAAAACTCTGACAATGGGGAGTTACCTTTGGCTTTAACCTGACCCTCAAAAGGCTGTCAGATGTGTATGAGGGATCAAACTTACAGTTTTATCTTGATTTTTTATTATTATTTGTTAATATTATGGTATTTTGAGGCTAAATTGGAGCAGTTACCCAGCACTCTCCTAGTGGCTCTTGCTCACTCTCTAGCACTATTTGTCTACTAGTATTTAATTCATTCTCGATTCTTCCCCCTCTCCCCCCCGCCCGCTGCAGTTCCTAAGGGCGCTGCTGGCGGAGGGCAGGTGCGGGGCCCGGGTCCCCGCGGGCGGCTGCCAGCGGCCTTGCGCAGGTGGCCGAGAGGGAGGGAAGGGAGTGCGGGGGGCGATGGCCGGCAGGGGTGGCTGTCCGGGGGCCAGCTCCGTGCTTTCCCTTCTCTCCCAGCCGGCGGCCGGGAGGTGCTGCCGGGGGAGCTCCGCCCCGCTCCCCGCGCGCGGCTCCGCTCCGCGTTTTCCGGGCCGCGCCCCTGCGCTCGTGCGCCGATCCTCGGACGTGCGGGGCCGGCGCCGCTCGCCATTGGCCGCGCCGCCGTAGCCCCATGGGCGTGCGGGCCGCGCATTGGCCCCGCGCGCTGTCAGTCACCGCGTGGCTGCGTCAGGGCCGGGTGCGCGGCCCCGTTCCCTGCTGTGTGCGGGGCCGGCGCGGGGCCGGTGCGGGCGGGGCCGCGCCTCGCTCGTCCCTCGCTAAGATGGCGGCGGCGGCGGCGGCCGCGGCCGTGGCGCGGCTCGAGGGCCGGGAGTTCGAGTACCTCATGAAGAAGCGCTCGGTGACCATCGGCCGTAACTCGTCGCAGGGCTCGGTGGACGTGAGCATGGGCCACTCCAGCTTCATCTCCCGCCGCCACCTCGAGATCTTCACCGCCGCGCCCCCGCCGCCGCCGGCCGGCGCGGACGGGCCGCCGCCCCCGCCGCAGGGGGACCCCTCGGGCGGAGCGGGGGGCGACTTCTACCTGCGCTGCCTCGGCAAGAACGGCGTGTTCGTGGACGGCGTGTTCCAGCGGCGCGGGGCGCCGCCGCTGCAGCTGCCGCGAGTGTGAGTACGCGGGGCCGGCGCTCCGGGGCCCGCCGGAGGCCGCGGGTGCACATGGCGTGTGACAGGCGGGAGCGGGCCCGTCCTGCCCGCGCCTCCTCCGGCACCGCCCGGCACCGCCGCCGTGCCCTCCGCCGTGTCCTTCCCCCGCACGCCCGCCCCGCCGCAGCCCCGCACGGAGCGCCCGGTGCGGGCTGGAGCGGCCCCGGCGCTGGCGAACAGAACCGGGTACACCCCGGCTCCTGTTTACGGGTGTCAGAGGAAACCAGCCGGGCGGTTCTTAACGGGTCTGGGGGTGTCTGGGTTGAGGATTAGCGCTGGGGGAATCCTGTAGCCCCCTCGGTGCTTTGGCAGAACTGGAGGGTTGTTCTCCCTCGGTGCTCTGGGGGTTGTTCGGGTTTTGGTGGTAGTTTCTGCTGCTTTGCCTAATTTTAACGTTTATTCTTATGGGTAAACGGAATCATCCACGTGAAATGCTTCTGCTGGCCTTAGCGTTTTAAAATGTTTTCGTTACGTGACAACAAATGTTTTAAGAGGTTTTAAACGGTAATACATTCCTTTGCCATTACCAAACATTAACTGTCTGTGCAAAATGATTTTCTAGGGCAATACGTGAGGCCTGCCCACGACATTTAAGGATGTGTTGAACTGTAAATAAATGATCTGTGCTCTGAGGAGTCACATGTAGGAAAAGTGAAAGTGTTTTGGTTTAGTGTATTTTAGCTGCCTTGACTAAGAAATACCTAAAACGTTACGAGTGCTGTACCTTTATAAAGCACATACTATCAGTGACACAGCCTTAATGCCCTATGAGCTTTTAAACTGTGTTTAGGACATTGATGCTGTATATTTTCTCCTGTGTCTGCCTAATGTTAGTTTTCCCACCTGGTTTCTCTGTGAAAATCAAATTGTCTTACCTTGCTGCTTTCTAGGAAATGCTCATTCTGAAGGGCTTTAACAGTGCCAGTGTGTGTAGAGAGTTGTATAATCCTGAATATAGTCGGAGGACTTGTTTGACCTTTAACTGTCACTTCTGTTTTTGCTTTCTGTTTTTAATGTTAATAATTATTTGGCATGTGGTTATATGAAATGTAGATCAAATACTTTTTTTCTTTGTAAGTACTATGGTATAATATACTAATTGTAAGCACAATTGTACATGATCTGTGCTGATTTCAAACAGTCTACAATTAGTTGGAGTAATTGAGTCAGTAACATTCTGTTAAATGCTTAAGACCTGAGGAAAAAAGAAGTACTTCTTCTTCATGCTGTCCACTGATTTGTAATTTATTCTAGTTCTTTCCATCAGTGTCGCTTTTCAAGTGGAAAGAAGATTCAGAAGGATTTTTTGTCTCACTTTTTTATTGAACAGTGATGAAAAGTTGTGTGTAGTTAAAATTTCTTCACCAGTGAACGTGGGTGGTGGTGGTGCAGGAACTGGCATTTGCTCGAGTCGGGCTGTGTTCAGAGGTGACACCATTCCTTGGGCTGTGCATACACAGCCTTCAGTTTGCAGTGAGCTGGTGGAAATGGTTATGTCCTGGTTACAAATTGTAGGTGTGTTTACTAGCCATCCTGGCTAGTAAATAAAAGGTGCCCCTGGCCCGGGGCTGGAGTCACCATGCAGGGGGGGTGAGCACCACCTCGGAGGGCAGGAAGAGTCTACAGTGTCAGAGTTACACTGATGATTAAGAGCAAATGCTACTTTGTTGCTTTTGTAAAAATAAACCTGTTTCTAAAACACAAGTCTTACTGGGGTTGAATGGGGAAATAGTAGTTTCATTATTTGCAAAGCTTTTTTTTTTTTTTTAAACAGTAGTCTTCAGGCAAATTCAAAGTACTGTCTGTTCCTAGGAAGTCCTTACTGTGAATTGCTGGTGGTTAATATTGTTTGTAGTCCTGTTCTTGAGTTTTGTTGTAGATTTAACTGGTCACACTGAAGGTGGTCTCCTGGATTTTAAGAATCAAACTTACTTACTTCAGTATAATGTAAACATTAATTAACAGTTGAAATGTCGTGGGAAAGCGAGTAGTTTTGGTGTGAGCTCAAGATTGATGATTGCCAGCCTCCAGCTCAAGTAATCACCAGATCTATTTTTGTTGTTGTTTAATCCTACTCTGTTGCCAGTAATAAATATGCTTTGCCTATGACTACACAATCATCGGAAATTTTAATGGCAGGTGAAGTTTCAAAAACTCAGGGTGGCCTGTTCCTTCTGTTTGTTTTTAAGTGATCCTGCAAACCAAGAATGGAGGGTCCATCTCTGTTTTGTCTATTTAATAGTGACTTACAAAGGTGCCAAGTACAAAACTCTTACAGACTTGAAATGTCTTATTTACTTGTCACTAACAATTGTATGTAGTTCAAATGTCCTTGGGTCTTTTTTTTTTTTTTTGTTTCAACACAGTGTTTAAGTATGACTGCATTAATAATGTTACTGAACTCCCTGGTTTTGGAAGGAAAAAACAGAAATACACCTTGGTAGTCTCCTGCAAAACACACATTTTAAACATCTGGGGAAATTAAATTATTAATGTTAGAGTATACACTTACCTGTAATAAAGGCATATTTTTTCTACAGATAGAAATGTCATGAAACATGGAATTACTGTGCATTAAGATAAGTGTTCTGGTTGCTATTTTTAATGCTTCCCTGGAAGCCTCACTGGCAATTCAAATGTTGAAGTTATCAAGCAGGAGGTAATAGCAGTGGGAAGTGTGTTTTTGTTTTTGCAGTTCTTGACAGACTCCCATCCCTACTTGTGTATGTACAAACCAGCTGTCGTCTTATGAGATGAATCAAGTGGGGGTGGGGAGAAAAGAGCCATTTTTGAGTGTGTCCAGCAAGGAGCTCTCCTGTCAATGTCATGGCACACGTGGGATGAAAGAGGTTTCAGAGGCTCCTGCTCAAGACACCCAGATCAAAGCAGTGCAATTATTCTTCTGCAGCTACCTTTGAGATGCACAGGCTGTCCCTCTCCGGTTCGTAAAGTTCATGTTTTTTAATTGGTTTCATTTGCTGCTTGTGGAATTTCTCCTGCCTTCAGTGAAAGCATTGATTGGATATATTGCTAGGTAAATCATAACATCGATATTTGCTTTTGAGGTACTTGGCTGGAAAAATACCTTTTGTGCTGTGCAGAGCAGCGGTTGTTGCTGGAGCTGTTGTGTACAGCTTTTGGAGAGGCAGGATTCCAGACAGATGTAACTGATACAGCTGGAAAAACAGACAGACTTCTGGGTACAGCTTTGCTCTGAAGGAGTGCTTTTGTTTTGTTTTGATTTTGGGGTTTCTTGGATGTGCTTTGTGTATTGGCCTTTGAATTCACAGAAATCCTGACATCTTGGGCTTGACTGTTCTGGGGCAGTGTCTTACTCATTTTGACAAACCCGTAGATTTTTGTGTTTTAGTTACCACTTTTGGTTTTGCTTTTCTGGAAGCAGATTTGTGATTCATAAACAAGATACCATGAACATAGGAACAGCGTTTTTAAGTCAGAGCAGAGATGCATTTAGTCCATGACCTGCCTTCAGGAGTGGCCAGTAGCAGATGCCCAGGAAGGAGCATAAAAATGGTTTAAGACAAATGGTTGTGTTTCCCTTGGTTTTTGTTTTGGATCCAAAGTCAGAGTTTAAGTCTTGTTGAGTTAAAATAATTTACTGCTTGCATTTTTTCGCTCCTTTTTTTTAGTTGTTGAGTTTGGGTAAACCTTTTCTATCTGCAGTGTCTTTGGGTAGTGAATTCTGCAATGTAATTGGAGCCCGTGTTGGGAAAAATATCTCTTTTTGCTGAGTTTTTTGAACCTGACGCCTGGTAATTTCATTTGATCCAACTGAAGCTCTTTTATAGTAAGAGACAGTAAATAACTCTCCCATTCTGTCATTCATTCTGCAGACTTCTTTACATTACTAAGTGTGGGTGCTCTTACAGTAAATGACATCAAGTGCATTTTACTTTAGCGTAACGTTTACTGACTAATCCTAAGTCAAGCCTATATAGCTGAGAACTATAATTTTATTTGTTGGTATTCTCTTGCTTTTCCTCCTTGTAATGCAGAGGGCTGAACCAATAGTTTTAGTTTGGTCTTGTAGTCTGGAGCTACGGACTGGGGTTATTGCTGCCTTTAAGCAGTAGAAGTTTTCCTGCTGATGAAAGTTGGTCGATTCTGAACAAGCATCAAATGTATCTATTCCCTGAGTAAATTCTTTGGAAAAGTTAATTATGTTCAGTGTAAACTGCCCAGGAAACTGTGCAACAGATTGTAAAGAGCCTCAAATTTATCAGTGCACTTTCTTCTGTCATCTAATTGCAGTTATTTAAATTATGTGTGAAGTTGTGATGTCTGTTGTTGGAGCTGTGACTGCACATGTGCTCCATGGAAATTTCTCACTGGAAACATCTGCAGTTTGGCTTCACAGTGGAGGTGAAAGGATCATAACACTTCTTTGGGTAGTGTTCCTTGGTAGCTGAGGAAGAATGTGCATTGCTTGGTTTTGGATTATGGTTTATGTTCTAAAGGTTTTCTTATGAATAGAACAGTTAGATATTTTGAGCAATCAAAAAACCACATTTTTCAAGGAATTTGTGTTAATATATTCTTGCAGTCTGTACTTACAGAGTGTTGTAAGTCCCTCAGGCCATGTGGGCACCTGCTTTCTCCCTTCCTTGACACCACTCTTGACAGAGACAGTGGCTCGTGAGGGCGACAGCTGCCCGAAATGTTCGGGAAACCTCGTGCTTGATTTGTGTTCAGAGGTGTATTTTGGAGCTCCATACCGGCTGTATTAAAACTATCTATTACAAATTACCTCAGAGCATAAAACTAGGGAACATTGGACTTGGCTGTGACTTGACAGAATCAGACTCCAGAAACTTTTATTTACTGTCTCTGGCAGACACTGATCCTGTGCCATAGTGACTAATAAGGTCAACAGGGCTGTGTTTATAGGTGGGTTTTTGGCTACTTTAAAGTAGGATTTGCAAATGTCAAGCTCAGTAGAAGTAGTGTTCTCACTTAAGCAGATCTGATTGAAAAGGAGCGTGGGAGGACGAAGGTAGAGCACATATGATTTGAAATGAAAATAGAGATGAGCGGGAAGTTTCTATAGTAATAATTTGTTTTACAGTTGTTTCTGTCATCTCTTTTTTTTCATATTTGCCTCTCAATTACGCACACCTTCTGAGTGATTTCTTTTGTTGTTGTTAATAAAGCAGTGTTGCAAATTGTCAGACACCAATCAGGTGATTGAGGTAAAGCTTAAACAGTTTATATTTGGATTAATTCACATGCGATATGATTTTTCTGTTGGTATGATTGATATGTATATGAAATGTCCTTACCCAATTCTACAGTTTTACTGATCTTACAAATGTTCTTACATCTGTAGTTAGCTACAGGAGTAGGTACATTCTTTGTGTAGTTTTATGAAATACTACAAACTGGGAAATCATCTTTGTAGTTCTTTATCGTCTGTAAAGTTCCAGTTCTATGATAGAAGCAAGATTAGTGTAATTTTGGAAGAAAGGTGCAAAGTCAGTATTAAAACTGTCTGTTCCAAGAATCTGCAGTTGAAAGAGAGTTTTGAGATTCTTACTTCAGTTATAATAATGAGGTAGGAGATATGCAAATTAAATCATTCTTTGCATTGATTAAATCAAAATACCAAGGTGCCATGTTTGAGTAGTATGATACACTTAATCAATAGCAAAAGTAGTAAGTTAAATGAGCTAATAAAGAAAATATGTTAATCTTCCACCATGGCTTTTCAAAATAAACATGTATTATTGATTTGCTTATAGTTAGGTAAGGACACTGTCTTATAAATACTCCTTCACGAAGGTAGATGTGTTTTAGAGAATAATTCTGCTGTGGAGGAGTTCTGCTGCTCTTGGGTTTTTCTTTTTATTTTTTTGAGCATGTGCAATTGTCATGGAAAAAGCAAAAGATTTTTTTGCAGTCATGCCTGAGCTATCCAAAATAAGATTATGCTTCTCATTTGCTGTATTTTTCAATGAATGCAACAACTCGTCAAGACATCTCAAGTCCCATTAACTTATATAAAATTATGTAAAATACAGGAAAAAATACAATTTCAAAGGAAATCATGGATTTGTCGTGTGGTGTGAGGCCATGGCTTTTGCAGTTATAAGGAGTTTTCACAACAGTTCACTAATAAGCTGCTGTCTGTGCTGAAATACTGGGAAGGTGGTGGGTTTATCTGCTGCCTTGCTTGTTTTCATGATAAAAAGTTGATGTGTAGTGACATTTGTTTCCTGCGACTTCCTGCCTTTAAGGAGTTTTTTGACCTAGATAAAGCAGTCAGAGGGGAGGAACCATATTTATTCTGCAGCTATTCCATGTTGGATGGTATAGGAAATAAATGTTCTGTTCTCCAGTTAAGATTTCCCTCACTGCTGTTCTGTCACTGAAGGGAGCTGAGGCTTCAGTGAGTTACACTCAGTGAACACTTGCAGAGCTGGTGCAAATTTTTTGACATCATTTTTTACAGGGCAGAAGAAGGTCTGTACATGCTTGGAGTCTGTTTCTTCACGTTTGTGTGTGTGATTCTGCTGCAGCCCCTGCACGTGCAGCTTTGTCCTCTTAGGTTCTGCCAAGCAGGAGCTTGGACAAAGCACTGTCTCCGTGTGTGCCGGTGGGAGGAAAAGTTTCAGTATTCAGAATTTCAGAGTGTCTTAATGAATATTAATACGAACACAGCACTTTTGTGTTTGTCCATGTGCACCAAATGAAATGAAAACCCTGAGCCCATTGACAAGCAGTTCTGTCCCTCCAAACGTTCCTGTTGACTTCAGCAAGGCAGCTCCTGTGGATAAGGATGCCCATGGAATTGAGCTTTTGGGGAACCAGAGCAGTAAAGTAAAAAAGCTGGAGTCCTGTCATTATCAGAGTGTTAAGAAGTGGAACAAAATCGGTATAAAGTTGACTGGAATTAATTTTAATTCAGTGCTGGTTTAAGGCTTAACTTTAAGAATTACAGAAGAAAGCTCCAGCCAAAGCCTTGCTGAAAGCAGAAGTGACTTCAGTGTTAGATCAGACTGCTCAGCACCTTGTCCATTTGGATTCTCTGGGGTCGGGGGTAGCTATAACTATATCAAGTGCTTCATGTAACTACAACCCCATATTGAAAAAAATACTGTCTGTGTTCCCAATAGCAGAACTTTCAGAATGCACAGGCTGGTTAGAATAATGTGCAGCTTAGTGCTAAATCGTGGTAAGAAATACCTGATCACTACTGGATTTTGTGTGGTGATCTGGAGTAAATGCATTTACTGATAAATATTTACCGTGTTGTGAACATTGTCCTCACAAATAGTGAGGGCAAAAAATAGAATGAATCAATTGAAAAAAACCCCAAAACTGTCATTTGGAAAAGTACACAGGGCAGAACTGTAGAGTGAAAGCCATGACTGTAGAGAGATCATGAGATGCCTGTTCTGAGATGATGTGTCAAAGCATTGATGTGATGACTGTGTGGAAATTGGGGAGTGGCAACGGGTGCTGGAGCTTCACATCGTTCTGGAATCAGTTCTGTGTTAAAGAATCTTGCAGAACTGCAAGGATTTAAGTGGAGGGTTGCTAAAAAGAGTTGAAAGCTGGAAGAAGTCCCAAAGAGTGGGGGACATAAGGGGTTCAGTATGCTTGTTTTATCCAAAAGGAGTGTGAGGTGGATGGCTTGGTGTAGATCATTTCTTGGGGCTGAATTAGAGTACTAAAGGCTCTCTAATGGATCACACACACTCTGGTGTGGAACCAGAGGCTGTAAACTAAACTGTCAAGGTTTGAATTAAGCTGTGTTGGAATAGTTTACTTTCAAGAGTGGTGGGATATCTATCTCACCGTCTTCCACTGATAAACAAAAAAATAACCTTTGCTGTAGTCAGACCTAGTGACGAGGTGCAGAGCAGGTATGGCTGGGTGACATATCATGGCTTAGGGTTACAAGAGGTAAAGCTGAAGCTTCTTTACTTCCTCTGCAAGTCTTCTTTAATAAACTGTCATGGGGTTATAGCAGGAGACCATTTTATTACGTGTTTTAACAAAGAGTCAATATTTATCCTGGGTTTAAATTAAATTTACTTCTGAAGCATCAAACATGCAGTTGGGCATTTGTTTATTTACACTTGCCCGTAGTGTTCTCACACTGGTGTTGATGCTTTTGTTCACTGGGTCATAGTCTTTGTATTGGAGTACACTGTACTGTTTTAGAGATAATTTTTGTGTAATATAAAGTGATTCTGTGAAAATTTTTGTTCTTCAAGTAAGTCTTAGATGCAGCTTATGAGATATAAGCTGCTTAATTCTTGTGTTGATAAGAAATCAGGGTAGTGTATCATGGAAAGGGTCTTTATACCTTGTAGTGAACTTAAATTCAAGTTTTTTAAATCACTTAAATGAAGATTAAATGCATGGTTTTGATTCAGAAGTGGTGTGGATGAATTAGTGTATTGATAGAAGTTACTTTTAGATTCTGATTTTCACTGATGTGTTCCAGTATGGGAGCAGGTATTTTGCCTACCCTCTTCCTTCTTTTCTTCCTTTTTTCCCTGTCACAGCTGGGAAAAAGTAGTTTAACTTCCTTTGAAGCATCAGTTTCCTCAAAAAGATATAGCTGAAATGTTGGTGTCTTAGCACAGTGTACAATACAGGTTTTACTACCTGTAAGGTAGAAGTCTGATTATTTATGAAGATATAAACACAGTTTTCTAGCTTTTGTTTGTTTGTTTTGATGTTCTCTGTTGTTTTTTAAGACTGAGAGTACAGGAAAAATTTCATTTATCACTTTGTATTGTCCTCTGGACATATTTGGGTGTTGTAGGCAGAATATAAATTGAGCAGAGAAGGCCTAGACATGCAGTTTATACACTTCCGTAGTAGTCAAGCTTGTTAGTTACAATCAGTGCAGTAAACACCAAGGGAACTAGTTGGGAAGGATAAATGATGGAAGCTGGCTCTTACAGAAAAGAATTTCCTTCCTTGGGTGGTTCCACAGTCTTCTGGCCTTTCTAGACAGGTGAAGAAGGCCTGCAGAGCAATGAAGGAGACAGAGAAATAAGATTTTTAAATGAGTAAGGCTTAGAGAAGGGTGAATTTATTCACATGAAATTCTCTGTGGGGATAAGTTCAAATTTGAACCAGAGCAAACTGATTATTTAAGTAAGTAAAAATAAGGGTAAAGAGGATAAATGCTGTCAGGCACAGGGTGGGATTCTTGAGGTTGCCATCGTGCAGGGCCAGGAGCTGGACTCTGATCTGTGTGGGTCCCTTCCAGCTTGGAGTATTCCATGATTGATTTTAGCATCATATCCTGTACAGATTAGAAAAATGGAAGAAGACAATTCAGGTGATACATGGGAAAAATGAGGACACAGGCCCAAGGTGTTTTGTTTTAGAGTATGGGCAGGATATTCTGAGGTTTGTAGTTGTGTGAAGTATAAGGGTGTGCTAGGAGGCTTGAAAAAAGATGGAAGATTAAGATCATATCAAATTTAAGAGCTGAGGCTGAGAAGCAATACAACTGTTAGCCTTATAGAATGTAAGGAGTCTCTGACTTGGATATTTAATTGGGGGTATGTGATTTGGAAGGATCTGGGGTTTCACATTTTGGGTACATGGGCTGTGCTTTGGTGAACATCTGAGCTAAGGTTTCACTGCTGCTGTAATGGAGCATGGGAGTGAAGGTCCTGTTTTCTGCCGTGCTCCTGGCTGCAGGATGGCCTGTTCTTGGAGCTCATCATGTTGATGATGAGATGTTGGGAAGTTCATCATGTTTAGATGTTCATATGCTGCTGCTGTCTGCTTTTTTTGCTATTTTTGGGTGCTTTGCTGTTGCATTGAAGTGGCTCACAGAGAGGTCTGGCAGGCAGTGGAGTTGGCATGAAGTATGTGGTGGGCCTGCACAGACTTTGGGCAGCAGTCAGCTGGCTGGGACTTGTGGAATTGTACATTAAGGAGTTGCAGTTATAAGAGCTGTTATGCTATATGAAATAAAAATGGAAAGGAAAAGATTCAAAACGGTGTAAGACCAAAACTAATTTTGGTATACTAAAAAGCACTTGCAATGTAATGTAAAAATGTTTCTATCCTAAAAGTTCTTGTGACAGCATGCTTTTTGGTAAAGGGATATGTTAAATTAAAAAATTTTTTAAAAAAGGTGATTCTAAGTAGATAGGATGCTGACATGACTCAGTGGCGTCATACCTTAGGTTAATCTGTGCTTTCTGGATCTCTGTTTTTATCTCTCCGTAAATGTGAATACACAGAGAAAACATGAGAGACAAAGGGGTATGAGTTCCTTGGCTGCAGATCATCTAGTAGCAGAGGACAGAGTTAATGTATGGTCTGCATTCCATATACTAAATCACCCTGGCTCCTGCCTAAATCCAGGCTTTGCTGCACAGGTCACTAGTCCAGTTGGTGGTATATTGTGCAGTAGTGGAGTTACAAGTTCTAGAGAAAATTGAACATTAAGGATATAGTGGTGGTAGATGGTATTTTTCAAAATGTTATGTGTTGGTTTTGTTTGTAGTGTGTGTGGGTCCCAAAAAAAGCCCTTTTATCTCAGAAATAAGACTTCTCTATCTGTAAGGCAGGCAGGTGAGTGACTAGAGTTTGTGCAGCATTCTGTGGACTGCCTGAAAGAAAAGCATTATTTTGAAGGTAATTGTAAAAACTTTACTGATTTTTTTACATGTCTTTCATTGCAGGGACTGCTTATATGGATAGTACTTTTTCAGAAAATACATAAATCTGCTGAAGTTGACAATGCAGGTAGATCACACATGATTTGGATTTCCTGTGGTGTCTTTTGAGGGCCTCAGCTTGATAGGTTGTAGAAACATCTCAAACAAAGGTGTGGTTTGGAGAGAGTTTTTGCTTCTTTATGCAGGACAGCAAATCCAGAGTGCCATCGAAGGGAAACATTATTATAGTAATTCCATCAGTGGAGTTGATCCAGCCTTCCAAAACCACTTGGGTAGCAGGCTTGGAAGTAGCTGTGCATTAGCTTCCTGCTCTGATGGAACTGACTGCTCACCCTCACTGTGAGCCTTCTTCCAGGGGGAATGAGGTGCAGCATTTCAGGGAAACCTTCCCTTGCAGGAGGAGCAGATGATAACAAATATCACCCTTCATTCCTGTGCACTGTTTGGTGGACTTGGATGCTGACAGAGGTTAGTAGGAGTGAGTTACATAAATGTTCATCAGGCAAAACCCTGCTTATCATTTCCAGAGATGAAAGCAGTAAATAATGCATTAAGCAAAGAGGTGTTCAAGGGAGTTAGTTGTTTTCTTTCTTTATGTGGATGTCCTGGGTGTGGCTGGGTTAGGCTCACATAAGATTCTAGAGGTGTTTCTGTCTCATCTGCCTGAGGTGGTGTGTTGGTATCATCACTTCATACACTTATTTTGGAGAAACCAGCCAAAGCACTTGTGTGTGGGTCTAACCCAGGATGTTTTTATTACCAGGGAGAGGGGTTTGGTGACTTTGGTTCTCTCTGCCCTTTCGTATTACTGAACATTTTTGCTTTTAGTAGCATTAGGGGGCTGCAAGGCAAACGCTGAACTTTGTGTTCAAATGCTATGAAAACCCTTCTTTGAAGAGCGTGCAATATATTCTGAAGTAACTTTATTAAAATTACTAGATTGGGTAGTAAGATTCTGGTAGAATGATGAAATGCATCCTCATGCAGCCCTACTCTCAGTGAGACTCTCAAGATCCTGGCACCACTTTTGCAGCTGCATTGCTGAGTGGAAGAGCAAATGCAGCAGTTTGAGGTGGTTCCCCTCTGCTGGGAATGCAGGTTCTGAAATGAATGCAGGGCTGAAGTCTAAGTGTAGGGTGGGCTCTACAGTTTGTGGTTGGGTACAGTATTATTCATTCAGCTTTCTAGATATTGATAATTGCCACAGACATTTTGGACCTGGAAACCACAGTGTTTCAGTTGAAATGTTCATGTGACAGGCGCGTGTAGCAACACCGGAAAGAGATGCAATAGGTAAAAACCACAGGAGAAGTTCAGTTGTTTGTTTATCCTCCTAAATTGAAATTCAAACCTTTGTTTTTAAAGCCTTTTCCTGGTGTTGGTCTGTCCATAAAGCTGAGAAATGCAACTAGTCTATTAATATCAACCCTTTCTGTAACAAAACTTCATTAGGACTGAGATTCTGCCAGAATTCTGTTTAAACTTTTAAAAATATTCAGTTTTCTTTGTTTCTTTCTCTGTTTTGTTTTTTTTTTTAAGATTTTTTGGTGGCCCAAGACGCTGTTTTCTCATATAGTAATTTTTCCTTAACTGCATCATAGGTATAGGGAATATTACCTCAAATAGGAAAAATCAGCACTAATTGTTAAAGTGGCAGAAGATAAAATGAAAAACCTCATTCACAGTTGAGAGAACTCAGATCCTTCTACTTTTCTCTGTTTTACACATAAAAGTTGAATTCAAAGCAACTCCTGATGAAGGTTTTAAATTTCCTTCATGAATTTTGGCCTGTTATGAATGGTTTTTGCTTTCTCCTGCAGTGCAGGCAGCCAGAGCACTCATCTGCCAGCACACCCTTGTACACAGATGTTGACTTTCCTGTCAGTAGTGAAATAGCCCTGCTTGTTTTATGGGGTGGTTATTCTGAGGCTGGAAGATTGTTGAGCCTGGAAGAGATCACTAACCCCAGCTTGCTACTTAGCTATAAATAAGTTTGGTCTGCTGTGGACTAGTAAGTACTCAAGATTCTTACGTGAGGTTATTCACTCTTATCTAGGGCTATCAGCAAACTGGGTGGTTTGAAACCTTTAAAGAAAAGAAGCATGCAAGCCTTGCAAAAGAGTCAAAGAAGCATTTGAGTATAAATAATTCAGCCCTCAGCCAGAAAGACAAAACAAAATTCTGTAAAAGCTTTTAAGTTTGGGGGTCACGTTTTAAAGTTATTTTGGCTTAATAGTAGCTGAAGGAAAGATTATTTGTATTTGTGGATGTGCATTCTTTGTTTTAGCTGCAGTGTGGCTGAAAGCGTGCCATAAAATAATTGAACATCATCTGAAGAGCTTGAAAGCATGGTTACATAGAATACAAAATAACCGTAGTGTGGGGGAGTGTGATTTTGAGTACAGGGAGAAGAAACTGAGTAAGGTGGTTTAATCAAAAAATGTTGGTTGTAAAAATCAGACTTTTCCACAGTTTTTGAAATGAAAAAAGAGAAATCATGCTGCTGTGGAAATGAACCTGGGAGATGGCAGTGTAGGAATGTGTGGTCCGGGTTTCTTTGTTTGGGAGGCTCGAGGAGGCAGGGTGTGGTTTTGGTAATTCTCATAATACTCCTCTGATTCCATTCTTTTAGTGAAAGGTGTTGATGTGCCTTATTCCCAAGAAAACTCTAGTTTCTGCAACTTGTTCTCTTTGCAACAACATTTGATGCTACAGCATTCGGTGGTTTTCTTGTTCCTCCAGTTCAATTCCTTTTTTGGAAGGTCTAAGTAGTTTAGGGTTAATTACTCTCAGATAAATATAGGTAAGTCCCAGGGGGGTTGGGAGCCTGTTGCAGTGATATTGCACTTCAGCTGGGACATCCCTGGGCTCTGGCTGGGGAAGCATTGGTTACTGGGTGTGTTACACCAGCACAGTTTTGTCCTTCTTGTGACTGTTTTGTTTTTGTGGGAGCTGCTTGTTCCAATTTTCCCCAGGAGATGTAAAGAAGAGAACATACACAGCTGTCCTGTGTTTTTCTAGGGATGTTTTGTGGTAAATAAATTGCTGACTGAGAACATACTGACAGTGTCTGACACAGAGCAAGGAGCTGGGCTGATCAAGTTCTTCACTGAATGAGGAGACTTTTATTTTTAAATCCGAAAGGTCCTTAGATACTTGTGATGGTTCACACCATCTTTAAGTCATTAGAATAACCCTCTTAAAGGTGTTCTAAATGGAGACAGGATTTGACTTGTGCAGGTAATGATTTAATACAAAAATACAAAGGAAAGAGCAATCGCTCTGGGGGATTTCAAAATGAAAATACTACATGATAGGTATTGAAAGGGAAGTAAATAGATCTAATAGTAGCTACTGGTTTGGGTGCTGAAGGGGCTGATTGGGTCAGAAAGGAGTGGGCAGCAGATGGGTGATCCTTCCCCAAAAGGATCCATGTGTCAGCAGCAGAAGCAGCATTCTTGTACGACTTTGACAGGAGTGGAAATGTCTGTAGAGTGGGGAGGCAGAGCTGGCTGGTGCAGACAGCAGGTGTTTGAAGTTGCATGTTTGAACTCCATCTGAATCAAGTTTTTCCCCCCCCCTGTGTTTTGGAGTCTTAAAACATCACCATTGCATTTCACTGTCATCTGGGCCACGGGTGGCATCGTGTTCTGTATTGCTGTGTTTGAGGTGGTGAATGCACAGAGGAACTGAGCACAGCTTCAAAGGGTGCTGAGCAGTTTAAATGTGTGTACAACTCAGTCATAGCCTGGATCCAGGCACAGAGTGGCCTTGAGGAGCCACAGACACTACAGTAGTCATTTTATGTAATCTTAGATAAACTGAGTCTGCTGCTTTTAAAGGTTGCTTCACGCTACCACTGGTTATATTTAATATAAGCTCTTGAAGTGAGTTAGTGCCAAGCAAAGCATTGTTTGGAGTATGGAGAAATAACCTGTGAGCCAAAATTAGCCTGTGTTCGTGTGGAGTGGTGTGTGTTTCGTCAGGGCTGCCCAGATCGTGTCGTCCCTGAAGGCAGCACATTTCAGCTTTAAATGTTTAAGCTATTACAACATGGAACATGCTGGTGAGTGGTGCCAGTAACATACGCTGAACATATGACCAGCACATGCCCCCACTTCAGCCTAGGCCATGAATTATTTACTTTTTGTTACAAGCTGTTTATTTTTGAGAGGTTTTCTCCCCTCTGTCAGTGTCAAGCACTGAGCCTTTTGTTTCTTTTTTTTGTTTTTTTTTAATCTTCTTTTCTGCACTTGCTACTGATTCTGTGTTTCTAAAATTCTCTGCTGTGTTTACCACCACCCCCACCCCTATTTTGTTGTGCTCATTCTCTTAGGCTGCCATCCTGGGTAACTCCTGTGGTAGTGTGTTTGAAACTGTGGAGACCAGTCTGATTATTTTCAGCTGGTAATTGAGAGATAAAATGACCTTACACTTAATCTTTTGGGACTTGGTCTATGTTCATTAGTTAGCTGTGATACCTCTTCTTTGTGTCAATTTTTTACTGTTATGTTTCACATCTGTAAAATGGCAGGGTTTTTCCCTCATCCCTTGTCATCTTTGGTTAAATAAATGATGTGAAGCAGACACTCCATAGGCCTTTTCTCATTTTAAACTGATTTTTGATGACAGCTCAAGTTCCCAGACTGCTTGTGTCTCTTCATTTGCAGCAACTCCGTGCTGTGGATTCTGGTACAAAACCTCTGAGTGAGCACCGACCCAGACTGATGGGCTGGGGAGCTCTGGAGAGCAGCAGTAGATAAAACTTTAATGTACATATAAATATATTGCATCTTTACTGTGTGTTTCATAACATTTTAGGGAGTGTTACCTCTTGGATGGGATCAAGCTTGACACAAAATTAATTGGACTTGGTGAGCTTTTCAGAATGAATCATCTCGTAGTTATTTGTGTGCACTGTAGGTAACAGGCTTAGCATTGCATACTTCTTTATATAGATTATTCTTTTAAATTCAGTTTTCTCCTGAAAGTGCTTTGAGTTAAAGGAAACACTGTTACAGAAGACTTTTGCTTCTCATTTTAAGTATGTCTGTAAACTTGATTTTTCAAGCATTTGCAGTAATTAAAAGTATCCTTCTCACAGTTCCTGTTTTTAGAAGCCTTTTTTTAACATTCACATTAGATCTCTACAGTAGCACAGGTTCATTAAAACAGCACTGTCTCCTTGTTTTAACCATACCTTTCAATAAAATTCAGGACCTGCAGATAAACTGTAAATAACCCTTTGGTTTCTAGGTTAGTTAAAACAAACTAATTGGGAGTTGGGGCTGAAAGAGCTGTCCTGTCCTGCCCTGTGTGTGAGCTCTGGCGTTCACGTTGTGTGCTCAAGTCAGATTAGTTTACTGGTGGGCCTGAAAAACAATCCCTGGGAAGAAAAGGGGAGAGGCTTGGGATTAGTTTTCTGTCAAGTCAGAAGTGCAACTTTTTCCATTACCGGATGGGAAGATACTAATAAGATTGATAAAGTGGTTTTATTGGCATTTCACAGAATCATAGAATTTTTTAGTTGGAAATGATCTTCAAGGTCATTGAGTCCAACCATTGACCCAGCACTGCCAAGGCTACCACTAACCCATGTCCCCAAGTGCCACAACCACATTTCTTTTAGATCCCTCCAGGGATGGTGACTCCACCACTGCCCTGGGCAGCCTGTGCCAGGGACTGACCACCCTTTCTGTGAAGAAATTTTTCCTCATATCCAACTTAAACCTCCCGTGGCACAGCTTGAGGCCTTTTCCTCTTGTCCTGTCCCTCGTTCCCTGAGAGCAGAGCCTGACCTGGCTGCACCCTCCTGTTACGAGGTTCCCCCCTGAGCCTCCTTTTCTCCAGGGTGAGCCCCCCCCAGCTCCCTCAGCTGCTCCTGGGGCTCCAGCCCCTTCTTCAGTTCTGTTCCTTTCCCTGGACACACTTCAGCCCCACAATGTCTTTCTTGTAGAGAGGAGCCCAAAACTGGTCACAGGATTTGAGGTGGGGCCTCAGCAGTGCCCAGCAGAGGGGACGGGTACTGCCCTGGTCCTGTGGCCACACCGTGGCTGGTACAGGCCGAGTGCCATTGGCCTTCTTGGCCACCTGGGCTCGTGTTCAGCTGCTGTTGACCAGCACCCCAGGCCCTTTTCCCCCAGGAACTTCCCAGCCACTGTGCCCCAGCCTGCAGGGCCTGTTGTGACCCAAGTGAGGACCCAGCACCTGGCCTGGTTAAACCTCACAACCATTGTTCTCAGCACATGGCTCCAGATCCCCCAGCAGAGCCTTCCTGCCCTCCAGCATTCCCACCCAGCTTGGCATCATCTGCAGAATGACTGAGGGTGCCCTCAGTCGCCTTGACCAGATCACAGATAAAGATGTTAAAGGTGGGCCAGTGTGAAAGCTGTCTCCTCTTGGAAGGCCTTACTCTTTGTGATCCCTGATCCTGTCTGCAGGGTCTAGCTGCCTCCTTATGCTGGCTCTGGCACCACTAGATCCCTCATGGGCAGGTACTCACATTAACCCCAAAGAATACTATTTTCATCTTGAAAAGCATTGTTTTGCTGGTCAGTTGGTGCTGGTTTAGTCAGTTTTATCACTGAGGGGTTTAACAAGCTGAGGTGTCCCTGGCCGCCCACTCCCCAGGCAGGATGGATCCTTAGTGATTCTGGTCGTGAGTTCACAGTCACAGATGTGATCCACAAACCTTGGAGTAAGAAAAAGAAAGGAGACCACTGTGGACAATGGAGTTGGACTGGAAGAGCAACAAAGCTGTGCTGGTGCTATTTTTAGTCCAAACTGTTTGTGTGGTTGATGGTTCTCGTTTTGCGCTTCACCACAGACATATCTTCAAACACAGATATTTGATAACCGGTTTCTGTAGTCTCTGTTAAACTTTGTGTTTTGTTTTCTGAACAGTTATGAAGAATTCAAGGTTTCACGTTGTCTTTCAAGCTCTCTGCATCAGGTGGAGGTGTCCTGTCTTGTTACCTTTGCAGTTCTTGGGGAAAAGTCACTAATTCTGCTAGCGCTTTCATATAAACTGACTGGTGTTTTCTCAGGAGAGTGAGCAAAACTGAGTGAAAGATATAATTTATAAATGAACTAATTAGTGCTCATAAGGTCTTCCTGATGTGATTCCTGGTGATGATTAAAGGAGTGATAGTTTAAAAATATCTAATGCACCTTTTTGACTCTAAAAAACAAGCAAACTTGTGCGTTAAAGTTAACATTTAATGAGCAACTTGTAAAAAAATCCTGATTATTTCTTATTTTGAGAAAGGATGTTGAAAAAATGTAGGTTTATACAGACTGGTTTTATTCATCTAAGGTGTCTGATATCTTAGTTTTTAGCTTTTCTGACTTAAAACTTGCACATTGTTGTATACTGCAAAGGTGTGCATGCTATTGGAGTTCTGGGAAAGGCCATGGTCATGCCCTCCAGAATTGTTAAAATGTCTCTTAATTCATATTTTAGTTATCATCTCCATTTCTGCTTTGCTTTTTCTTAATAGGATTTAGAATATTAGTCTTTTACTTTTCCAGATGGCTATTTCTAAGATCATAAAATAATTGGGTGTATGAATTAAAACAAGGGAAATGGACTACAGATCTTTAGTAGTATTTGCTGCTACCTCTGTATTTATGGTAAGTTTAACTTTGGGGCCACCTTGGTTATTATGGTAAATGCCACTTTTTTTGTGGTGCTTCCTGTACTGACATAGGGATTGAAAAAAATACATACTCTCAGCATACAAATTTTGTCCTTATTGACAGAAGTGTAGTACAATGCCTGTACACATACAGGAAATTAGGAAACACTTTCTGTAACTAGGGATTAACATTTCATTCCACCACAGCACATCTTTCTGAAAATCCAAGTCTTTCAAATATCAGTTGGTTCTTATGTGTAAATGGAAACATGTTAATTTAAGTGCTGCGAAAATTAGTGTTTGCAGTTCTCTTTGTGCAGCAGCATATGCATTGATCTCATTTGCATCTCCTCAGCTTTGCCAGACAAAGTAGGTTCTGCAGTGGAATTTTGAAGTAATCCTATGGCTGCCGAAATTGTTAAACATGCAGTGCTGCGCTGGAATTTCACTACAGAAATTTATGAATTTGTAGCAATCAATATTTGTCCATGATAGAAATGTAATTTTAACAGCAAATGGTATTCTGCTAGAGTGAAGGTCCAGCTTACAGATGTGTGGGGAGTTTATAATTGATAATTTGGAGGATTTTTTGTTATATGACTGTTTTGACAGTTCCATTGAAGGAAGGTGCTCAGTTGGTAAACTGGGGAAGCCTGACTTGGACAAATGTCACTTGCTTTTCCAGGGAGGGTGAAAGTAAGACACCTTGCTCTCTGTGTAGGAAAGCTTTGCAAATTTCTTCTCATCCAGGGAAGTTTAATTGTTTGAGCAGTTTGGCAGGATCTTCCTCTGTCCAAGAACCTCTCTGGAGGTGATTGCAGCTTGCTTTTTTCAGCATTTCAACCATTTTATAAACTTAACTCCATCAATTTGTGTGCTCAAGAGGAAGAGTCACTCAATATTAATTTTTATCCTGGAAGTCTTTAACTGATACTGTGTCAGTTACTGCCTCCAAGGTTGCTTTGGCTCTGGCATGTCTCGCAGAATGACCAGAGCTTAAAGTAGAGTGAAACAATGTATTATGTACCAGGACCATTTATTTCCTTTTAGATACTCTGTTTTTAGAAAATTCTATGATCTGGAAGAACTAAATCACAAAATAATAATAAAAAAAGGTTGGAATTTGAAACTAGACCAAAAGAAACTGCTGTCAAGACATGGTTGGTTTATTCTCAGAAAACCTCAGATTGGGTTTGGTTCACACAACCTAACGAGATTCTTTTGTCATCACCCTCCATCGCAGGTTCTTTGTTGTGTGGGATTGATCTGGTCATTGTGGATTCCGACCCTGGCTGCAGGAATGCAGTTAGAGTAAACCCAGGCTGAATAGTGTACAGCAGTGCCCTTGATTTACATAGGATAAGAAATAAAAAGAACAATGAAAATAGTATTTTCATCACTAAAACAGTTTGGTTATTGCAAAAAAAAAAAAAAAAAAAAAAGCAAACAAAAAAAAGGAATCTGGCTTTTTCTGGCCAGTGAAAGTTTTTGCAATTTCATTCTGTTGGTATGGGGCAGGGTAGGAGTATGGTTAATTAAAAACAGTAGATATAACACAGATAAACAAAATTAAAGTGAACCCTTCAGTATCACCAGGGAGTAGGATGTGCCCTTGGTGTTGAGCACCTCCATCCGTGCATCTCATGGATGTTTTTGGGTAGTTCTGCACAGGACGAGTAACAGGAGTGAGTAACACTGTAGTAACCTGCCAGCTGTTTGTCACCTGGAATGAGGAACTCCGTGTTACTAAAGAAAACAGATGAAGAATTCTTTCCACATATTTTTCAGTATTAAGATATAAATTTTAGCTTTTACTTCTTTATTTTTTTAGTTACTTGAAATACTTCTTTAATTTTTTTCTGTTCAATAAGGGGGGAAAAAGTCTTGCTTCTCACAGATACATAGGAAATGAGGTTTGTGTAGTTTAGCATCTTCAAACCCTTCAGTATTTAACCATATAGATTTTAATTAGAATGTATGCATTTAATGTGCAGTTTTCATGGTGTAAAGTAGTGATGAAATGAAAGTTCCTTTAGCTCTGTTTGGGAGGATGTGATATATTGCTTAAGATATGTGTGTGTGTTACTTTTTGCCATGTAGGCTTCACAGCCACTACTGTGCTCCTTCACCAGCTCCTCTTGTGCAACAAACTCCGACTGAGGTTCTTCAGTCTAATTTAATGAAATAATCTCCCTTTTCCTGAAGACATATCTCTCACCTGATGTTTTGCCTCTTAAAGTGGTTGTAGAAAAAGGAAGACTTGGGGGATGATCCAATGGTTTAAACAAAGATTGGGTGTTGGGAAAAATATGTTCTGTTCCCAACTCTGTTGCACACTTGCCAAAACGGCTTGGCCAAGTCACAAATCCGTTTAATCTGTTTTTGAAAATGGGAATAATACTTCATGGGCAGGCAGATGATGAAATTTCAGTGCTCTTTTCCAGCAGTTTTTATCAAGGAAGAGCTTTGCTCTTTTAAAGTCAGTCCCTTGGGTTTTGAAGGGGATTACTTGGTGTGCAGGGTGAACTCCCTCCCTGCTCCCTGTTTTTGAAGACTGTTGGTGCTGTTTTTCCTGGTCCTTCAGGCTTTCTTACACGCACTGTTCCCATGTGAATGCTGCTATCCCTCAGCTGTGGTGTGCCTTGAGATAAAAACTCACAAGATCTGCTGAGCTGACCTGTGTGCAGTATGTCACTGTTCTCTAATGAAAGGGACAACAGTGGCTTAGTTATAGTTAAGACATTGAAAGTAGCACAGAAATTAGTTTTGGAGGCTTATCTTTCTGTATTAGTTCAAATTTCAAGCTTTCAAACAGAATGGTTAGAATAGTTGCATATTGGGAGTGTTCTCTTGTGTAGTATAATACAACACAGATTTTAAATTCAGGTGTCATGATGGCTTTTTAAAGCAAGATTAGTCTATGAGATGGCTTAAACCTAGTAAAACATCAGCTGACTTCTGCATTTCAGCTTGAGTAGTTTTCTGCTGAATCAGTGTATTAGCTGGAGATACCAGTGGCTCCTGGAAGCAGGAAACTGGAGTTTCCGTGGCTGGGACCAGAGCTGGTGCAGGAGGCCAGGGAGAGCCTGCCCTCTTCGGCAGCACTGAGCTGTGACATCCCTGTATCCTATGAAACATCCCCGAGGTCAGGCTTTTATTGCGAAGAGCCTGCTAGCTACCTGTGCTTCAGGATTCTTGGTTTATATTGTTCATTATTTACTAATTGTTTGGAGTGGGTTTCATTTTGCTTAATATTGAAGAGGTGTGAGTAGGAGTGTATGTTTGTGTCTACACCTAAACTCCCTTTAAACCAGTGCAACACAACCATCCCTAGCCCTGATTTAAACTACTTTAGGCTTTCTCCTTCTGTGTCATGGGCATCATGAAGTGTCTGCCCGTTTTCACTCACTGTAGAGACAGATGACAAACGTGCGTCCAAGTTTATGCTTGGAGACATTAATCCCTTGCCTCATGTGGCCATGCTGTACCCTTTCCTTCTCTGTACTGGTGCTCCTTCAGTACATGACAATGATTGGCCTGTGTTCTCATGAAAACTTTTATTGAGTCTATTTTTTTTATTTCTGGACAGATTTCCACTTGCGTGACTCTCTGACTGGTTAAATCATGTCTGTTGTTTTTATTTGCTTTTATCCTTCTGTACTTTCCTGCTGCCCCTTACACAGCCCACGATTTGAGAACTTGGCATGGTCTCAGAACAGCTCAGGAGGAGGAGGAGTGCTTCTTGAAGGATATTTTCCAATAACAACGTGCTTGTTGTAGATTAGTTTCTTTACTTTGTGGCTTTTCAGACTCTTTGGCGTCTTGATTGGTTCTTGAGTGCCCACACAAGTGACAAAGGAACCTAAATTTATGTCATACCTGTGGAGCAGTCAGTGCATAGAACATTTCTAGAGGGTCTGCACATTCAGGATAAAAGTTTTAGGAATTTGCAAATAGAAGGAAAATTGAAAAGTAGTTCAAACAAACATTCTGGAGAGCATGCATGGCTTAAAAAAAAGATCTCAGAATATAATACAAAATCTTGATTTCTGTTAAAATTCCCAGCCCAGCCAGTATCACCACAGTGAAGCAAATGTGGAATGGGTTTGAGCATCAGACATCTTTAGGTAGGCAACTGTGAAATTTAATTAATGCCCATGGCTGTGTGAGAGGAGGCTGAAAAAAGCCTATTCTTTGACCAGACAGGCAGATTTAGGGGGGAAATTAAACATTGCTGTCTACTCAAAGTTCAAGTTGGTAGGAAGCAGTTTTTGTCATTCTTCAATGGCCTCAGTTAGTCATGGATTTCTGTGTCAAAAAAAGGGTTGTGCTGCTCTTGGAAGCAGAGTTCTGCCTTGAAAAGCCCATCTAAAATAAACTTTGCTTCCTTGAATCGGGAATAATCATTGTGCAGCCCTGCCTCAGTGGGTAGCTGCTCTCTTGGTAAGGATTAGGAAGTTTGGGCATAATTTTGCAGTGAAATGCAAGTCTCTGATGAGGTAATAAATGAAGGCTTTTGTTACTAAAGTAATGTATGAGTCACAAGTGCTTTTTTTATGATTATGCTTGCGTCAAAACACATCATGACAGCACTTGTTCACTGTATTCCTCCTACTGCTTTAATTGTAAGGAATGTGAGATGCCAAGAACTGTCTGTTTGGCTCTCAGCACTTTGGTTTGCTCTGCTGATAGCTCTTATTTAACAGTGATTGATATTATTGGAACCTCAGTGTATCCATATGAACTTTTGCCACCCCCACGTGTACCCTGTGACTGAGACTGAGGTGCCAGGCACCTCTGAGCAGCCAACTTGGTGGTAAAGGATGGAGTGGGTTTGGTTTGTCAACTTTGGCTCAGCTGTGCTTCTAAATCCTGTGCCTTATGGGAAGTTTTGGAATGGCATTTACTGTCATGGAGAAAGTTGGAGCTTGCATATTTATGGTTAAATGCAGTTATCTGGAAGGAAGAAAAAATGATAATTGATTTCTGTTTTCCTGTTGCATGTGTTTTGTTTCTGTTTTTTAAGCAGGAAGCTGTTGTGTTATAGAGTGATGTATGTAGGCTCTGCTGGGACTGTTTGCAATTTGGCAAAGGTAGAGGCACTCAAGCTTTTGGACAAATTTTAAATTGTTTTTATAGTTTAGTAGGAAATGTAGAGATTGAGACCACACAACCTGGCTCTGCATACGGCTTTTGTGTACAGAGATGCTAAACACCCAAAAATGCAGTGTTTCCATAGGCGGAGTTTCTTTTGTATTCACGGGCTGGGGAGCCTCAAATTCCAGAGGCATTACATGAGCAGTTTTAATGAATTAGTGTCTGGTTTTCCTGCAGCAGATGTGACAAGCAGCTTTATAAGCTGCTTCCCATCGATCGCCGTTTTCCAGCTCTTTTGTGTCTTTCTTTTGCTCAGAGAAAAGCAGGGAAGAGCTCGGTTTCTACAGTAACTGCTGCCTACACTCCTGCCTGCAGGCCAAGTGCTTTCTCGGTCCTGCAGCCTGTGCAGGGCTACTGCATTAAAATTCTGTAGGTTTTGTTTGGGTTTCTGTTTTTTTTTTTTCTTCTTGCTGGTTTAAACATTTTGCCCTTTAAGAAAAAAGGAGAATGCAGTGGAATTTGCGATTTTGAGATAGGCAATTTTAATTAACCATGGCACGTTGCCGTGATTGTAAGGTAACCTAAATGTTTTTGCTGCTGATCAGTACCAATGTTGTGTGGTTGGTATGTAAAGAAAAGAGATCCTGGCTGCTGAAACAGGAACCTTTGAAAATCTGTGATACACTGTTAATGCCCGTTTCTGTAGCGTAATAATGCAGGGGAGGAGTGAGATCAGCTTCAAGTTGTTAAGAGAATAGAATTTGCAGCAAAATTTGCTGTAGTGGTGCAACTTCAGTGCACTCTTTTCAGTCTAAACTCTTAAATACCCTTAGAGAAACTGCTGTGAATACAGGGTTAAAAATGCCCAGTTTCTCATGACGTCAGCTCTCCGAGTGGGAACGAGCTGAGCACCATTTCAGATGGGGTCATGTGTTTATTACTCAGTTTGTATTCCTGCTGGTGATTCAGGAATGTTCCTGTTGTCGTCATCAATATTCTGCTGTCATAGGATCATTTTTTGACGCAGGCAGGCTTGTTCCAGACCCTTCTGAGGCAGGTCAGCACCGTTCCTGTAAGGAATATCAACCAACAACTTTTTACATACCTCTTATGCACTTGCTAAAACATGAGCAGGGAAGTCTGTAACTGAGGTTTCCCATGGGGGAGCCTGTAATTTACAGCTAGATTGTATTTCCAGCCTTTGCTTACAATTTGCTGCAAGTGTTCTATTGGCCAACTTGAATTAACAGGAGGCTACAGCAATATTTCATCACTTCTGATGCTGCATAGATCTTTGCTTTTGAATCTTAAGAGATCTAAGAGTAGAGATAGATGGATCAGTGATCTTGCTCTCTAGGGTGTTTTCCATCCTGTTAGGTGGCACTGTGTAGACAGTGGTGGCACACCTGAAAAAATACCCAAATCCTTGTGAAGAGAATGCCCAGTGCTCAGAATAAAAATTCTGATTGCTGGTTTAAAAATCTGCGAGTGCTTTGTTCCTTGTGGTGTTAGAGGTCGAGCATGCCTCGAGCCCTGCCAGTCCCTGTGTGGAGGACGTGCTGTGCAACGATTGATCTTTGGGCCACAGAAATCAATTGCAAAGGATACAGGGAATTAAGGGGAGCATGTGTGAGGTTGGGATTCAGTCCCCAGAGGAAAAATGTTGCCACTCTTTAAAGGGCAGTTGCTTTTCGGGTAACCTCTAGAAGTGTCCTGACTAGTAATGGCCAAACATAATTGAATGTAAATTTATGGTAAATTAGCCACATCAGGACTTAGTTTCAAAGCAGGGAGGAGGAGGAGAAATCCATCCCACCACAACGGATGTGGACATGGCCCCTTAGGAAGTGATGCTGTGTTCTGGCTGGGGTGATTTCTCACAGGCTGTGGTCAGCTGCCAGCAGGAGGGCATCAAAAAACTTCTTTCCTAAAAATCTACTAGAGGAGCTGAACTTTGTGTTACATTAATATAAATAAGTAAATTTTTTTCATCACCAGTCCCCCATCAATAGAGAAAACCAGATACTCCTTCTATTGACAACAATGGAGAAAAGTTTACAAATGGCATATTAAAGCTAAAATCTCTGACAGGAGCACAAGGTGGCACCTCCTGTGGGTGAACAAGCACCTACATGAACAAATTACCCATTAAGAAAGTTATCCCTGTTGGGGATTATAAGAAAATAATTATAATCTGACTAGTTTTATACTGGATCACTCTTTTTCAGTGTATCCATGATAACTTTTCCTATACTCTTAATGATGGCAAAGTGTTACAACAACACTTTTTTAATGTGATCCTAGAAAAGACTTTGTAAAACAAATATCTGAACAGTTACTTCTGTTTAAAGAGTCAAGACAATGCTTACTGTAAAAAATTGTGTGGGTTTTTTTTAACAACCTTTACTTAATAAGTAATCATTTAGTGCTGGGAGTTTTCAGGTGGGTACTCAATGTATGACTATTTGGATGGATTTATATATCTACCTTTGTTATTAGCTTGGAAGCCGAGACTTTAAACTGTTGGGTACATTTAGATTATCTTGAAATAAAAACATCAGTTCAGTTGACTTTGTCTTCTTAATAAGTTTTGGTTTTGTTGATTCTTTTAGCTCTGAAGGTGATGACTCTATTCCAGAAATGGACTATGGTATTGACTTCCAGTTCAATTAAACACAGCCCAAAGTCTTAAAAATAAATTCTGGGCATGAATAATTCAGTATGCCTGCTCTTGGTGTTGAGCAGTCAGAAACCTTTTGGTAGGGGATTCAGACAGTGAGGAAGTTAGAAGGTGTAATTGTGTATTTTTTGAAAAGGGTAAACTGAATGAAGCGGCCACTTTCTCCTTGGTGTGGGAATTGTTGCTTTTTCCAAGTTAACCAAGGTTGCTTCTTTCACGTGTCTCCAAGGCATGAAGTCCCATCTCTTCTTACAGGTTTCTGTGTGTTTTCTGTGTGTCAGTTCCATGGGTGAGGAGCTGGGTTCAGCTCTCTTTAGAGATGCACCTTTTCCCAGGACATGGAGGCACTGTACACAGGCTTTACAGACACTGAAATATGTAATCATACTTCAACTTTCTGAGCGTTTTTCACTTCCAAGGTATTTCTAGTTGTATTTGTTAAGACTCATCTTTGAAGTATTGTTTATTTAAAAACCAGTTAAAAACCACAGCCACATATTGTTTAATCTATAATTAATATCCTATTAATCCATTGTGATGGAATCAATAATAAATGAAGCAGCAAATGGAGAAAAGATGAAATTGGGGTCCTTGTGCTTCCAAACTGAAATTTACCCATTAGCAGGAAGTCAATCAAGTTGTAATTTCCAAGCACGATGTTCCAGTGAGCACCTGCTTGAATGGATTCACTGCTGGAATGCTCAGGCCAGAGGAAGAGGCTAAAGGACCTCAGTTATATTTAATTTTTTTTCCTGGAGAAGACCAAAGGTGGATCTTAATGCAGCCTTCCCTTGCCTAAAGAGTGATTGTAGAAAGCCTGGAGCCAGGCTGTGCCAACAGGCTCACAGTTTGGGCACAAGCAGCTGCAGAAGTTGCAATGAAGAATTTGTACCTCTACAAATGAGAAAACTGTTCACTGCTTGAGAGTGTAATTAGTGGAAATGAGTTGCCCTCTTGCTTGGAAGGCTTCAAAATTTGGAGAGACAAGGCCCTGAGCTACCAGGTCTAACTTGGAAGTTACCTAGATTTGAGCAGGAGATTGGGCTGGACACTTTCAGAGGTCCCTTCCAAACTCCATTTCTCTCTAGCTCTGTCTGAAAGATGTAAAAACTCAATTTTTGCTTGACTTTTAAAATGCATATGTTTCAAAAGTGGGCCTGGGAGTGTGCACTGTAGGTGATTAAGTGTCAGTGTGCACATCTTCTACCAGAAGTATAAATAAATGAATTGGCTGTGAGAGTCATTTTTACTGGAGCAAGGGGAAAAAGACCAGTTGGGAAGTAGATCACAAGTAGGTAGGTAAGAGGAATTAGAAAATGGATTAGTTTCAAATCTCCCTTCCATGGAAAGGAGACCATAGCCAGAAGTATGGTGATTTCCATGGTTTTTTGTTAGTTCACTGATCAAAATAGCAGAAGGAAGTACAAATAGTATCATCTCAGGCTGCTGTACTGTCAGAGAAAACTGAAGTGGAAAAGCTGTGTTTGGTGGTGCAGATGTTAATCGTGACCTCTGCTTCTCTTTGTGGGGAGTTAATGCTGCCTGTGTTCACCTTGAAAGTATTTGAAGTCAAAAATCGACACAAGCAATCTCCCAGATGCTGACTGGGTTCTTTTTTGAGTCTTGGCTTTTTAATGTGAAAAGTCGAAGCTGTCCTTGGCTCTCAGTAAATCAACAAGAGTTCAAAAACAGACACCTTGTTATTCTTTTAAGTCTGTTTAAATCTCAGGGGATCTTTAAGTTAACAGGGGTTCAGTATCACAGTCAGTGTGAAAGAATTGAGCTGTGCAGTTGTAACTACCTTGACTTCAGGGGTTATCACTGCTGAACCCTTATAATCTATTTGAATGTAAAATCTGGAGGTGCTGATAAAAGAACCTGCTGATCAAAGTGGCATGGCAGCTTCTGTCTGATTTTGGTCCTGGTTCTTAGAAGGCAATTAAACTGGAATAATTCAAAGGATACTGAGGCACTGGGTGTCACAGCAGGGTTTATGTACAGGGAAGAAATTGGATTCCTACTGCTATGTTTTGGTTTCCCAGATAAAGGCAGGATGAAATTCCTCCTTTCCAGTCAGATGGTATTTTCACACAGGCAGAACTACAAGTGTATCATCAGCTTTTCCCTGCAGTAGGGACAGAACTGCTGAGGGGAAGTGAGAAAATATTAGAAATACAGATGTGACAAAACTAGACTTTGCACATTTTACCCTGAGACACTTCTCTGGCACCCTGCAAAGTTCCTAAACTCTGCAGAGGTCCTGCCTGGACCAGCATTGCTGTTTTTGGCTGGGAACTGCAGATATATGAGTTTTTTATGGAATAGTTTGAAATGATGTGATGCTTCTTGTCTGTTTTCCAGTAGTCAACCCACAATGAGCTGGTTTTTAATTTAAAGAAGAATAACTGAGGTAATGAGTTGCATTTTAGTTGTGACATCTCCTCTGTGGTGCCCTGGGTCGCACAGTGGCTCCGTTGTGATGCTCTGTAGGAAGCACATGGACTTGTCATCAATAAATGTACAAAACAGCTTACAGAACTGCTTTATTTCTTTGGGGGTTTTTTGTAAGTGGGTTGTCTAGATGAGTTTCTCCTCCAGCAGCCATCCTGTGGTAGTGTATTGTGAAACTACTGTAAATGTTTGAACAGTGGGTAAAATCCAATTCAGCTTGTTGAGGACTAAATGTTTGATGAGGTCTCTCCCTGTGGGTGTTCTGTGGTTTTTGTTTAGTTCATTGTATAACTAAAGAATATGCCAAAACCAACTTGATTCTGATCAAATTAGAACATGTTCTATACTTTGATTTTGGATGTAAATATAATACATTTGCATAAATGCAATTTATTCAGGAATTCTGTTGGTTATTGCCTGAATTCCAGCTATAAAAACATGCTTCTATTAAAAAAAAAAAAATTTGCAAATATGAATCAATTGACAGATGTGGTCTTTTGATAATATTCTGGTGTTATTCGCTCTAACCAGAGAGGGATTTGTAAGTACCTTGTATCTTCTTTACTTACACTGACCTTTCAGGCTCAGCATGGGAAACGTAAACTGCACTGGGGACGCCTCTGGGTTTTCATGACTGTCAATTCCAAGTTTGTTTGGCACATGTAGAACCTCTGGAGTAGCCTTGGTTGGTCAAAGCTCCTGTGTTTGGGGCTGCTTTTTGTGGGTGGTTTTTTTCCGACCTTGATCACCGTTTGAGAGCTCCATGTCTGTGCTGTGCTTTGACACATGTCCTGCAGTGTGCCCTGGGTCAGAGAGCTGCCCTGGCCTTGTTTGCCAGAGATGCCCACAGGGAGATGATGCATTCAGGGTAAAATGGGAGATCTTTTAATAAATTTGTGCCTACATGGAATATCAAAGGAATTGCTGAGTATTTTTTTCTGCCTTTCCATGTTCCTTCCTGGTACTTGTGTGGAGATCCACCTCTTCCCTATCCGCCTCATGCCCATCCTCACCCCGGTGTGGCACAGGAGGACTCCAGTTCCTCAGTGGTGTGTACTGGGGTGATTTTTTTTACCAGGCAATAAGGATTGTAACCAGGGAATTAGCACCCAAAGCGATGTCCAATTCTTCCCATATTTTTCTTTGAGTTGAAATAAATTTGGTCTCAAAAGCATTAAGGTAAATTTGCAGGTATGGAATAACCTTGTGAAATGCATAGGGAAGGTGACTAAAGTTTAAACCTGTGTCAAACAGATGTTATTGTTCATTTTCTCACAGGGATTTTTACTTAATCTTTGGCTACTGTCTTTGCATACACTCGAGTGTTGTTGTTATTGCTGCTTAAAAGAAATGCTGGGAAAATATTTTTATTAGCAAAACAGCCAAGACCCCTTTCCATTGTCACTAAAACGGTACAAGCACAAAATGCTTTCGACTGGAAAAAGCGAAGAAATGAGTTGTTACTGAATATATGAAAAAAACCCAACCCAGAAATGGGTCCATTTAACTTCCTTGCTGAAATGCGTGTGCAGTTTTTTGGCACAGATTCTGTTCCTAATTTAGTACATTGAGCATGTTTCAGAAATAGGTCGTCTGTTAAATGCGGACACGGTCCGTACTCAGAAGTAAGACAGAGAGAAAAGGAAGGTCACTGTCAATTCTTTCTCTTTTTCCTCATCCTTGAGTGTGTATTATAGGGGAAAAAGAACCACTGTGGTGCATGTGGCAAGGGCCATAGTGAAAATCAAATGCTGCTTTTATTCTATAAACATCCTTAGATTCATTTTAAGACATGAAAGCCAAAACACACGAGAGTTCATTTTTAAGGCTACTCTGCAGCTGAGTGTTCCTGCCAATTCTTACATCACTTTTATGTTTAATATATTTTTCCAGAGAAATGATCACTTTTATTTACAGCCTTTTGCATTCATAGCTCATTTCTTACCCCTTGTTCCAGCATGTGCTTGTTTCCTCTCTGTATAAAACTAGATCTGCCTAGAAGCACTTAAAAGCAAAACAAACCCAAACACCAACATTTTGTGAGGTTTGTTTCTGGGTATAGTGTCGTTGGAAAGTCCTTTTCATCGTGTGGGAGGTGTGTAAATGTCATCGTGGGTTTAGTGCTCAGTGTAGTCTAACAACTTAAGAACGAGGAGGTAGTAAAGTTATTTGAACTGTATTTTTATAGATGCTTTTGTTGAGACAAAATTAAGTTTCTTATTTGCTCAAGATTGAGCAAATATATTTACTGAGAAGTTAGAAACAGCGTGTCCTGTTTAATTGTGTTCAATTCTAAATGCTGTGCACAGGGATGTAGGAAGGGGATTATCCTAAGGTGCATTCATTGTATTTTATTTTTCAAATTTTTAAACAGTTGTACATTGTTAATTTGTTGTTAGTCATTAAATTTAGGCATGTAATCCTTGGTAATACTTGAAAATGGGCAGTTTACTGAAATTGGGTCTTAAATTCAGCTCTGAAAAAAGGTATTCAAATGTAGTACTAAAGCAGCAGTATACTCTGTAAATGAGCAGAATTAGAATTGATATATGTTTAATTTAATACGTATTTTAAGAGAAAAGAACCCAAATCTCTTAGACCAGTCTATGAAACTGGTTAGACCTCAAATTGGCCAACATTTATGCTTCTGATTCATTTTGCTATCATGGACCAACTTGTTCATTTGCTGCAGCCATTCCTTGGCATCATAAAATAATGAGCTTTTGTCTTCAAAATAGCTCTGCTTTGGGGCTACTGCAAGATCAGGATGAACCTCAAGAAATTCAGAGACAATGCACAAACTGCCCTTGTTAGAAAGAATTGCATTTGCTTGTATTCCTTTACAAATGTCAGTTGCTTACCTGGGGATCTTTTTCTGGTCACGTTGATCTCCCTGTATGATGTGTAAAATGAAGATGGTCATGGGTAATTACATGAGACACTATGGCTTTTAAATTCTAAATGAGCTTAGGTGATAACATGCAAGTTATGCAGAAAGTCCTACATTCTGTAAACAAGTGGCTCATATATTTGTTTTTTTTTATTTTTCAGCTGTACTTTCAGGTTTCCCAGCACAAACATCAAGATAACATTCACAGCTCTGTCCAATGAAAAGAGAGAAAAGCAGGAGGCCCCGGAGTCCCCAGTGAAGCCTGTGCAACCCCAGATCTCTCCCTTAACAATAAACATTCCAGACAACATGGCTCACCTGATCAGCCCTCTCCCTTCTCCCACAGGAACTATCAGGTATTTAAACCCTGCAGGTGGGATCAGGGCCATGTACAGTCAGGCTCAGCACAAATTTCTCATTCAGTATTTTGCTTTTGAGGTCAAAGTTCAGCTGAAGCTCAGCCTTACCTGCCTCAAGAATCCCCCTTTCTGCTCTCATAGTTGCATGGGCAGTCTGTGATATTCTGGTTTAACATGTTAAATGTGTAACAGTCTGCTCAGGAGCTGTTGCATTCCAACAGTTTAAATTGCTTTTTGCTCTTGCATGCTTATTGCAACTCTTCAAATGAGACAATTTTAAATTACACCATTTTAAAGTGTTCTGATTTGCCACTGTCCTCCTGAAGTTCATCATCAGGAAAAATGGTGGTTTGGGTTATTATTAGTGTGGGAAATTGACTGATCTCTTACTCCAGAAGATTTGTTATTGGCTAGTCACTGCTGGAAGTAAGCAGACCTTTTATTTAAAACACAGGCTGAGGTGCAGAGCTCAGTGTCAGGATGGCTGATCCCAGGGAGGGTGATCCAGGATTTTCCTTGCCCTGCTGCTTCTGTGGTAATTGCAGCCCTTGTCCCACCTGTTACTTGGGACCAAACTCAATTAAGCACAAGCAACCCATCCTCACAAATGGGTAAAATTAGTTCAGATAGAATTTTTCAAAGTGTTGGAAATATCAGGAGCAAAACTTCCATGTCAAGGCACTGGAAGTTGTTTCAGTCATGTACGTGCTTTTGAAAGCTTTTTTGTCCCCTCTCACTTCCTGCATCTTCACTTGAATGAAGAACTGCCTGTGCTTGCTTTTTAAAAAGGTACAACTTGTTAATGAAATTTGAATTTAAGGATAATTGACTTCTTACATGCTTGCCAAGCTCTTGGTCTCTATCTTGGAGTGTTAATGACACCTGCCTAAATGATGGAAGCAGAGAGAAAAGATATCTAGACTTGTCTGTGAAACAGGTTTGCTTTCATATAAGAATTCAGGGAAAACACGTCTTACCAATGACAGAGCAGCTCACGAATATTTCAGATAATATCCCATCTATCAGCACTGTCTTTGCCTCGCTATGAATTTTGTAATTCTCTTCAGGGCTTTCATGCACCTGTTGAGCAGTTTATTACAGAGGAAAAAAAAAAAGATGACAGTTTTGAGTCTATTTTGAGAGCAAAGCTTGACAGTTTCTCTGCGAATCATCCTGTTTTGTAGAAGACTTGTAAACTTGCTTTGATTATACCATATGTGTCGCTTTGTCAATATATGCTGAAGTGAGCAGAGCAGAGGGATGTTGTCAGCTGATACGTGAAAACACAGAGCAGCAGTGACCTATATCTAAAAAAATAAATTAGCTACACATTTTGGCTCTAACCAAGGGTTCTTCTGTACAGCACTTAAAAAATGCCATCTCTCCCTTAGAGTAAGTATATCACTAGTAACAAATCATTGGTGGATTTCTTGTGAAGTGAAGATTTGATACTTTCAATATAAGTATATATTGCCCAATCTATAGTGTTTGCCTCTTTCTGCATATAAAGGAGGTAGTAAAAAATTTGAAGGGCCAGGCAGACAAACAAACCTTGACAGATGTAAAATTGTTAAGGCTTTAGTGGGTAGATCTAAATAGCATTGTCTAGATTTACTTCTTGTGATGTTTGGAACCATAGATTCAAAGATTAAAGATTATCTTTGGAGATAAGGCTGGTTCTGGGGGCACAGCAGGTGCAGCTCTTGGGCTTTCTAGTTTTTTGGCATTTCTGAGGGCTGCCTTGAAATCAGCTGCAGTATGAATTGCAGAGAGTATGTGTCCTTGTAAGAGAGCTGCCAAAATTATTTTGGGGAAGGGGATGGACCTCACCTGCTGACTTTCTCTTTGCTCTTGGCTAAAAAGAAATTGTAGAAGAAAATTGGCACTGTGCAGCTGCAGTTCCTGTGGCCTCTGCAAGGCAGGGGACCACTGGTAAAAGACGTTCCAGTGGAATTATATACAATTATTTCCACTTTTCTGTGGTGGATGGCAAAATGTGAAGTGTTAAGAGATACTCTTTTAGAGTTTGGTACCTTCTCTTGCTTTCTAACAGTGTATCTGCTGTGTTGGCCTAATACTGCATTAAATCAGCTGAGTCAGTGCTGATGCATCCCATTTATCGGTACATTTATGGTTTTTGTACATATATCTGTGTGTAAGTATGGGCACACACCTGTAAGCACTTAAAATAATACTGGTTTAGATTTAAATGAGAATCAAATCTTTTTTTACTTCACTGCTTGCTGTATTTTATCAAATGTGCAGAAACACTACACAGGAGAGATGATCTTTTGTGGGGCAGACTGAACACAAGCATATGGCAGAAATTCCATGCAAGATGTGTGTCTTGTTTCCAACGAGTGTCTGAAAATTTGTGGTTGCTGATGCAGTTAAGGTAGACTTAAGGTGGCAAATCTTACACAAATACAGATCAGCCTAATCAATCAGCTGATCCTTGTCCTCTTGAGGAGGAAAGCCTGAGCAAGGTTTCTTCCTGCAGTGGTTCTGATTCCTGTGGATGGGTTAGCAAAGCGTGGAAGGTGGTTTCTAATGGAAGCCCTGACAGCCCTTTAGCTGCAGCCTCACAGCTCTGGTAGTGGCTTTGCTGCAGTAAGAGCTTTTTGATGAGACATAATGTGGTGATATACTGTATAACAAAATAGTAGGATCTTCTTTTTATGCTCTACAGTGCTGCAAATTCCTGCCCATCGAGCCCCCGCGGCGCAGGCTCTTCAGGGTACAAAATGAGTCGTGGAATAGCATCTGACCTACATTTGATGGCTGACAATTCACAGTCAGAAAACGACAAGGAAGCTTCAGGGGGAGATAGCCCAAAGGTAAATACAGCTTGAAACCAATCCCAGAAATTACACCTGAGGTGAATGTAAGACTTGGGATGTTTTGTTTGCTAAAGTATGCACTGAGTGGTAATTGGAACATTCCAGGCTTTAAAAACAGTGTGTAGGGTTTTGTGATCAGATGTGAGATTGATTGATTGATTGATTGATTTACCCCTCTCCCCTTTGGGGGAGGGTCTGTGTGCAGTCTCAGTTATAGATCTGTTTGGAGGCTACTGAAAATTCTTTGCTATTATACGTATCTGCAAAATTTATGTTATCTTAAAATTGCTAATCAGAAGAACAAAGCTTTCTTACTTTCTTTTCTGCCTCAAGATTTTGGTCGTCCAAAAGTGCCCTAAGTCAAATTAATGATGTTTTATGACTTTTGATCTGGTAAGCAGTGTGTATCTCTCCAAAGTTTGTTGATGCAGACTTCTCTTGTTTTTGTCCAGGATGACTCTAAGCCACCCTACTCCTATGCACAGTTAATAGTCCAAGCAATTACAATGGCCCCGGATAAGCAGCTTACACTAAATGGAATTTATACGCACATAACTAAAAATTATCCCTACTACAGGACAGCAGACAAGGGCTGGCAGGTAATTTTGATTTCTGGAGTATTTTTTTTTTTACTTGTGAGCAATACTGGCAGCTGTAAACAGTCATGAGCAGGCAGTTGGTAAGCCTCAGAACCCTTCAGAAACAGAATTTATCAAATGAGTGTGTTGTCTTTCTTCTGATTGTAAGTTTTCCAACAAAGCGGGCAATTTACATGAGTCTGTATTTGAAATATTGCTTTATTGATGGATTGGTGTTCTCTAAACCTCTAGTAGGGATGCAGACAGACTTTGGGGAAAGCAAAGTGCATTTGGCACTGGATTTGAATCCCGTATGCTATCTAGGAATGGTGTCATGTTCTGTAACTTACAGTTGTGTAAACATCCGTGTTGCTATCTTGAGATAAAATTGAGATATTGAATGCTCCAAGTTCAGTTTTGTTTGTAAACAGTGATCTTGCCCATGCAGCAGGTGAAGGAACAAGTGTGTTATGTGTCATTATCTCACACTGGTTCATGCACTGTTTGATTTGTGAGCTTGCCCATTCCTGTACCGAGTTGGACCAAACCCTTCAACTCTGCAGAATTAATTTCTGCTTTCTTTTCATTTTTCCAAGACCAGCCTCAGCTTCTGCCAGGATGACTAACCGAGTAAAAATCAGTCTGGCAGAGTCGTCCCAGACACACATGAAGGCTCAGTGCCTTTGGTGCTGTTTTGGGTGCCTCAGAGGCCAAAGGAGCAGAGTTTGCAGGGCGTGGAGCACCTGGAGCACACGGTCCATCGTGGACTATCAGCTCACTGCTGGCTGCTCACTCTGCAGTTATTTTCAGGGAGGTGAAATTTGGAGAGATTGGCTGCACAAGTGGAAGACTGAAAAGCACAGCCTGTAGAGGAAGAGATTTTTAAATATTAATCAGATACTTATTTGTCATAAGGCCTAAATGAAAGTTGGATCACTCTCCCAAGGTTAGTGGGGAACGTAGCTGTTCCTGGCTGTTTGCTAAGGGTTTGGTTAGTCAAGGACTTGGCTGTTGTGGCTGGGAAGTCTCTTTTGTTTCCCTTTCCCACATAACAGTGCAGTATCCTGGCTGCAGTCACGTTGTTTTAGCAACAAGACTCTGTTTATAAAACGTTGATGTGTGTTTTGCTTCCTATTTTGCAGTACCTTGAGTATCTGTGTATATGATGTTGCTTTGTGAGCATCATGAACCCAACACACACACACACACACACACACACACACACACACACGGTCACGCTGAGGTAAAGAACTCTGCCATAGAACAGGGTGTGGATTTGGGGCTGTAGTGCTTCCTAAAGCCAAGGTGATAGGCACAGCAGACAGTGTGTTCTGGACTAATTAATTAGCAGCTATTCATAGAAACAATTGGAAAAGCTGAAAATCAGATGCTGCTCAGTCACTGCTCTGCCAGCTTCTACACATTGGGAGTTGGATTGCTGCTCGGGTGACTTAGGATAGATGTTTCAAATCATATTTGAGGCTCTATATGCATGTATCATTCGAAACATAGAGTACAAACACATGTATAGTGTCCCAGTCCCATACCTTAAGAAACTGAGGTATTTATATCCTTTAGCATACAATGGTCTCATTTAGTTGAGCATTTGAAGACTCCTCTCTGTGAACTTATTTTAGCAGGTACTTTTGGATCTAGTCCTTTATTCTAGCATATGGAGAAATAAATACAGTTTATAAATATGTTCTTGGCATCTTTCTGGTTATGTTTCCATTTTTGGCAGGGAAAAACCCATCTCTGGTTTCATCAGTTTGCATTCAAGAAATCATATATGGTTATCACTGCTTTAGGTTTTCCAAACTTACCGTCAGGGTCATGAACTCAGACATTTGAGCAAGTTTTACATTCACTTTGCAAATTTTTGAGAGCTTTTGTAAATGTAAAGCTTTTTCCCATTTACCTCTGTTCCCCGACAAGTATTTTGGGGTGCATCCTTAGCATCAGTCTCTTCTTGTTCAGTGATAATATTGAGAGAGATTTTGGGGTTTATCTATGTTAAAAAATGAACAAATAAAATAAAAGGAAATTCTGTGTGCAATGCCAAGCACAGATAGAGCCACTTGAGGGTGTCAGCAGTTCTGTGCGTTGCTCTGATGGAGGAGTGGGGGGGATGTTGCAGCAGACTGAGGATGTGGAAATGTGCAAAGAGACCGTGGTAACAAAGATCTGGAAGAGCTGGTTCAGGACCTACTGCCACGTGCTGTTTTAATAGAGACATTAAATTCTTTCATTGAGACAGACTGGACTGTGGGTGAATTCACAACAATCCAGCTGCCTTTGGAACTTGTGTAATTTAGCCTTTTCTTTCTGAACTGTGGAACAGTAACAGAATTATCACAGAGGATCAGAACTAGTATATGCTGTGTTCTGCTGGCCCTCCTGGAAGGAACTGTGACACCTGGGGAAGGGTGGTGTACAAGCACTGATCATTTTTATTTTTGTTTTTAACACTGCATTCTGCACAAGTATTTGTAGTGTTCTAAGCAGTTGGTTTCAATCACCGTGTTTCTCATGAGAGAATTAAATAAATGGGATTCCTGTTATTTCCAATTAGCATACTGGGTTTTTAATTGTTGGGAAAGATTTGACAAATGCAAGAGTCCTTTCAGGTTTATGGCACTGCTTGCTAGTGCTCTGAGTTCTGTTAAATTAAGGAATTAAAGAGCTGAACCCCGAGTCTCCTATAGTACAAACTGCTGCAGTAGGCCACATTCTGACTTGGAAAAGTTATATGAATTCTACATATTTTTTTATGTTCCATAGAATTCAATACGTCACAATCTCTCTCTGAATCGTTATTTCATCAAAGTACCACGTTCCCAGGAAGAACCAGGCAAAGGCTCATTCTGGAGGATAGACCCTGCCTCTGAAAGCAAATTAATAGAGCAGGCTTTTAGGAAAAGGCGGCCTAGGGGAGTACCTTGCTTTAGAACCCCTCTGGGACCACTCTCTTCTAGGTAAGGAAAACCAGATGAACAAAAAGACTATGGCTGTTGTTTAATCTTCAGGCTGCTACAGACTTGATAGCTTCGGATACAGTCACGAATTTAGTAATTTAATTTCATCCAGACTCAGTGTTTGAATTCTGTGTGTTTCATTAGGAGGCTGCCCCATACACCAGGCTTGTGTTTATTGCTTTTTTTTAGTGTTAAAGAACTCGGTTTGCATAATTAACTATCAGATTGTTAATGTAAGCAAGCCTTGCTGTACCTTTGATGGGTTTTACAGAGTTATAATTTTAATTTCTAACTGCCATCTACTGGATTTTAAAACTGTTTGCAAAGAAAATTCTCAGATACTGGCTACCATTTTATTGACCTTAGAGGTGACAATTGGGTATTCAGTTTGATAATGTTTGAGCAGAATTCGTGATGGGGAAATACTTGGGTTTAAATTATTCCCTCTGTAAAGTTATGGCCTTTCTGCTGGTGCAGATCTTTTACTATTTGCCCTGTAGCCTCAGATTTGCTCATTGTTCTTCTCCACCAGAAGAAATGTTCATGTTTTGCAGATTTAGAGTCTCCCTAAGAAGGCATCCAGCCACTTCTTCTCCATTAACTGTACCTGGAGTTTGCTTTTAAATTCTGTCCCTGTTTAACAGAAGCTTTTTAAAAGATCCTGAGCTCTGGGTTGTAGCTGTGCCCTCCCCTGCTGTGGGCAGCATGTTACGGTCTCATTAGAGGAAGGTCATGGGCTTTCACAGTTCAGAAGTTAAAACACATCAGCTGCTGCTTTCATTTCTAACTACAGAAGTGCCCCAGCTTCTCCTAATCACTCTGGAGTGTTGTCTGCACACTCCAGTGGCGTCCAGACCCCCGAGAGCTTGTCCAGGGAAGGATCTCCTGTCCCTATGGAACCTGAGCCCAGCACCATCCAGCCAAAACTCGCCGTCATACAAGAAGCACGATTTGCACAGAGTGCCCCAGGTGAGGAGCCCTGAGCTCGGCACTGAGGGCTGGGGGACAGAGGGCTGGCACCTAAATATTGCCAAGACTTAATATGTACACCAAAAATGAGTATGTATTTCACCTCTTCACATTCAGACCAGATCTGTGAGAAACTCAGAAACAGCCAGGGAGAGTCTGCAGATGTGGGGCTGTTGTTACCTGGGGGCTGCTCCAGAACCTTGCATCAGGTTGTTGCTGAGGAGAGGTTGTGCCTCTGTCCTGTGTAGGACTGTGCTGTCTTGTAACAGTTCTCTTGGAGAAAAAAAAAAAAAAAAAAAAAAGGGTTTGTGTGTTACAGAAATGAGGAAATGCCTTTCACACCTCTCTGGTCATGTCATCCTTCCAGAGTGGGGGGGTGGGGGGAATAAAAGAATTGGAATGATAAAGTGAGATAAGAAATTTCCTATTTAAAACAAAAAGAGCATAAGGCATGATGGGATAAGGGTGTGTTTGTTTAATTACCTTCTTTGATGTACATTTGCCATCCGGTTTCTTGGATGTGGCACTACAGAAGTGCCAGTGAGCATTCAGTAGTGAAGGCAGACGTGGTCCTGAGCAGACCCCAGGATTCCCAGTGCAGGAGGACACGGAGAGCACTCCTGATGCACACAACACCCGCAGCACACACGTGTTCCCATCTGTGGAAAGGGGTTTACTTAAAATGAATGCAAACCTCAGCTTTGTTTGGGGGCAGAGCTGGGGTGCCCAAATGGCTCTTACTGAGCCAGTACAGCCCCTTACTTTGAGCCTGGAGATGGGAATAGGCACTTTTCCTAACCTTCATTGTACAGTATTTTTTGGCTCATTCAGGCATTAGTGAAGGACCTTATTAATTGTCTGAGGTTTTAGTGTGAAGTTTAAAAGAATGACTGGCTTAAAAGAAATAACTAAAACTGGCAGTCTAATTTTGACCTCTTTCTTGGTAGGATCACCTCTCTCTAGCCAGCCAGTTTTAATTACTGTACAACGGCAGCTACCGCAAGCTATCAAACCTGTCACCTACACTGTTGCGACTCCCGTGACAACATCGACCTCCCAGCAGCCTGTAGTTCAGACAGTTCATGTTGTGCACCAGATCCCAGCTGTGTCCGTCACCAACGTGACTGGATTAGCACCAGCAAACACTTACACTGTCGCAGGACAGGCGGTCGTCACACAAGCTGCTATGGTCACCCAGCCCAAGGTAGAACCTCAAGAGAATGGAGACCACAAGGAAGTCAAAGGTGAGAACCTGTGGGGGTTGTTTTGGGACTCCTTTATACAGAGGGATCAGTATTTGGAACCTAGAATCACAGAACCATAGAACAGTTTGGTTTGGAAGGACCTTAAAGTCCATCTTGTTCCACCCCCTGCCCATGGGCAGGGACACCTTCCACTATCCCAGGTTGCTCCAAGTCTCGTTCAGCCTGGCCTTGAACACTTCCAGGGCTGGGGCGTCAATACTTGAAGTGTTTGGCTAAAACTGAACATTTCGAATTGTAGTTTCTCAGATACGCTGGAGCGAGTAATAAAACAACACACTTCACTGAGGGTTGATTGAGTGAAACCAAGTGGTCCCTGAGCACTTTGTTATTTTTAACCATGTTTTCTCTCCTGTTTTTCAGTGAAAGTGGAGCCTCTCCCTGCTATTAGCCATGCTGCAATAGGAGCTGCCGGTCGTATCATCCAGACATCGCAGCCCACGCCCTTACAGACAGTTACCATAGTGCAACAGGCGCCGCTGGGGCAGCACCAGCTGCCCATAAAAACTGTAACGCAGAACGGAACGCACATCGTGCCCCTCAGCACGGCCGTGGCGGGGCAGGGCAGCGCGGGTACGTACGGGGGGGCCTGGCTGCCTCTGCCTCCTCTGCTCGCGTCCCTCCTGCTTAGAGCGGGAGCTGAGCTCTGCACAGGCTTTAGCTCGCAGCCTGCAAGGGCTCCTTCCCTCTCTCTTGGTAAGAACCAGAGTTTCTCTTCACTAAGGGTTGCCTGAACATCTTTTTGTTCCCGCTGTGGTTGTTATAGGGATGTAGTTAGTGGTGACAACCCATCCTCTCTCCTCTTTAAACTAGGATAGAAACAAGTTTTAGAAGAAGTTCCTGTAAAACAGAGCTGTTAGAATGGTGCCTGCTCCCAGGTGGTTTGTTGGAAGCCACCAACAGGAAAACCAGACCTTGCTTGTGGGTTGGCTCTTTGAACTGTTACTTTTTATTCTGATTTTATTGAACCTGTACTGAAAAGACTGAGATTCTGGAAGATTTTGAGGTGGTTCTTGTCTGAATCCATCATTCCCATCTGGGACTCTGCAGGCTGAGTGGGCAGCGGTGCTTTGTCATCATTCCATCCATTCCCTCTTGCTCACAGCACGGGCAGGTTTGCTCTGCTGGCAGGTGCACACAGCTTGTTCTAACAGTTTTGCTTTGAGTATTATCTGACACTGAAGGAGAGGGGTTTTTGTCGTAAAATACGTTTACAGAAATATTTTTAGGGTTATCTTATATCAATTTATTACCTGCATTTCTGCTCGAAAGTCTTCCTAACGGAGTGAATTATCTGCTTCATTTCCTTTTTACTCCTTTGCCATCACTGACATTTATAGGTCAGCGTTCTGGCTGCTGCCACTTCACTTCCAGCTTAAGAGCAGCAAAAGCATCACAGTCAGACTTGAGGTGCACTTTCTGTGTCAGAAAGGATGTGTGAATAGAGCTGGGAGCCATGTGAAGTATACTGAAAAGCTATTTTTAAAAGTAAGGAATAATTCTTTTTCTCTTTTCCCTGGATTCTGAAAACTCAGCTGATTTCAACATGGTCCCTGCCAGGACAGCCGAGGGCTGCAGGGTGTGTGCAGGGAATGTGGCAGCACACAGGAGTAGAGTTGTGATGTGTCTCTGTGTGTGGTGGGTGTGGAGCGAGGTGTGCTCCAGGTCCTGGTCTCTTGTTACAGTAACTCCTAAACCAGCAAGAAACCAGGTAATTCTCAGGCAAAGCATCTGGGCCCATAGAAACACAGACTTGTGTTTGTCTGCATGTGTCTGTGTAACACGCACACGGCTGTGTTCACACACACATTTGTGTTTGTGTTTGGTGAAAGAAGGTTTGTGCCACCTGAGAAGAAAGAAATCCAGAGCAGATGCTGTTCCTGTTCCATTTTCCATGTGTGGTAAAGCAGGTGCTTTCAGATCCTGCTCTCAGCAGAACAGCTCGGCAGCGCTGCCTGGTCCTTGTGAGTCAGCTGAGAGCTCTGGGGTCCAAAAGAAACTCACAATTCTTACTGTACAATAAAATTTCATAACTCAGTATTCTGTATCTCAGCTTTCAGTGTAGATTTCAAACATCATCATTCTTTTGTGTGTTTCCTACTCCCACAAACCAGCTGTGGCTGCAGCCAAAGGGTCTCTGGTTACCCACCAGACCCCGGAGTGAAAAATCACAGAATCACAGAAGGGTTTTGGGTTGGGAGGGACCTTAAAGCTCATTTCATTGCCTCCCCCTGCCATGGGCAGGAACACTTTCCACTGGAAGAGTGCAATAGAATAGTGCAGTGATTGTCTTAATGTGTGCTTGAAGGTGAGGTCTTGTTTTTATTTAAGCAACACGAAAGTTGCAGGAAGGCCTTTTATTCAGAAGTTCCATCTCCATGGCTCCTATTCAGAAATGGTACAAGGAATATCTTTTCTAATGGGAGCTGAATGACTTCTGAGATTCCAGAGCAAATTGATTTACAGCTTGGTTCATGCAGAGGTGATACTCTCTAGGATAGCTTACTAATAACTAGCTACAAGTTTAGCAAGTAATAATTTCTCATGGGCTTGATGTTTCATCTCCACTAGCAGGGAATGCCATGATAATGTCGGGGAAATGATGCTGAGGGAAGGGATCAAGAAAAAAGCAGGTGGTTTGATAATGTTTAGATAAAGTTTCATGAAATGCAATGAACAAGTAAACCTGTAATTAGCATTTTGCATTCTTTGCAAAGACATTTGATTAGTGAATTTAACCAGGGCCGATGTTGAGGAAGGGGCTGCTCACAGGCAGAGGGAGGAACCTCAGGGGTCTCAAGGTTTGTACTCACCCATGAGTGGTGCCTCATCCATGGAAGAAGAAAGATTGAAATCTTGTATGGGATGCTTGAACTGTATCTCTGCCGCTGTGATTCAGCTGAACACTTGCATTTTGTCGCCTGGGTCATTGCTGGCCACTGGGACTTGTTCCAGCCCTGCCTTCTCCTTAGCTGAGGGCAAATGCCTCATTTCCCATCACAGGGGAATTGCTGCTTGTGTCGTGTGCTCTCCTGACTCTGTGAATTCCAGAACTTCCCTCCAGTAACCTACAGCCCCCGCTGGGTCTGGCATGGTCCTGCTCTCCTTCCAGGCCACATCACACATCTGCAGTGATCAGAGACCTGGCCAGAACCTACCAAAGGGGGTTTTGAATCCGCTTCTGTTCTGTCACAAGTTACGGTGTGGATTTGCTAAATCTTCAGTCATCAAACCCTTCCCTGTCTTCAGCTTCCCAGTGGCTAAATGGAGCTGCTTCCCTGTTCTCCCATCTGGGTCCAAATCTGTGTGAATGTTGAGCGATTTGGGAAAATGTCCTTAATCTGCACAGCAGGTTTGTGCAGATTAAACAATCACACCAGAATCTCACCTGGGCCTGCCAGTACCCCACGTGGTACCAATAAAGGAATTGATCATTTAATGACAGTGCAGGTTTGCTTCCTGTGTCCTCTGATTGACAAGGATCAGGGTGCTGAAGTTTGTATTCTCTTTTTTGCAGCTGCTGCAAGTCCTCTGCATATGTTAGCAACCCACGCGTCCGCATCGGCATCGCTTCCCACCAAGCGCCAGAACGGAGACCAGTCAGAACAGCAGGAACTCAAACGTATCAAAACAGAGGATGGAGAGAGCATAGTCATAGCTGTGAACGTGGACACCCCACCCGTGGCAGTGAGTGACAAAGGCAGCCAGAACTAGAAACTTAGGGGAGTTTTCTTTTTTTTTTTTTTTTAAAAAAAAAAAAAAAAACACAAAAAACCAACAAAAACAAACTCCGTGGTGCCAAAAGGAGACACTTAAATCTAACACCTAAAATGTTGGAACATGTTCTCACGCAGTGGGGAAAGGGGCCCTGTGATCAGACTTCAACTTTCAGCACTGAAACAAAACCCAACACAGGTGGCCTTAAAACTCGGTAATTTAAAGTCAAACTGCAGAACCATGTTGTTGTAGAGGCTGTGCCCCCGCCCCTCCTGCCCCACGGACTGTGTGTGCTGGGAGGGCTGCAGCTTTAACAGGATCTGTCAGATTATTTCCAGGACTGAGGATCTCAGTGTAACGGCAGCATGATAGCGCTTAGTGTGACTGGTTTCAAACGATTGTATATTCCTAAAGGGAACAGAGGCAGGAGCCATTCCGACACCGTGGCAGCTAAGCCTTTCCGATCCACCCACCCATGCAGTTGTTGATAGATATGCAGTATTTTGTTGTTCACATGTGGAATTAGAAATTTTTGAGGTGTATTTTCATTTCTTTGCAAAACAATGGGGTCTTTGACATTTCAAATCACTCCATTTCTACTCCGGAAACTTTGGAATCACACAACTACTTTTCATGTGAAATTTTGTTTGGTAAAAAACTGAATGTAGGGTTTTTTTAACCAACGGAATGATTTACTTTTGTCTGTCCTGTTCAAGTTCAGATAAAGCTACTTTATTACATCTGCAAATTTTCATATTTTAGCAGTTGCCTGATAAATTTAATCAAATTTTATTACCATGTGTAGTGATCAAACGCTTCTTTGGGCTTGCATGTAACTGATTAGAAACTCTGATGTAAATGAGCCGTTAACTGACGTAAAGAACTGCTATGGATTTGACCAGAGCTGCACTTACCTGTTTCTCTCTCTGCTACCTTTTGCTGTTTGTTACTTTGTGTTGACTTTGACTGTCCCTGGCATATTTTTCCAGTCTAAAGTAAAACAAGAGTCTCGCTTAATATTGTGTATGTTTAAGATAACAGACTGTTCTTCATTTAGAAAGATAAAATTCTTTATCACAAGTCCTTTTAAAAAGAGTAAAATTATCTTGTCAGAGGTATATTCGATATTTTTAAGCTTAAGCACCCTTCAGTAGAAATTAATCTGCCCCGTTTCTCCGTAACACTTTGATGTCAGACACTGACCTCGGGGTCTCCATGACCAGTAGCTGTTGTGGTTTTCTAACAGTGGCTACCAGATTATGGTAATAATTTTTTTTTTTTTTTTTTTTTAAGTGTGTGTTCTGCAGTTGAACATTTTAAAATGTATCGGTAATTTCTCACTTTAATGTGGTAATAGATTCCACTTTACATTTCAAAATTCAATTGAAACAAGGCTGCTGTTCAGTCTTCAACTCACACAACGTCTTAGTTCCTCCTGCAGCCAGGTGAGTGGGAGCCGGAGCGTTGCCTCCATCGGAATCTGGTTTTTGTCCTGTTCTGTAATAAAGATGCATTATTTATATTTCCTTTCCTGCTACGAAAGGAAAAACTGTATTTTCATGATGGACTGAACAGTTTGGAGTGGTTATTTTAGGCAGCTTTTTGGAAACTATTTACCTAAAGACCAAATATGAGAAATCTGTACAAGTTTTGTGTTCATCTACACAATGGAACTGTTACAATGTCTCTGCAGATAATACATTAAAAAACTATGAAAAAAAAAACTCTACACAAGCTGGATTTATAACAGGCATTTAAAAAAAAAAGCATAACCTGAAAAGAAGCATTTCTGTACAATTGCAACGTTTTCTTTAGAGGTTTTAAAAATAAAAAAAAGTAAAGTTTTAACATACTTTTTTTAAGAAAAAAGAAATCCAGTACTAGTAATTTAATTTGGTGTTGAATGAATTGACTAGAATGTGGTTTATTTTCAGAAGTGAGATCTGTTCACAACTAGGGCTAGGTGAATAATAGTGTATAAGATTTTTTAAAATAAAATTAAATTTTATTCAGCAAATTAACTAAGTTGAAATTCCTCAACAAGTGTGTTTGAAATATTGATGTATATTTGAGGTTAATGCAGCTTCTGTGTCAGACCCAACAAGCCAAGGTGCCCCTTCCTGCCACGCCGTGTCCCGGGAGCCAAGGGCATGGAGGGGCTGGACCATGCTTTGCACTGTTTGGGGCACATCTCTGCCTTAAGATGGATCATTATTTCTGTAAATAAGTTTTAGGAGATGTCACTTTCTGGAATCACTGTCATGAATGTGGGTTTGGTTTCTGATCCCCTTTTCCTGCATTAGTTACCTTCTGTGTTTCTCGTCAGCGTTGGGGAAATGCTTTCAAGGACCAGGAAAGCTTTCCTGGAAGATGGCTCAGGTTTTCACAGCAATGTTTTCAAGAGCTGGGGAGAAACCCAACTCCACAAGCCTTGGGAGGGCTGTGGAACTGCTGGGAAGGGCCACAGTCTTTGGAGCTGAATGGGCAGAACCTGTTCCTTGAATAAAAAGCGTGGTCTGAATGGTCTGAACAAACAATCCTTGGGGAAGAAGAAGAAAATAGCTCAAGATGGAGGCAGTGAAATGGTGTAATTGTTACTGTGCCCCAGAAGCAGCTGGAGCAGTGTGACCCAGCCCCAGGCCGGCATCATTCCGTGGCCGTTGTGTCCACACAGCCCTTCTGTCCTGTGTCTGTAAGAACTGGTGATGTCTCACATCTCCAACTGCACTGATTAATTGTGTATTTTCTCCTTTACTGTGAATACCTAAAGGTTCTGAAAGAAATCCTTGTATTCCACAGTTTGTGCTGGCAAATACCTGGAATTACTGTAGAATTTGTGCACCAACTCATTAGTTTTCCTGTCAGGATTCTGAACTGTGACACACGTACTGTGGAAAGAGATGGCAAAATGAGGAGAGAAGGTAATCCCGGTCCTTTAGGAGTGGATGGGGGTGGGAATACGTGGAGTTCCAGGAACAGTTGTGTTTTAGACTTGCTGTGCAAGCTCTGTGCTTTCCTGGGGGCTGGGGTTGATCCCGTGGCCGTGTGGTACCACCAGTCTGTCAGTGCCAGCTACAGGGCCCACAAACCCCACAGCACTGTTTCTTTTCCAAGGAAGTGACTGACTGAGCACTGTTCATTTGCTTGTAGAGCTGCTGGTTAAATTCACCTGCGGGAGGCGGCGCAGCAGCGAGCGACGCCGTGAAGCACTGGCAGAGCAACCTGGAGCCAGCGCCAGGTGCGAAGACTGATTCCTTTGCTGGATTTGGATCCCTGTAAAGCAGCTGTACCTAATCAGAGCCAGTTGCAGGTAGCACAAGAAATCTGAGGTGTGTGTTAGGGTGTTTCAGGGTTAGTGCAGCACTACTGGCTGCCTGCACAGGTGTGTTATTTTCATTCCTGCTGCCACATTGGAGCAGTTGTTCAGGGAAAATTTTACAAGCTCGGTAGAGCTGAAATCTTCCCTGGAAATGTGTTCATAGTCTCTTGTCAGCTCTTGGGTAACTGGGACGGGAGGGCAGGGGGTTGGTGCAGCAGCAGCTGAGGACCAGCAAAGCCATTGGAGCAGGTGCAGGAGGCTGGATGGTGGAGTGCAGGAGTTTCCTGGTGCTCTGAGGCGAGGCCCAGTGATGGGACCAGGACTGGCTCCCATCTGCACAGCGAGAGGGGATTTACATCACCCTTGGGGGAAGGGCCCCAGCGCCTTCCCATCGTGTCCTTCTCTGGGGAGACGATGGTTCCAGGTACTCCTCCTGTTGGTCCAGCTGTTAGAGGGTGAGGAGCCTCAGCCCAGCACTGGGGGTGAATGGTGAGGTAAGAACTGGTTTGCACTGGGAAGTTGGACTTGTTTTGGGGCAGATAACAAGGTACATGTCCCAGGCAGTGCTCCTGTCTCCTGTTCACACAGCGGGTTCAGCTCCTGTCCTTCACCAGCCACCACTATTGCCTCACATGTTTATTCCTCCAAGCCTGGAGCAATGGAAACCGTGGCTGTGACCATCAGTGAATACAGCAAAGTTAGTCACTTTTATTTAAAAGAAATAACATAGTACAAATAAGTGTGCAAAACAATTCCTGTGGTTAAATACGCATAAAAGCAACATGCAACCTTGACATCAACATGGTAAGTTAGTCCTTAGTAGGTTACATGACACTAAAAGGGATTTGTCAAAGTTAGAGAGTTTGCAACTGAAGTCACAGAGTGTCAGGGCTGAAGCATCTGTGAAATTAGCTTTCAGGAGAGCAAGACCTCCCTGCCCCAGTGTTTAGTGCCACAGATGCCAAACTTGGGGCTATCTCAGGTTCTGGGTTAGGAGCTTGTGCCTTAGGGCACCAGGGAATAGGGTACCAATTTTTTGGGGAAGAGTGTACAAGTCAGTGGGTTCAGTCTAACCTACCTGTCCCTGGGCCAGGAGCAATAATATGCGACAGCTCAAAGGAAAAAATAAGACAAATTTGCAAGTTTAAAGCCATTGCAGACACGGAACTTCCTGCCACCTTGTTCAGTTCTTGTGGTGGACATGTACATGGACTCTCCAGCCTCCCACCTACATCAGTTTGGCAGCAGTTTCACAGCTGTCACACCAGTACCGACTTGGCTTATGGAAGGAATCACCTCTACAACTACAGGAGCCCTGGGTGCTTGCTGTGCTCACAGAGGAGAGGGAAGCTGGGTCAGCCCTTCCCTAAAGGTGCCTCCAGCTGCTCCACACAGTTTGGCACCTTGGACGGGTAATGCTGATCCCTCACCTGGAGCAGCACGGGCAGGGCCACACCACCACCACCACCCAGCCCTGGGCACCAGGTCAGAGGACAAGCAGGAGTCAATCTACAGGTGCCCCTTGCTCCATCCTTGTCACCTCTTTGTTCCCTCAGCTGTGCCAGGGGAGGGGAGAGGCAGGACTCCTGCTCCTGGCCAAGCTGGTGGAGAAAGCATGACCCAGAGTGTTCCCCCACTCCCAGCCATGCAGTGGAAGTAAAGCAATGCCTAAAATCTTCTGGCTTCACATCCCTTTTCCTAAGGCCGGCCAAAGGTGTGGACAGCCCCCGCAGAGCTTTCCCTGTGGCAGGCACTCATGTTGGAGCTACAGTCATGTCACAGTTTAGACTAAAGAGAAACCCAATAGGCACAAGCTTGTTGAAAGCCACATCTTGAAAACTTGAGTTGGTGACAGTAACCCAAAGAGATTTTAATGATGAATACTTGCAGAAATGAGAACAAACATATGTAGTCCACTACTTCAGAGCTGCTTGTGATCATGTTGAGCCAGGCTTCTCCATGAGCTCTGCTGAACTTCTGGATCAGTACTGGACATTCAGATACTGTCCCTCAAAGGTGCGGAGTGGCCGAGGCAGGATTTTGACCCGTACACTCCCCTCCACTCAGTCAAAGCTTGTCGTCTGTCATTTCTAGGAACTGAGCGTACACATCCCTTGAGCATTCCCCTTTTTGGTTGAATAAGAACTTGTAGTAGCTGCCATCTGCACATATTGCTGCAACACAAACAAGGAGGGTCAGTGGGGCTGTGCCAGAGGCGCCTTCCTCAGCTCCAGCGTAACCTGCCCCTCAGGCTCACAGAGGTGCTCTGGAGGGACCCTGGGCCACCAGCCCTGTGAGCCCCGTGCTGTGCCAGCCCTGTGCCTCCCTCCCTGGGCAGTGGGAGCAGCCAGAGCTCTTGGCTGACAGGGACACACAGCCCTGTCTCAGCAGAGTGTTCCCTCCCTCCAAGCCAGCACAGTTCAAAGCCTGGTTCTCCAGCCAGAACCTGGGGACGCCTCCATCACTCACCTATGACAGCATTTGGCTCTGTTCCAAAGGCACAAATGCACGGAGAGCCTGAGGGAACCTGGAATTTGGAAAAACTCCATTTGGAACTGAAGTATTTGGGGAGAAAGGTGGCAGAGGCCAAACTGAAAGAGAAAACAAACACATTAACAGGTTGGTAAGGTGTTGACTGGAGTGGATTCAGAGCTCCTGGAGTGATTGAACAAGGTGCAGGGTTCACACTGCTTTTTATTATCTTTACGTAAGTATCAGATAACCTGAGTAATTCCCCTTCTCAGGAAGGGAGACACTACAACTACCTTGCTGGCTTTAAGTGACTGCAAAAACTGCCAGAAGAATTGATTTTTAGTAGAGGAAAGTGTCCACAAAGTATGTGAGGGGCTAAACCCTATTAAAACCTACACTGACCCTCTACTGAAATGCTACAGCCCCACAAAGGACAGCAGGAACTTGGCAGTTACTAGAGAGTCCTAAATCTGCAGCTTCACTCCAGCCCAGCAGATAAATTTTTCCACCTTGGCAGTGTAGAGATTTTGTTACTGAGTGACAGGGCCAGGGTTTTAAATGCAATTCAAAGCTCAAGGACCCCCCAGGGCTTCAGAACGGCTCCATCCCTACCTTGACTGCTTATTTCTTTTTGGGTCTTCTGCAGCAAAAATGTGGACTGTGCCGTGGTCACTGGAGACGCAGATGAGGGAAGCATCCTGGTTGAAGTTAATACTGCAGAGAGCACAGACAGCTGCAGGATTTCTCCTGGGACAGACCCACAGCCCTGGCACAGACAGTTCTGCTGCTGCAGTTGTGCACAGCAGCTGCCAGCCAGGGTGGTAACAGCTCCTCGGGAGGAGCTGGGGCTCCCCCGACCCAGGGCTGCTTTGGGATGAACAGGCTGCACTCGGAACAGGGCCTGCAGTGGCAGCAGCAGCAGCCCTGACGTGGCCACCACTGGCGTGGGTCACTCTGGCAGAAGGAAACGCACGAGCCCTGCTCTGAGGAGCGGGCAAAACGTGCAACACTGCTACCCCACAGTGGGGCTCAGCCCAGGAATGGGAGTTTTCATGGGGAATGGGCAGAGAGTCTCCCTGCTCCTGGAATAGCCCCACCTCTGCCCTGGGTGCTCCCCTGCGCAGCAGAATGCGGTGATAAAGCTCCCCTTGCCCCCGAGCTCGCCCCAGGCCCCTGAGCAGCGTTCAAGTGCATCAGGGCACTCCCTGCGTGTCAGCGGGAAGTTCAGCATCCCCCAGTTCCCAGCTGGGCTGAGCAGAGACACGGCCTGGCAGCAGCCACAGCTCTGTCCCTGGTCCTGTAACCTGTGCCAGGCTTCACAGAGCTCCCAGCTCCTGCCTTCCCCTGCCAGCAGTGAGCCCAGAGGGAGACGCAGAGGCCCAGAGTAGCTCTGGGACCTCTGAGTGCTGGGGATACCACACCCATCCTGTGCTGGCTGAGGGGCTCACACAGCCAGACCCAGAGATGGCACAGCAGAAGCAGCTGAACGTACCAGTATATATTGGCTGCTTGCGATCCTCGACGTAGCTCCTGGATTAAATGCCCTGATGAAGTATCAAATATTCTTATGAGGGTCCCCTTGGAAAGGAATCAAGCATTGTATTAGGAAAGGCAGAAGACTGTCTTTACATCTGTGAATCCTAAAATTGTGTCTGACCAGCATGCCCCTGCACACACTGCTCGCGTTTTCTTCTTGGTAGATTTGCAAATCTCTCTTAATTTTGGGGAAGAACACTGGCTTCCCCACACACCATCACCACAATGTTATAATGCCTTAGTGTACAATCTCGTCACTTAGTGACCCAGGAGTCTCTTTCAGTTCTGTTCTAAGGCTCTGGTTGGTGCAGAGTGTGCCCAGGATCTGTGCGTCACTTCTGCCATGCTCCCCTCAGTACTACGCCATTTTTCATTGATGCTGTGCAATTCTTTCCCACTAAATATAATCAAGCTGTGGCTGGTCTTGTCTTAAAATTGGTTGAATTGACATAATCTAGAAGAATGAGTTACCACACACTCATGATTTGTATTGATCCAAATCTGAGGCACCCCCCAGTCAGGTGATGGAACACTGCACTGGGAAACTGTCCTTCAGCTGGAGTAAACCCAGCTTGACAGCAGAGCTGCAGAGCAAGCCAGTGAGTCTCAAATAAAGGGATCAACGAATCAGGGGTACCTTCCTCTGATGAGGACTGGGTGTATGCTGGGTTGTGCCTCATCACCTGCAGCTCCTGTTACACACCCAGTTAACAGAGGCAGCTCTCCAGTCACACACCAGGAAGTAACAACCCAGCAGAGAAAGACTTGGTAAAGCCAGTTTAGTTTTGACTTAAGAGACAGGCTTGAGATGTTTGCTGACTGTGCCCAGACTCCTAGTTCAGTTGGAAAATAAAAGCTGTTTGAACTTCTTCTCTATGCAAAACAAGGAATGTTTAATACAAACGCAGCAGATAATGGTTCTATTTAGCAATGGAGTTGGCAGCTTTAGAACTCTGTTTAGAAGACATGCAGTCATTAAGCTTAGGAGGGACTTGGGATACATTTTGTTTTTTTAAACTGTTTGAGTGACAGGCTGGGCAGTAGAAACTATGTGAAACAGGAACTTGTTGGATTAATTTGGCTTGTCCTTAAGAAACTCATTTCAGTGGAAGAAAGCAGCAAGAGCTCTGCTTGCCTCAGGGAGATGGGTCCATCTGCCTGACATTCCCTTGGGAGATGAATGCCCTGGCAGCCTCACAGTGGTTCCCAGGGAGAAGGCAGGTCTGTCACATTTGCCTCTCTCTGCCTCAGCCCAGCACAAGGGCTCTGTACTGCATCCTAACTTCAGGTTCTTGTCAGTGTCTTGTCTCTTTAGGCCCATGTAACACGTGGCCACACACTCCATTTCTGTGTGAGGGGGGCAGCTCATGCCATCCTGCCCTGTAACAGGGGCTAAGCCAGAGCAGAACTGAGCCCGCCAGTACAACTGAACTATTTGCAAGTATTTCTTTAGCCAGTGGGTTTGGAGTGAATTTAGGCAGAAGATAATAAAGGTGAAAGAATGCAAATAAGCTTCCCCTCCACCACTTTTTTTTTTAAATCAACAGTATCTATTGAAGAACACATCAAAGACATGAACTACTTGGGCCAAGCTGTGTTCAAATGTCACTGAAGAATCACTGCTACAGTCAGCTAAAACAAATACTACCTCAGGCACAGCCCTTGGCTGTCAGCTGTTTGGGCATCCCAGAGGAGCAGTGAAGATAAAGAAAGACTGGGAGTGCACAGTTCAGTGGCAAATCTTCCCAGAAGGTATTTCTGTGTCTCTCCTCCAAAGGATGTGACTTGCTATTTTATCTCACTACACTAGAACACACAGTAAGTCAGAGGCAGGGGACATCATTCTTACTTTTTCTGATGCTGTTGCAATTCTTGTTCCCTGCAGGTTTAAAGCGATACAGCTCAAGACTCCTTCGTGAGCTGGGATGTCCACAGGAGGCTTCTCCGTGTTAGCCAGATCCACAATCTGCACGTGCCCAGTGTGTGTTCCAGGAAATGCAAGAAGAGAATTATTACTATTTGGACAAAGGACACAGAGACCTGAAAGACAAAAAAAAAAAAAAAAAAAATTGGACCATTTCCATTACCTAATCAACGTTTCAAACGTAAGTTTCTAAAATACTGGTAGTTTCAGAATAAGCAAACACCCATGGAATAAATCAGAATCTCATTTTAATGGCTAGTGCAGTATCCCAAAACATCATCTGCAGTGCAGTAAGTGTTTAATGACTTCTAAAGAAGTGACTGAGGCAGCTGAAGATAAATGGCATGGCAAGAACACAATAAACTTCCTTCCATTCTCCAGCCCACAGGTACAACTAACCTTTAGGGTTGTAGCAGGTTTCAAAGACGTGCAGCTGGTGGGGATTGTGTGTGAATGTGAAAACTTTAATCATCGAGTCCAAGACAACCACAATTCTGAAACAAACCAGAAGTTCCTGTGACTTGGGGAGGGTAAAACAGGGACACAAACATTCACTCAGACCTGCAAAGGCTTTCTACTGATTTAACAGCAATGTTCTTCCTGCCCTCCCCCGCAAGACTCTCCCAGCCTTCAGCAGCCATGCAATGATAAGCCTGCAAAGCACTTTTATCCAGCCCCTCCACCCACGCATACACAGACTCCAGCTGTTCACAGCTGCTCTTGCTCTAGGGATCTGCTGGAATTCTCTTCACACTCCTCCATACCTAGAGAACCAGCAGGAGCCACAGGAGAATATTCCCCTATATTAGGGGACCATAAAGTCTTGTAAGCTTTTCACCAAGGCTTCACACACCAGTATACATAAACTGTGGCCTGTTTACACCTCATGCTTTGGCCCCAAAAGCCTGTTTTACCTGCAATTGCTGGTGTTACAGCAGGATCTTTTCCTTTTTACGAGCAGCTGGAAACAAGTAGGAGCACAAAGCCAAGCTGGGTGTTTGGGCCCCTCTGCTGTACCCACCTGTCCCTTCGCAGCTTCACCGCTTTGACTTCTGTGGAGAACTCTATCTCAATGACAGTCTTCTTCTTCAGGTCATCCCAGATCATGACTAGAACAGTGCAGAGATTGCATTAGACCATCAAGGCATATTCAAAGATCCACAGCTCCCTTATAACAGCTTGTAGTTCCCCAGCAGGTTCACCCAATGGCTAAGCAGCTGCAGTCAGGCATCTTGCTAACCAGAAGGCATTGAGCCACTACGTATCAACCCCCTCATTCACTACAATTCATGCAGGCAGGAGCTGGTCAACTCCAACCACAAAAACTGACAATAAAGATACATTTTTCTAAAGAAAAGCAGCTTTTTTGTTTGCTCTGAGGGTTATAAAAGAAATCATGCAGAAGTTGAAAAGGGTAGTACATTTTTCCTACAAAGCTTGCCAGGCAGAGAGCTTCCTGCTCCTTGCAGAGTTCACTGTGAGAAGGTCAGCAGGCCTTGGAGAGCAGTCACTGCAGGTACCAGCCTGTTAGCACTGCAACAGCAGTGATGCAACTCACTGCACCACGGTGACTTAAACCTGCTGCAACATCCCCTTCACCCGACCTTCAGGACATCAGCTCATGGCCCTGGGTGTGGGAGCTCTCTGGGCAGTGTCACACAGGGGCAAGGCAGACGTTTGCGGAGTCCATCCCTCCAGCTCACCTTTGTTGGGTGGGTACTTCGGCTTTTTTCCTCCACCTACTAGTGCTAAATAGTTGCAACGAAACAACATTTCGACATGGCCGACACCACCTTCTAGAAACTCTGGAAGACAAATGTTTTATTTAAAACTGTCAGAACCTGTTAAATTGCCATCTCATTTTTACCACTGTTACAACAAAAGCTCGTGTTATGCAGCACATTTCTCAGGCACCTGAGAAGAACAGCATCTTCCTACCCTGGCTGCCCTTAAAAACCAGAGAATGTAAATTCCTTGAAGGTTCTTCATACTGGAGCAGTAAAGCCCTGGATTTCATACAAGCCTTTGTGGTTTCTTCAACAGCACTTCTGAGTTCTGTTTCCTTCCTCAAGAGTTGTACTTGAACACTACCCCCTTCTGCACCAGATCCTCCTCTTGACTCCATTAAAGCAGGACAGCACATTCTGCTATGAAGAGGTGTTATCACTGTGACAAAAAGGTCTACAATATTTACAACTGATAACCTGAAACAATTTAAGAATGTGTAATGCGTTCTGAATCTATGATAGAGCACTGAACACAGTGCTGTACCGGTCTGACAGGCAATGCTTGGATGGGAATTTCTTGGAACTCCTGGATGTAAGACACACAAGCTGCGGTTGCAACAAGACTTGGTTTCATACTGGGTTACAGAGAAAATCAAATGGACAAGCTCCAGCTGGGAGTATCTTGGGCAGGTTTAAAGCTACAGAAACAATGAACAGGATCTCTGTGTACCTACGCAGCCAGTTCACTGTGAGCTCTCAGAATCCACAGGGAAAAGGCAATCTGACTCATAAGAAACTTTTCACCACAGGAGTCCTGGAAGCATCTCCATGCAGAGCTACTGGCAGGGAGAGTTTTGACAAGGAACTCCACAGGACTTCAGGCTAAATCCTGACTCTTTGAGCACACTGTCACAAGTGACAGTCCCAAGGCATGTTGCTTACAGAAGAATTTACTGTTAAGAGCAGAAAATAGTTCGTCAGCTTTGGCCATGTGAACAGTGACTAAAATCCTTACAGCAGCAGCAAGTGGAAGTGTGCCTGATTTCATAGGAATTGCTAGTTTAAGTACATTTTTCCTCTTATTAAATCCCTTTTATCACCACAGGCTGAAAGTGCTGGGAAACCTGTTTAGCAGCTCACTTCCTATATTTAGGGCTAGAATGACATGGCTCAGTTTCAGTTTCCCATATTTTGACTCAGTTTTGCTGAGTTGTTTGCTTCCTCGTAAAAAGCTCCACTGTTAACACAGCTCATCTCCTGACTTCTGTTAAGACACAGGAGTAGCTTTACCACATTCAGATCCTCCCAAATTTTTAAAGCATACATAGAAGGTAAGATTTAGAGCATTAAAGGTCTGAGCTCTCAGTGCTCTTGCAGACAATACTCTTGAGTATGAGAAATGTTACACTCAGATCTCCAGGAAAAAGCCTGGAGTCTTACTGCCACACTGGATCATCCAGATCACCACACAAGAACAGAACAACTTCTGATTGGGTCCACAACACCGCTGCAGGGAGCGACTCCTCCTGCTCGTAAATACCCAGGAAATGCCTCTCCTACTCGGGGCTACAAACATTAGCAACAGCAAACACAACTCCTCATCAGCCAATTGTGCAAATTAACAGCACAGAGACGTTTTACCGGGCAATGGCACGAGTGAGAGTCCCTGTGGGACCAGCAGGAGCAGCCTTTCCTGAGGCTTTATTCAAAGCCTTGCAGGGATGGAAGAGTGAAAGCTGAGCAAGAATCAGTCAGTAAAAAAATGAGGAGGCTGAGCTTCCAACACAGAGCAGCATGGTGTAGTAAGTAAGTGTTTACCTTGTTTCTCTTTTTCTTTGAGTGGATCTGCATTATAAACTCGGAATCCATTTTCCATTCCACATGCAAAGCATCCTGTGGTAAAAAGCACATAGATATACACATATATAGTAATTGCCAGATACACTCAAGAAGGAAGCAAGAGCCAGAGGGTTAGGAAAGCATTACTCAACAACTGCACGGTTACACTCAAGCTGAAGAGCATTCACAGGCTCTGCTAGTGATGGCAAGTGAAAATCTTTCAGAGAAGTTGTCCTCTATGCTGGCCTGGTGGAAATGTCTTGGTATTGGTTTTAGGCAGGTAAGAAAATAATAGAAGGAAAGGAAACAAATTCCCAACCTAGCTGGATCCTGTCCCATGCACTCCAGAGTGCAGGAAACCAGCACTTTAATGTTTATGGTCCAACAGTTATGAAGCAAGCTCCTTCCTTTCTTAATAGATCCAAATTCACTTCATGATTATGACTCTGCTGTGGATGTTTCCAGAGCACAGTGCTCATCAAACAGCTTTTCCAACTGTGCTAACGAGAGCTGACTGCTGTACCATGCCAATAATTATATGCCAATAGCTGAAGTGTAACCCAGGACATAAGCAGAAGCCAGATTAAAACACTCTGGAAAATAATTGTAGCTACTTTTTCATGCAGAAGCATGCATGTGCTTCCTTAGCAGAATCTATTAAACTGCCAGTCCCTTGTCCTGCTCCTTTCCCTGCTAACAGGTGAACACAGGCACTGGTACAAAGAAATGCCACTATGAAGTCAGAGCAATGACAAGTCACCATGAAGCTGCTGTCACTGGCAGCAGCCTGATGACAGGTTGGTTGCTCACAATTTTTGTGCACTGTACCAAAAATCCAGGTAAAGATCTCTGAGGTACTGGAACATAAGTTCCAGTTACTCTGGTTCTATTCTTATGTACTGCAATGATTTGAACCCCTCAAATAAAAGCTGAGGAGCTCTGTCTAAACACAACCCTTCCCCAAACTCAATACTCCAACAATCACAGGGCATGTGGGGGAAGAAAACAAAACACAAAAACCTATGTCCTTAACCCAAAAGACTCCCAGGTACAGCTTCACCCTGAGGTCCTGCAGTGGCAGTAGTGGAGATCTTGTAAGTGGCTAACGTGAATGTAATAATTATAACAAGATTAGCAACCATATTGAAATAGGCTTTGATGGAACCCGGTTCACTTTGTCTCCTTCCCTCTCAGTGTTGGTTCCCTCTGGCAGCCGGCTCTGTGTGTGCTGCCGTGAACTCGCAGCACGACCGAGCTGCCGCCCCGGGCAGGACGCTACCGCGACAGCCAGGGAGCAAACTGCAATGGAAACCTTCCCCTCTATATAAAGCACTGCTGTACAGGATGAGAACAGATCTATTCCTCATAGCTGATCCATATAATTATTTTCCAGCAACAGTTTTCTAATCCCATATTGTATTTCCAGAAAAGTCAAAGGGAAGGGATGCTGCAGCTGTTCCGTAGTAAGAAAGCGCTGTAAGGTTTGAGTTGTGCTAATCCCAGAAACTCCTAACAACCCAAATGAAGCATTCCTGATGCAATCAAACACATACTTTACACTTCCTGCAGTGCCACTACAGCTTTCTGCAGGACCAACCTCATGACTAAGACGTGGGCTGCTTTAATGCCTTGGGAATATCCACATTTTTAACTGAAGACAACACACCAGAACGTGGTGATGTGAGTAACAGTGAAATTCCCCACATGGTCGATCACTACCCACAGAGATATGAAGCTCTCATGCACGGCAACCCCTGAGTCAAACAAGAAAAAAAGCCATACAGGAAGACTCCTGTTCCTCCTTCAATTCCAGGTCACAGGAGCAGCTTTGAAGCTTGGTGATTCCCATCTGACTGACTCCTGTTACCAGTGGAATCACAACTTTGATGGCTACAGCTTATAAGCCCTTCTGTGTGAGAGAGCTGGAAGGGGCTGACAGAGAAAGGAACAGTTCCTTAGGTTCATTTCCTTCCATGGGAAGTGTACCTCTTGTTTCAAGCAGGGACAGATGAGCTGAAAAGCCACTGACAAAAGATAACTCAGATCCTTTTTTTTTTAAAAAAAGTACAGATTACAGAGTTATTTCCCTGACCCACAGTCGTGCTTGTTCCTACAGTAAAAGTGCTATTTGCCGCCAGTGCCAGTGAGGCCAAGAATAAGTTTTGTTCCTCCAAATCTGCAGAAAAAGGAAGGGTTAAATTAATGACCAGCCTAGAAGATGCCACAAGCTGAATATGGCATGTTGGCACAGAGAAACCTGCAGGATTTAGGGCCTGAGGTCCCGCAGTGGCAGTAGTGGAGTCCAGGGAAGCGATGATGTCCAGCAGAGTTTCTGCCATGGTGGTTTTCCTTGCCCCCACTAATGCTGTCTAAGGTCAAGAGCACAGAACGCTACCAACACTGCAGGGTACTACAGCAAAGCATTCCAGCCCACTGGAGGAGACTAAATACATAAGTCAAGTGTTTCAACACCAAAACAAACCCACACCTCGGTTTTCAAACCAGCTTTAGGCTGCAACAGTGACATCAGAGAATCGTGTCAGCAATTTACAGGTATGGCCATTTATTACGATGTTTTGTTCCTTCATTTCTGAAGAGCACTTTAGTGTCCTTCTCAAAGCATTAGAAAAGAATCTGAAATCAGGAGCTCACAGTCTCGAAATTGAGAAGCTAAAATCAGAATATTCTGACTTTAAACAACTGACAAGTTCAATTTCCTTGTGTTACATTGTTTCTTTATTTTTTTAATTTAAAGCCTAAAAGTAGCAAAGGCACCTGATATAAAACCAGCATCACTCAATTCAGAGTGAGGGAGGCTCATGGCAGAACAACCACAGCTTTTTTATCACTTGCTAGTCAGGGAGATTCAGCCCCAGAGAGACTTCTTCGATGATTCCTCCTGCTCTCCCATCCTTGTGGGATTGGCCAGTGTTAAATTACTAAGAAATTAGGTTATTGTGACAGTACATGCAGACACCCACACTTGTGAGCTTCGGCACCCAAGTGACTCACACTCTATTCCCGGCAGAAGAAGGAAGCAGGGAGCTTTCCCTCCTCTCTGCTCTCCTTTGGGTGGCCAAATATCACCTGCCCTTCAGCACTTTAGAAGAGCCCTAAACTGATAAAAAGTCATTGTGTTACCTGCAGTGCAACGTCATCACTCCTAACAGGAACAGCTCCAGGAGCTGCCAAACAGAAGCCAATTGGTTTTTTAATTCGTGTTTTTTGTCATCACTCAATTGCCTGGCCAGGTGAGGTAGGACAGGACAGGAATACTGCCAGCTCACAGATTCCCAAGACAAATTCCTCAAGGTGCTTTGGATGTGACATTATTCAAAAAAGGGGTTTATCTTGCATTTATTGCTACGGAACTTAAGGAAGCCTTTGCAACAAACAAGTTTTACACTAAAATGATGATCTTAAGGCATTCTGCAATAAAAGAGAAACTTTTCTTCTTACACAGCTCTACAAGCCAAGCACCAAATACCACTGCTCCGTTACAGACCCTGCAGATCTGAAATGAAGCTCGTCCTCAAAAATCTTTTTCCATCTCCATTGCAGAGGCAAGATGAAAATAAGTGCAGAGCTGCTGAAAAACAGACTGTTCTATTCTTTTCCAGTCTATGGAATAGCAGGAAGAGAGCTGCCAAGATGCTCACACCTCATTACCTGCTTGGTGTGCTATTGCCAAGATGTCATCAGAGATGTTTGACTAAAATCAACAGAATAACTCGTGTTTACACACAGCTTCAACAGCGTCAGCAACAGCTGCAGTCTACAACGACAGAGCTGCAAGAGTCTTAAGCAAGAATATTATTTGTCAAGGCAAAAGGATGTTACAAAATGATGAGCTTCTACTCTTTATCCCGCAAAAATGACACTTACTCATAAGACTGGTGCTATTTTTGTCTTGCAAAATCAGGATGAGGCACATGCACCCCCCTTCTGGAGCAGGCCTTCCCCTCTAACAAAGGGAAAAGATAAGCCAAGGGTGCAGTGGAGATTCACAGGGGTCTGTGTATCAGTGCTTGCCTGCCAGTGTGATTAGTAGTGTTAACCACAATTTTTAAAATACAAACGAGGTAAAACGAAAGAAAAAAGCAGTTACACCACTGATTTTGAATGTGGAATACTTACACTGAGAAAGGGCTGAACTGTGGGCAGTTCCCAAAGAAGCCCCTGAAGCACAGGCTTTGAGGAGCCTGACGGGGCCACACAGAGGGGGCAGCCAACTGCAGCAATCCCCAACAAGCCTGGTCCTGCTCCTTCTCCTCTCCTCTCCCCCCCTCCCACCCACCCAACTCTCCGAAGCGCTGGGCACACACACGACCGCACCAGTGCTGAAACAACGGGAGAACCACTAAATCCTCCTGCTGCCAGCGGCCTTCCCGGCTCCTTGCAGCAGCTACAGCCGCCGTACCTGGGGCATCCCCTACGGAAGCTGCAGCCTCGGGACGCCAGCGGGACCCCGCAATGATGGGCCGGGAGCCGCGGCAGCCCCAGCCCCGGCCCGGCCCAGCCCAGCCCAGCCCGACCCAGCCCGGCCCCGGCTCTGCACCGCCGCCCCTCCGCGGCACCACCCGGCTGCCCGGGCCCGCAGGCTCACCGTGGTCCTGGTTGAAGCCGGCGTAGAGCAGCCCGTTGCCGTGCGGGTTGGCCGGGAGCAGGTTCATGGCTCCGGCTCGGCCCCTTCGCCCCCGCCCCTCACACCATGGCGGCGCCCGCCCGCCTCAGCCCCGCCGCGGGAGCCCGAACCGGGCCGAGCCGAGCCGGGCCAAGCCCGCCCGAGCCGAGGCGAGTCCAGCCGGGCTCGCCGGAGCCGAGCCGGACCGGGTCCGGCCGGGCCGGGCTGAGCAGAGCCGAGTCCGGCCGAGTCCCGCCGGGCCGAGGCGGACAGGCCGGCGGCTGCTTCCGGCCCGCCAGGCGCCGCTGCCGAGCGCAGAGCCCAGCCAGCCACCGGCGACAGGAGCGCCGAGTAGTCGAGCGGCGCGGCGCGGCAGCGGCGGGGATGGCCGGGAACTGACCGGGACTGACCGCCGGGAGAGAGCGGGACTGACCCCCGGGAGACACCGGGACTGACCGCCGGGAGACACCGGGACTGACCGCCGGGAGACACCGGGAGTGACCCCCGGGAGACACCGGGACTGACCGCCGGGAGAGAGCGGGAGTGACCCCCGGGAGACACCGGGACTGACCGCCGGGAGAGAGCGGGAGTGACCCCCGGGAGACACCGGGACTGACCGCCGGGAGACACCGGGAGTGACCCCCGGGAGACACCGAGACTGACCGCCGGGAGACACCGGGACTGACCGCCGGGAGAGAGCGGGAGTGACCCCCGGGAGACACCGGGACTGACCGCCGGGAGACACCGGGACTGACCGCCGGGAGAGAGCGGGACTGACCCCCGGGAGACACCGGGACTGACCGCCGGGAGACACCGGGACTGACCGCCGGGAGAGAGCGGGACTGACCCCCGGGAGACACCGGGACTGACCCCCGGGAGAGAGCGGGACTGACCCCCGGGAGACACCGGGACTGACCCCCGGGAGACACCGGGACTGACCGCCGGGAGACACCGGGACTGACCCCCGGGAGACACCGGGACTGACCGCCGGGAGACACCGGGACTGACCGCCGGGAGAGAGCGGGACTGACCCCCGGGAGACACCGGGACTGACCGCCGGGAGACACCGGGACTGACCGCCGGGAGACACCGGGACTGACCGCCGGGAGAGAGCGGGACTGACCCCCGGGAGACACCGGGACTGACCCCCGGGAGAGAGCGGGACTGACCCCCGGGAGACACCGGGACTGACCGCCGGGAGACACCGGGACTGACCGCCGGGAGACACCGGGACTGACCGCCGGGCCGGAGGGGACAATGGGTGGCCCGGGCTCCTCCCAGCTGCAAAGGACTGTTTGGTAAGAACTTCTACATTAAACCATTAAAACCACAGGAGCTGCGGTTAGGACACGCTAAAATAGCGATTCCCTGACTTGACAAAAACACAAACCAACCCCCAAACCCAACCAACACCACCAATACGTCTTGAAAATGTGGAAGTTCTCGGGACCCACGGCCCTGAGCACTCTAACTGGAGTTAAATAGTAATTTTACTTCAAGCAAGAGGATGGACCCAGCAGCCTGGTGATGTCCCTTCCAACCCGAATTATTCCATGGCTGTATGATGAGCTGGAGCCCAGACTCCTCTGGACTCCAACTCCTCTGGACTCCAACTCCTGTGTTGTGCTCACACCTACACCAGCTGTTCCCCGTCCCTCCTGTGTGTTCACCTCTTTCTGTGCTCACTCTGTGCCTTCGCAGATGTTGCATCTCGGATTTGTGACCAGCTCTGTTGGGAAGTGACCTCAGCTTTTCAGTGCACAACAGCTGAGTGCAGCCCCGGAGCTCTGCATAGACCAGCTGCTATAGTATTCTTTGGGTACTCACACATATATGAAAAATAGAATAATCACATTGCATCTTTATGAGATTTTGTTTCCTCAGGCAGCCAAGAGACTGGGTAATATGAAATAACAAATCCTTCTTTGTTTTTTTTTTTTCTAAAGCTTCTCCTGCCCAACTAGGGCCCCAGGCTTTACTTAATCCATGTGGGATTGCTACAGGCGTTACCAGGAGTGAGGAGCGCTGCTCCAGCCTCTCCTTACCTTATCTTTATCCTGGCTGGCAGGAGGAACAGAGACTCTGGCCTTGGGGACAAACACATCCGCGGTAATGCTCCCTCCAGCCAGGCATTCTTCCTGCATATCACCTACAGAAAGGGACCAGGCTGGTAACTGAGGAGGCCAAGGCTGTCATTTGGAAGAAATAAACCAGTGTAGCCATGGGACAGAACTGTTCATCCTGCACCCGCACACTAGGCGGGCATATCCAGAGCACTCCCAAAGTCTGGGTGTCTCCGATCCACGTTGAACCCCTTGGAGCTGTAGGCAGCCCTGTACGTGTCCTGCAGGACTGGAGGTGACACTTCAACATCCCAGCAGCTCCATCCCGCCGGCGCTTCCCTGAGCCCCCCCAGCACACGCAGCCCAGCGGGTGGAGCCTGCTCATCATCGCCCGGGGACACACCCGCAGGAATTCCTCCCACCGCACCTGGGTTTGCCGGTCAGGCTTTAACTGTGGGAGGACTTGTTCTGATGGCTCTTTTCTTTAAGCTGCTGCATTGATTGCTCCAGGTCCTGGCACCGCTCTGGCATTCTACTGGCCAGAATTTCCACACTCACAGAGGACGTCAGTGCTGGTCCAGGAGGAACATCACAGACACTTGGTGGTATCTCACTGCAGTGAAGATGCTGATGGGAAACTGGGATGAAGCTGCACCGAAGAATTGTTATTACTGAGGAGAAGGAGTCACACAATCCCTTCACACATGAAAGACTTGGCTTGAGTTATTCTTCCACGTTTCAGGTAACAATTTGGTAGACAGATGTTGTATCAGAAGCCTTACATGACACCTAAACGCTGAGTTCACATTCCTGGTGTCTAATTCAAGCAAATTGTTCCTCAAATTCTTCTAAAGGAAGATAAAGCCAACCCTCTCCAGTTAAAGAAATATTTTCTGTTCTGAAGAATCTAAAGAAAGGATTTATTTTCCAGAAATATTCGATTTATTTATTTTTGAAATAGTGATCTTCAAGTTGTGTTTCTTTTACCACAGTGTCTGTGGCATTTTTCTCCTAGAACTTTCTCCTAGAGTGGTATGAAATGTAATTTTTTTTTACAGAAAAGTATTTAACCTACAAACTAATTCCCCAAAGTATTAAAAAACATACAAAAACATTTATCAAATTAATTACATATACTAATGAGAGAAAACCTTGTTGTGCATGTACATAATAATTATAGATCCATTTTTAGCTTAGTGAAATTTGTCCTTAAAAGTTACTGAGGGAACTTCACAAAGAATCCAAATGCACAATTGTAGCATTACAGAGTTTGTCACACTATTGGTAGAATTTAACAATGATAAATACCATTGTTAAGTATATTTCATACATTTTATTGTATTGAACACATTTTACTTGTGTTTAATATATATTCATTGTGTTTAATGCATTTTAAGCACCTCTGCCTGAATATGTAGGCCCATGACTCATTTTTATATTTTTAATCATTTGCAGAAAGACAGGATTTTCTTTTATTTTTATTAATAAGTAACTTTCCAGCTTTCATGGAATTAAGAATTGAATCTAATGGTATTTATCCCCTGTATAGTAACACACAAACTAGTGAAACCAATGGTGTTGTGCACATCAGAAACTAAAACACTGAACGAAAATCCAGCAGCAAAATGTCATGTCCTTTCGGTGGCATTGGATGTGTCATTCATCCCAAAGCAGCATTTCTGTGGTGAGCAAGCTCTAAAATAAGACTTCATGCTCTAATTTTTGTCAGTGCGATACGTACATGGAGTCTGCGCTGCCATTAAACAGGAATCCGCGTGTTCGGCTCTGGAGGGCCACGGGGAGCTTGTGCGGAGCGGGGAACAGGGTCAGACCGCCCTCACAGCGGGAACTGTCCCCCATAACACCGGGAACAGCATCTCCTCACAGCGGGAGCTGTCCCCCATAACACCGGGAACAGCATCTCCTCACAGCGGGAGCTGTCCCCCATAACACCGGGAACAGCATCTCCTCACAGCGGGAGCTGTCCCCCATAACACCGGGAACAGCTGCTCCTCACAGCGGGAGCTGTCCCCCATAACACCGGGAACAGCATCTCCTCACAGCGGGAACTGTCCCCCATAACACCGGGAACAGCATCTCCTCACAGCGGGAACTGTCCCCCATAACACCGGGAACAGCATCCCCTCACAGCGGGAACTGTCCCCCATAACACCAGGAACAGCTGCTCCTCACAGCGGGAGCAGCCCCTCTTCGCAGCGGGAACAGCCTCCCGTTACACCGGGAACTGCCCCCCCGCCAGCCCTTACACCAGGAACAGCTCCTCATCACTGCAAGAGCGGTCTCCCCCGCCTCACACCGGGAGCAGGCCCCCATCCCGGCAGGAACAGCCGCCCCTCACACCGGGAACAGCCCCTTGGTACACCGGGAGCAGCCCCCATCCCGCCGGGAACAGCCCCCCATAACACCGGGAACACCTGTTCCCATAACAGTGGGAACAGCCCTCTGATACACCGGGAGCAATCCCCCCCTCACACCGGGAGCAGCCCTCTATCACTGCAGGAACAGTGTCCCCCTCACACCGGGAGCAGCCGCCCCTGACACCGGGAACAGCCCTCTCATCACTGCAGGAACAGTCCCCCCCTCACACCGGCAGCAGCCCATCCTCACACCGGGAACAGCCTTCCCATCACTGCAGGAAGTCCCCACCTCACACCGGCAGCAGGCCCCCTCACATCGGGACAGCCTCCCCCTTCTCACACCGGGAGCAGCCGCCCCTCACACCGGGAACAGCCCTCCATCACTGCAGGAACAGTCCCCACCTCACACCGGCAGCAGCCGCCCCTCACACCGGGACAGCCTCCTCCCCCTCACACCGGGAGCAGCCGCCCCTCACACCGGGAACAGCCCTCCCATCACTGCAGGAACAGTCCCCCCTCACACCGGGACAGCCTCCTCCCCCTCACACCGGCAGCAGCCGCCCCTCACACCGGGACAGCCTCCTCCCCCTCACACCGGCAGCAGCCGCCCCTCACACCGGGCTCCCGGGGGTGCCGCTCACCCGCGCTGTGCCCGCAGGGCCGCCCGGCGGTCCCGTCCCGCAGCCCGGCCGGGATCTCCCCCCTCCCCACGGCCCTGTCCCGCACCAGCAGGAATTCCCGCAGGGAATCGTGGGCTCCAGCCGGGCTTCCCGCCTGGCTCCTCGTCCTCCCCGCAACCAGCCCGGCCGATTAGCGGATTTAACCACATCTTTATAGGCTGCATCTTTGGATTTCACACCGAACGCCCCCGATAGAGCGCCTGTGGCCATTCCTGGGGCTGCCTTCAGCTTCCCTCTAGTGGATTGGCCTAAAACGGTCCTTCCGCAGGCGATCCCGGAGCTTTACAGCGGCTCCAAACTACAAATACCAGCAGCTCCAGCACCGCTGAGAGGCCCCAGGACCCACCTCTCCTAGAATAAATCTCTCCAGTTTATTCTAGCAAATATTTATAAAGAATTTTATTTTTCATGTATAGCTATAAAAGCCCACGGCAAGAAAAGCATTTTGAAACATTCTCTCTGGCTGAGCTATTTTTTCAGCTGCTTTTTAAATTTTTTTCTGTGGTGGGTGGCCCTTCCTACCTCATCGCAGAGTGACAGTGACAGAAGGACCCAGACCTTTAATCCCGTTTCGCAGCAGGTTTAACAGAGGAGCGGCTGCAGCAGCCTGGAAATGACCATGGAGAAAATCCTGAAGGCAGAGCTGAACACCAACGTTCTGAAGGCACTGGGGAGCTCTGGGGGAGGATGCATCAGCCAAGGCCAAACGTATGAGACAGACAGCGGACGGGTATTTGTGAAAATCAACCACAAACCTCAGGTCAATGCCAGCAGATCTTATGATTGCATAGAGATGGCTTTTTATTTTTAAAAGCAGCTGATTGTTGATAATGCATAATTATTCCAGTTCTCAGTATTCTTTTTAAAGCTGTGTCTATTTTATATCCAGAATTAATGTAGCAGGTTTGGTTAGTGTGAAATGCAGTGTAATGTGATGTGATAGTCCTCAACAGCAGGAATGAGCTGTAATTCCTGTAAAAAGGAGGCCAAGCACAAAGCTGTTATTGTGGTACTTGGAGTTTGGAAAGGCCCAGAGCTGGCTTTGCATTCACTGCGTTCCTTTTCATGTTCCAGTTGGGAGGATCAATAATGGGAGGGCACAAACAGGGGCCAGTGCTAAAGCTCACATATTATCTTTACAGCTACAGAAGTTCAAATGTCCCCGTTGCTTTTTGCATGTCTAAAAGTAAAGCTCTTGCAGCTTCTTAAGCCAAACTCTTGACTTTTCTATTACTAAATGGATACTCAATTGCTTTTTCTAACACCACAGTGTATCAGAAATTTGCTTTATCAATATCAAAATCATCCTAAACTGCTGTGAAGAACAGCACCTTTGCTTCAAAAATGCAGAGCAAATGCTGAATATTTGTGCCATCGTCTCCATCCAGTGGCCTGTGGGAAAAGAAGAACCAGTTTAAGGGCTCAATCTTACATCATTTAGCAGTGGCCACATTATCCTCAGAGGTGCTATTGCATCCAGGTAGTTTGGTGTCTTCATAAGCAGCTGGAAATCAGGGTGAAATGTGACATATCCTACAACCCTGGGATAAATTTAGGAAAAAACCAAAAGTTAGGGCCTTAAGTCTTCCTGTGTGGACTGAAGCCTTGCTGCAGCTCTCTCCTTTTATCAAGAGGAATTAACTCCTTGCCACTTTGTCAAAAGTCTGTTTTTTCCGAAGTACTCATTGTAGACATCCATAGTTTAGCCCAAGGATATTCCTATTCCTCGACAGGCTAGAAAAATGTTTGAAGGGGAAATGGCAAGTCTGGAAGCGATTCGGAAAACCAAGATTGTGAGAGTGCCTCAGCCCATCAAAGTGATTGACCTGCCTGGAGGAGGAGCCATGTTTGCCATGGAGTACCTAAAGATGAAGCACCTCAACAAGTATGTCCATGCATCTCTTTTTACTATGTTTTGTATCTTTTTTTTATATCTTACAGTCAGCCAGGAAACTTCATGAGCAGAGTAGCTTTATTCTCTCAGAGACAGAGCTGCTCTCTGTTGAGATCTGTGTTTCTCTGTGTACATATTAAAAAATATATATATGTATGTATGTATGTATGTATCTATCTATCTATATATGTGTGTGTACACACTCCTTGTCCATATTTTGCTTCTCCTGCAGTACAAATGGATGTCACTACTCATTTGTGTGCTGGTCCACATGTGCTGAGATGCTGCTGAAGGGAATGTAATCACAGCTGAGTTGGCCCATTGTTCTCTCATGAGATTTTTCATTGGAGTTTCTTTTCCCAGCCCAACAGGTTTCTTTAACCTTACGGGCTGCTTAGGTCTTTGAAACCTCTGCTTCTCTAAGTAGAATCTTCCAGTATGATTTACTTCATGATTAAGTTAAGATGACATGAATTTGCATTTCATCTGTCAGCCAAACTGAACATGGAATTCAGGAGTCATATGTTCCTGAAATCAGACTTTCAGAGCTCACTGCTGTGTTCCAGGCCTCTATATGGCAACAGTGTCATGCCTATGGCTCTTCTGGCTGCTGGTTGTCCAACCCATCTGTTTTATTTGGGACAATAATGGCAATTCCACAGCGTCCACAAACAGTCTATTCTAATCCATCCCACTGTTCCTAGGAAGGATTTTCCAGTGTCTAACCTTAGTCCTTCTGGTTGCGATTTTAAATCCATCATTTCCCCCCCCCCCCCCATTCTGGGCATGGAGAAGAAATTAGTTTCCATCCTTGAAACTCCTGTTAAGATACCTGTGGAATATTTAACTGGTTTTTAGTTGTCTGCCTTCAGCATTAGGCAGCCTCGATTAAATCCCTGCCTATGGCTTCTTTTCAGACTTACCCTTCCAAGTGCTGTTCAGCTGATTTGGAAGGGTAAAGCCCAACAGTTCTGTTCTCTGCTGATAGTGGAGCTGATAAGGAGGAGCACACAATCCTCTTGCCTTTACTGCTCCTGTTTATACCACCTTGTGTTCTCTTTACCTTTCTTGCAAGAGCATTTAGTGTGTTTATTGCATTATCTGTGTCTTCAGAGCTGTTATCAAGGCATTTGGTCCCTGTTAGGTGCTTGTGAAATTGATTAAGGTTCTATGTTTGCTGGAAATAGCCTTGGTCATATTTAATTGAGGGGTTTTTTTCCCTATAATATTTGTTCACTTGCTTCAGTTTCTTTTTGGTTTATTTGATCCTACAGATACTCTTCAAAGCTGGGAGAGCAGATAGCAGAGCTTCATCTTTATAACCAGAAACTTGGAGAGAAGCTGAGGACTGAGGGAAGCACAATTGGTAGAGTATTGATGTCATGTACTAAACCAAAAAGGAAACAATTCCTTTGGCTGTGGTGCAGCATTGCATTATCATTTTCATGATAATTAAAGTCAACACTAGGACAGTTTCATGGGCCATGTCCCTCTTGTCCCTATGCCACACTTCTCAAAATGGACCTTATACACACAGCAGCTTGAACTACTATTGTGATTTTTAAACACATCATTTTAACCTTGGCAAAACAAAATTAATTTATTTTGAATTCTTCATTCCGTGTATACTTTGTTGTACAAAATGACGTGGATTCTGAAATTTAGTAAGAAATAGCACTAACACTTGGTTGTTAGAACTTCCAGCTCTCCTAAGTCAAACTGACAATTTGGACTCTTCTTCAGTGTCAGTGAAACATTTCAGCCTCATGTACTCTCTTAAAATGCTCTTGAGCTTATAGAAATCCTATTTTTTGCTTGCTGTTGGTTTAGATAATTAACTGATTACAGAATATTGTTCCTTAGTAAGTGCAGAATAAAGTTCCCTTTTAAAGATATTGGGGATGACGTTTTTGAACTCAAATAAGTGGCAAAATATTCAAAAATTGCTGCTCCTCAAAGTGAATTAAAGCATAAATGAAAAAAAACCTCAGCTATATAAAGAATTATTTTTTTAGTACCAGTCTGTATCTGTGTTGTTCCAATGACTTCAGAGGTGGACTGGGTCTGACTCTTAGTGGTGGACAAATTTTAATCCATTTTTTTTTGAGTGAAGGCCAAATTACTGGCAGGTCCCAAATAATCTATGAATCAAACCCAAGCCACATTTAATGGCAACATGTCCAAGTGTCAGAACAGCAGATTGTGACTCTGTGTTTGGGCTCCTTTCCGAAATGTCCAACTCCTTTATCCAAAGCAAACTCACTGACTGTGACTGACTATGCCTCTATTTCCATTCAGCATCTTCAAGTCCATAAGAGTTCTTTCCAGCTTTTGAAAGGGTTGTGACCATGAAATAAGTGTAACTTATTGCTTAAAGTAACTTTTTCTGCCTATTTTTTGAAATTAGGTTCTGTCTTTGCAAACTTTACCATGTAAAGATCTCAAAGGCCCTAATATTTATTTTGTTCTGTAGGAAAAGGAGCCGGTCACTCCGAGTCCCAGTTTGTGGATCGGTTTGGATTCCACACAGCCACTTGCTGTGGTTATATCCCACAGGTATGGTCAGTTCCACAGGTGTGAAAGCCAACAGGCACTTGTACAGGTCTGTAAACTCCTCATACACAAACTTGCTCCATTTGTCTTCAGCTTTCTGAGCACAGCTTTGCTTTCCCTGTTCCATCCTGCCTTGACTGCCCAGAGATCACAAAATCTATCCAATGTATGTGCGCTGGAACTGTGCATGTGGCCAGCAGATGTGGTGGATTGAGTGAGAATTTGGAATGATGTGGTGGTTCTTTAGCTTGGTGATACTTAAAAAAATCAGTGTCCCTTTGGATGTGTTGGTTTTATTAACCCCTACTGTATGGATCTCTCCACTGCTTTTGGAGAGCCTCATCATGCAACATGTCTCATGAGACACTGGAAAGGGCTCTTTGAGGCTCTGCATGTGTCAGGATTTCATTCTATGACTTAACTGAACGAACCTCCAGTATCTCAAAACTCTTTGCTAAGTACAACTTTTCACCAAATTAGAAACGTGTTACCCAGTAAAAATGAATAAATACTTCTGCCTTTCCAGAAAGATTTGAAACATGATATTGAACAACTGAAATGGTCTCACCAGGAACTCTCCCTCTAAAATACATTAAGAAAATGGGAATGAATGAAAATAGCCAGAAACTCAACTTATATTAAAGAGAGCCCCACCTAAGTGTGGTGGAGAGCAGCAGTCCCAAAGCAAAACATCTGATGTCTCTGTGCACTGGTCACACTGACATTGTCCAGGCCATTGTGTCAGCATTGAATGTTTTAACTGGATCTCTGTTATTAACACTGGCTGCACATATGTTAAAATTGTGTGTTACAAACTCGTGTTGTATTTTCCAGGTGAATGAGTGGCAGAGTGACTGGCCATCCTTCTTTATCCGTCACCGACTCCAGGCTCAGCTGGATTTGATTGAAAAAGATTATGGAGACAGAGAAGCCAGAGAGCTCTGGTCACAACTCAAAGTATGAACCATGTCTTAAATTTATTTTCTAGAATTTCAGAAAATGCGTATCAGTGGGATTGTAAAGGTGTTTTATAAGGGATTTACTTAGCTTGGAATGAAGAACAGGGTCTGGATGAGCTTCACAGTGGGTCCAGAAACACTGTCAGCTGAACAGAATTCCTGCTGCTCTTTCAATTTTTACATATAGTGGGAAAAAACCCCGTAATTGAGCATTAACATTTTTTCTGATAATAATAATAATAATAAGGTAACACCTAAGAGCTTGGTCTTATGAAGTGGGTGAAATTCTGCTGCCTGGACAGATTTGTATTTTACCTGGTCTAGTCTTACAGCTGAGGCTGGTTCAGGCCATGTTCCATGCAGCACTCATGGAACACGAGGGATGTGTTCCTCTCTTCTGTTCATTGGTCCAGATGCTTACTGCAGTCCTTTTTGCCATTGAAACTTCTTAGTTTAAATGAAATTATTTTATATTTCTCATGACGGCCAGCAGTATCCATGTCTAGAAACAATGTATCAGTACTAGGTGTTGATAATAGACTGTGAATTAAATGCTTTGCTAAGCTCTGTCAAGAACAACCCAGAACATTTATCACTGGCTTGTTCTTGTTGCCATCAACGTCCAAAGCACTCCATGAGGGCTGAACACAGGCAGCATTTGGCCAGCTCAGGCTCTAACATGCTACAGTACTTTTATTTAATATTTTCTTCAAAACGTTTTAATTGTTACATGTCTGTTTATGCTTTTTCAGCCAAAGATTCCTGAAATGTTCTGTGATGTAGAAATTGTTCCCGCTCTCCTGCACGGGGACCTGTGGGCAGGGAATGTGGCTGAGGACGACTCCGGGCCGATTATATTTGACCCTGCCTCCTTCTATGGCCATTCGGAATTTGAACTGGCCATTGCTGGAATGTTTGGGGGGTTCAGCAGCTCTTTTTTCTCTGCCTATCACAGCATAATACCCAAAGCTCCGGGATTTGAGAAACGAAACAAGTTGTATCAGCTCTTTAATTACATAAACCACTGGAACCATTTTGGGACAGGGTACAGGGGCTCTACCCTAAACATGATGAGGAAACTTCTAAAGTAACCAGGTACATTTGAGAAATTCTGACATAGTCCCTTAGAAATGAGCAGCCCCTGCTCATCCCAAGTACCACAAACTCGGAATTGATGGTAAAACACCTGATATGGAGAAGGCTTAGTGCACTTTTGAGCCTCACTAATTAAGAGCAATTGTGTAATCTTTAACTTGGGCACTAGTTTCCCAGCACAGATTCCTCCCCTGCTGAAGGAAAGGGCTGCCCTGTTTGTCAAGGCTCCACTGGCTTGGAAAGGCAGCACGACAGTCAGCCTGACCTTGCTCTCTCACTTCGTAGCTGCTGTGTTCCCAGTTGTTCCACAGCAGCATCTTCCCACTCCTGCTGCTGCTCCATCAGCAGTTTGTTATGGAGAGATGCAGCTGTGGTGCTGGAAGGAATAACAAGTTCTTACTTCTGCCTTTGTTTGTTCTGGTTTAGTTTTCTGTGTGTTCCCAGCCCTTTTCCCATGAATATTTCCATAGTCTTCTGTTTCCCTTTCCTGTCCTTTTGCATGTCAAATGTCCTAATCCAAAATTGCAGTCAGATTCTATGAATCTGAAAACATTCTCTTTTTAATTTAACGAGTAGACAAGGCCCTTTGGCTGCACTTGGCAAACATATGTAATTAATAATATTTCTAATATTTATTTAATGTAATTTACTCACATTTGTTAAGAACGATAAGAACTGAAATTCCAGTGGTATTTTCTGAAAGGATGTCTGGTTCCTTGGTAATTAACGATACAGTCATAAGTAGGTTGTTACCACTCAAAGCTGATAGTAAAATTTCATAGTTTTAGTGTGATATTTCAGTATGTTGTACTACAGTAGTAACGTATTTAAATAACTTTGTAAAAAGACAGCAAAATGTGGGAGGGAGGCTCCGTGGTTGGGTGAGAGGAAGCACCTGTGGCTGCTGGGTTGGTTGGTGCTTGATGGATTTTCAATTTTAGAAAATGAGTGCAGTGGGCAAAGCTGGTCTGTTGTGCCACCGCTGGGTTATGGAAGGAACAGCGTCAAATCTGATGGATTTGTAAGGGGTTTTATTGTCCCTTACTGCTTTATTTTTACAGAAAACATAGGCAGTGGGAATCTGGGGAGAAAACTGTTCAGCAAAGATACTGGTGTACAGTCTGAGCTAGAGTACATTAGTGACTCTGTGGGGTTTTAAAGCAAGAGAGTGGCGAGGAGAGTAGAAGTAAGTGCAGTCCCACAAATATGAATTAGAAGGTTTGGGTAAGAATGACCTGAATATTTAGGCTTCAGACAGTTGGCATGACTAATACTAAAATATTATATTCAAAAGCGCTCTAATATGTTTAGACTTTTTTCAACTTTAAAAGGTTGTGCTGTAAAGATTTAATAAAGTTTAAAATTTGATCTTATAATTGGTTTAAAACAATGCGCTTTGTTCTCTGTAAATATGATACGAATAGTGAAAAATTTTTACTTCCTTTGAATCAGGGGAATCTGTCATGGTTGGTTATAAAACTTAATTGAACTATAAGGGTGGAAAAGTGGAACAGTAGAGTAAGAATACAGTTGGAATTGTAGCTGATGGCTGGAAGATCTAGATCTGAGGAAAGAGCAAACTGCATGTGCACTGGTGTTTCTGGATGTGAACAAACCGACCTGTATCACACTGGGAAGTACTTGTGAACTCAAACTTCTTCTCAAATAAAACACTTGCCTTGCAGAAACCAGCCATTCGGTGTACATGTGTTTTGTGATTGTGGTTTGATTTCATGAACTTGAGCCTGAAGATAAAATATTTGGGTGTGGGTGGAGCTGCTGGATAGCAGTAAAGAGCAACTACCTTTTCTGACGTCCTGGCCAGGCTGAAGTGCCTCCTTGAATTTCCTGTATAATCAGTGGAGCTGTAGTTGTAGCTTTCAGGCTTCTAATGTTTCCAGAATTGTATGAGGTTTAGATAATGCGTTATCATATTAACCATGTAATGCAGTGTTTTGGTGTGGGTGGGGTAAGGCATGGAGGTCATGGATAGCAGCATCATCCAGCTGTCTCCCCCACTCCTTGTGCAACCGAGGTTGTCCCTATCCTGGTCCTTTTCCCTGAGCTCCCCGTGCCCAGGTCCCCATCCCTGATCCCTTCCCTAGGAGGTTCCTATCTCCGTCTTCAGCCAGTGCTTGGGTGCCCATGCCCGTGTCCCCATCCTTGTCCCATGTCCAGGACCCCATCATTGGGTATCCCTAGGATGGGTGACGCCAGGGTGGATGTCCCCATCTCCAGACTGGGTGTCCCCATCCCTGGGGGGTGTCCCTGTTGCCGGTGGCTATCTCCAGGGTGGGTGTCCTCATCCCCCGTGGATGTCCCTGTCCCCGGTGAATGTCCCCATCCCCAGCAGGTGTCCCCAGGGTGGGTGCTCCCATCCCCGCTGAGTATCCCCAAGCTGGATGTCCCCATTCCCGGTGTGCGTCTCCAGAGCCTCAGCTCCCCGTCACCCCGCGGAGGGGCCGGGCCGGGCTCGGAGGCGGTGCCGCCGCCGCCTTTGGTCCCTCCTGGCGGCCCGTAGCAGGGCGGGAGCTGCGGCGGCGCGGGGCGGGCCCGTGGCGGCTCTGGGCGCCTGTGCCGGGTGGGCGCTTGGTCGCTTGTCCCGGGTGGGCGCTTGTCCCGGGTGGTCGCACCGCGCCGGGCCGGCCGGGGGCGAGGGCGGCGGCTCCGGGAGCTCCGTGGTGCGGGCCGGCGGCGGAGGCCGGTAGGGCCGGGCGGGGCTGCGGGAGGGGCTGCGGGAGGGGCGCGGTGGCCGCATGGCGGGGCCGGGCGGGGGCTGACGGGCGGTGGCACCGACCCTTCTCTCTGTCACTGCCAGCGCCGGGCCCGCCGGGATGGACGGAGTGGGGCCGGAGCCAGAGGAGGGCGAGGAGCGGGAGCCCGGTGCCATCAGCGAGAAGAACATCCTGGACAGCTTCACGGAGAGCAGGGAAGTCGCGGAGCTCATCGGGAACCTAAGGGGCGTCTTCGGGGAGCTGGTGACAAGGGAAATGGCCGTGGAACGGTTCATAGGTAAGCACGGCATCCAAAGGGAGTGGTCCTGCTATTGCTTGATAGAGAAATTTTATTCTGCATGATGCATTTTGTTATTGCTGATTACCAAAAAGGGACCAAACCGCTGATTTTTGGGTCAGTGATGATGCTGGAGCTTTATCAACAGGTAGTTCAGATTTAGGTCTTTGCTCATTTTGTTTTCCATATAGATATTCTTTTATTACCTGGTAACTACTGTAAATGAAAACCTAGGTCTTAGATTCCAGAAGTCTGAATTCTGACTCATGTTGGGCCTCCAGGTTCCTATTCAAATTCAGGCCTTAATTTAGTTAAAACTTTGTATGTCAGTCAAATAAAGTAGTTTTTTTACCTAATTACTCACTGAAACACATCCATTTTCTGCTTTAAAGTGCCAGTTTCCTATTTTTACTTTTTTGTTTCATGGGAAATGTGAAGAGTGGCTGAATCCATACAGATCATGTTTGTTTTTTTAAGTGGAGTTAACTTGGATTTGACTTTTGTGCCACCTAATGAAAGCTGCCCCTAGGCCTCAGCTGAATCTGGAAAGGCCATAGTGAGGTGCATGTCGTGGTCTCCTGGTTTCAGGGCACATCTGTGTGTTGGGTCAGTGTTCTGATGAGGTGATTTTCAAAACTTAATTCAGTGCTGCATGTATTTATAAACTGAATTTAGCAGACTGGCATTTTGCAAGTATTTTTGTAAAGGATGGTGAAATTGCAAAACTCGCAGTCAAAATATTGATCCGGCAGCTCTGTTTTTGACAACAAGAAATGAGGTAGGCAAACAATAAAGCAGAAATCCCCAAAATTTGGAGAGCTGACCCTGCAGAAGTTCCTCAGTAGCATTAGAGTGGTTGGCTGAACTGACTGCTCCATCTGAGGAGGCCTGTGATGGACATGTAACTGCTCAGACAGAAGTACCAGCAACACTCACATTGGTGAGGTTGTTCAGCATCACGGAGGAAATGTCAGATTTCAGTGGGATAGGAAAAGCCATTGCTGGAAAAACCTCGGTGTCTGAGAGGTGGCATCTCCCTGAGTCAATCACCTTGCTGTGCCTCTCTGTCTGTCACATCAGTGTGGTGTTTCTGTGCATTTAAATTGTATTTATGAGCTTTCTGCCTGCAGATCGTTGCCCAGTAAATACAGGCTCAATATGCTTAAAACAGAGGTACTGTGCATGTGGTTCAGTATTGGGTTATAATATTTAGTGTGCTCAGGTGTCATTGATCCTTCTTGGGCAAAATGTCCCAAATCTGGCAAGATGCTCAATGTGTGGGTTAGAACACTGAAACTTGGGGCATACCTTTTGTCTGGGAACAGAGAATGCAGTAATCCCCCATTCCAGAGGATTTTAACGAAGGTTTCCAAAGCGCTCAGAAAAACTCGTGATGCTCATTTTTTGTTGAACCATTAGAAACAGAGGTTTGGGAAACAGTTTAATCTGCAACTACAGTTTTGTAGGAAAATACAGGAAGATCTTTTTTGAAATAATAGTTTTAGAGGAACTGGTTTAGGTTCATTCACTCCAGCTTTTATATTTGGGGTTTTATTTTACCTTTGCCAGGCTGTGAGCTGGGAAAAGAATTTGCTCTTCAATTCCACTTCTGCTGGAAAGCTGTGGCTTTGGGTGGTGGTGGAATTTGTGTTCACTAGTTCTGCTGTCTGTAGGCAGCTTAAGGCATCGTTAATTAAGGTGGGAAGTTAGTGATGATTAGGAGCTCAAGTTTCCCTCTCGATGGCATTCTGGTATCCCAGTGGAGTTGCACAGGGATACTGTTGGACCATCTGGTGGTTGTGCAGTGTCATCCACTGGTCAACTGCAGCACTGTTGGAGTTCAGTCATGGCTTAAATGTAAGTGTTGATGTGTCAAGCAGAGAAAAAGGACAGAGAGCAAAGGTGTTTGTGAGAGAAACAAATACAGGAAAAGGGGAGCTTAAGGAGGTTTTAGTTTTCTAATTCAAAAGCTATTTTCTGACCAAATATCTGAAATGGGCCAGGCAATCTCCAGTGCAACACTGGATCACTTAATGATCTCCTTGGGAATCCAGCTTTCATTTCCGTAGCTGCTTTTTGTTAATTCTGTGTTTAAATTACAAAGCTTTTGTGTCTAAAAGCTCTGGCAACTTGTTCTTATTTTTTTTCAATATTCAATTTCAATTTGTCCTTTCTTGAGTCAGTATCCAAAAGGAAGAGCCCGTGTTACTGGCAGCAAAATACAGTAAGGGGTGTGAACAGTTTTGAGGAGCACAGTGGTAAGAGCTGCAGTTTGTATTTGTTGAGGTTAAAATTTGTTAAGGATCCTTTGTTCTTTGCTGAATAATTCCCTGTATTCTATTTCAAAATAAGAAACTAGCTCTGAGGATTGTGAGGAGCAGCCTCATTGCAAAGTGGTACTGTGAGAGGTTTGTCCAAGGAAATTGGAGAGACTCCTGGGAGTGGGTTGATGATTTAGTGTAGGTAAATGAGTGAGGGGGACAGACTGTGCTTGTGCTGTTACTTAGAATTATAGACTGCTCTGGGTTGGAAGGGACCTTAAAGATCATCTCATTCCACCCTCCCTGCCATGATGGGGACACCTTCCACTAGACCAGGTTGTTCCAAGCTCCATCCACTCTATGGTTTTCTAACTTTCTGACCTCACTTATAGGTAGTGGCAGTTCAGGGATGCAGAAATCTTAAGCTAAAACTGTTCAGAATCTGAGGGTATCTCACAGTTAAGGCTCTGTAAGAGCCTTTGAGTAGTTTATTACAGATATCTTTTCATTTTCAGGTATAATGGACAAGTATCAGGAGCAGCCTCACCTTTTGGACTGCCACTTAGGTAGGAATGTCATCCTTAAATAATTTCTGTGTATATACTTAAAAATCTGTTCCTCTGGAAGATCTGTGTTTGCATTACAAGATTGCTGTGGCTGGTAGTGTTTCCATTATATTATTGCTGTCTCCCTCTCTTCTATCAGAAGTACAAGAAACTGTGTGAGCTGCATGTAGTCTCACTGTTTTTCCTCTCCTTTTATTAGAGGGGATGATGAATTCTTTGTTGGATATAGTACGGGACAGTGCATCTCCTCCCCCACTAGTTCACCTGGCTTTTAAATTTCTCTACATCATTACAAAGGTAAAAAAATCCTAAATTTAATGTTCTGTAACTGGAATTTGTAACTTATCAATATTTTCTTGGTTATTTTCAAAAATATTAAAATAAATGTCTGATGCAATTAAATATTTTAAACTGTACTGTGAAAGATTAGTTCTCTTGTTTCTCATTTTCATGATAGCTTATGTTATTTAATGATCCAGATTAGTAAAAGTCAAGGTCTGAATGCAAAAGTAGTTGCAGACATGGAGATATTGAGTGCTAAAACATGAGTTATAATGTTGAAAAGTAAAGTATGATGAACAGTTAGATGGACTGTGGAATTTACATTTGAGCACAAGAAAATATTTTTGATGTGTAAGGGCTGAGCCCTGGAATAGGTGGCTCAGAGGGGTGGTGGGGTCTCCCCCCTGGGATACTGGACACCCCACGGATGTGGTGCTGGGCTGACCCTGCTTTACCAGGAGGGTTGGACTAGACAATCTCCAGAGGTCCCTTGTTTTAAAGTTACAGAATTATCATTTCATGAATTTTTAGTAAGTTTGTAAAAACACAAACATTACAAGGTATTTAAGACCTTAATTTGTATCCTTACTCTCCTTATGACATGAGTATCCTAATCAAGAAGTTCCTCCAAGGGTCTTTCCTTTCCCCTCAGTACATGCTGGTGCTGGGTGAGTGACTGAATTCTGAAAATTTCTGCTTTAGGTGAGAGGGTACAAACGTTTCCTCCCACTGTTCCCTCATGAAGTCCGGGACCTGCAGCCTGTTTTGGATATGCTTGCAAAGCAGAACCCAAGAGACCCCGAGGTGAGAATTTGCTGTACTTTTTGTTTAACTTTTATGTCTTCAGTGGAAAAAGCTGAAGGAAAACATTTGGGAAAAAAGTATATAAAGCAGTGACAGACCCTGTCTGGTGTTAACACCTGCATTTGGTGTGAAAACCGTCGTGTTGTTACAGGTGAAATGCCCTCCCCAAGGACAGGTCTTGGTTTTCTTTCATGGGATTTGTTCCAAGGATTTAGAAGCAGTGTCAGTGGAGGTGCAAATAGAACCTGTAACTACTCATGTAAGGGAACAAATTGATTATAAGAGTAAGAAGAAGGGCAGTGAAAGGCATTGAACCTCTAAAAGGAGTAACTGAGAAATCATTGGGTCTGACTCCAGGATACTGTAGTTTATATTCTGATATTTTTAAAAAAGGAAAAAGAACTCCAGAGAGCTTCTTTAGATAGATGAATTTTAAGAGAGATCGTTATCTATTATAAGTAACAAAAATAATGGATTTGAAGACAATAATTGTATTGCTGCTCTAAATTAAAGCTTTTTTTTAACAAACATCAATTCTGACACTTTGCTGCTGTAGGTGTACAGCTTTAAAGCTTGAAAAACTTCCTTCTTTTGTCTGAAGTTGTTTCAGTAAATCCATGAAAGCAGTACATAAGAAATGAAGAAGAAAAACATACTTCTGTTATATTTGTGAATGGAGGCACAGATAGGCCGAGGGAAGGGAAAAATGGGAAAATGGGAAGGAAAGAAACATGCCTAGATTTCTGACTGGGGGGGAAAGTCCATTCATTTTGTCCCAGTGTTGCTGTTTGGGATCCCTTGTAGTTCTGTCTCCTCTGGAGTTTCAGGACACTCACATTGGGAGTTTTCTCTTGATCAACTTTAAAAATTCCTTGGAGCCAGCGGGTCATTTGTGCTCTTGGCACTTTGTTGCAATATGATGCAGGAAATGGAGTAAAAAACCTTTGTTTTACCATTCCTTTGCAGACTTGGGAAACTCGCTACATGCTCTTACTGTGGCTGTCCATGATATGCCTGATTCCTTTTGACCTGGCTCGTTTTGATGGAAACCTCGTTTCAATGGAAGGGCAGGCTCGGCAGCCAACGATGGATCGCATCCTGGAAATAGCAAAGGTAAGGAAAACACATCCTGTAATGCTTTCAGACCTGGGATATTTGGCTTAATCTTTCAGTATGTGATAAATAATAATATATTCTCTATAGTCTTCAGTGATGTTCTTTTCTGCATATTATTTAAGCCCATATTTTTGTGTCTAATCTGTAAGGAATTTTTTCGTACTTCTGGATCTTCAGTCTATTCTTCGCTGCTTTAGAGTCAAGTGAGACTGGGACTTGTTTCCCCTGATGTAATAAGCTATTTTATCTGAGGTGAACCCCTGCCTTTGAATATGTTAGAGGCTTTCAACATTTGAAAGTGCCAGAGAGCTTCTTCTGAAAGCCGAATCTGAGGATTTCTACAGGAAATCAGCGTTTGATCAGAGCGAGCAACTTTGGAAGCTGTGACTGCATGAAGATTTTTCAACAAATATGTAAAGTTCTAGTGGGTGTCAGCCCAGGTGGCTGACTTGTCTGTCATGCCTTTGAGATAAAAGTAAACCACCTCTATCCCCACAGGTACCCCAACAGCTCAGGCTTTTGACACGTGCAGCACTAAGGGGCTTATTGCTTACAGGGCAATGTGTCTGTGAGTTAAGGCTTCAGTAAACAAACCTTCAGTAACAAACCTCCTTTGAAAGGCACACGAAGGGAGATTCTGCCTCAGATACAGTTTGTTAAATGGGAAAATTAACTTTTTACTATCTTAAACTCAGTTTGTAATATAATAATGACATCATGTATGTTATCTTCATAATATTTGTCATTGTGAGTATTCAGTAGTGTATTATGTACACAGTTGTTACACAGTTGGTATTCTAGCTCCATGTATGAATTCTTTACAGTCAGTTTTCTTTTCCCTTTAGTGTTACCTGGTTGTCAGTGACAAGGCTCGGGATGCAGCTGCTGTGCTGGTATCCAAGTAAGTCTCTTTTGTGCATCTTGACAGAGAGGAAGGGGCTGGCTCCCCTTCCTGCTGTTGTATCTTAATCTGACATGACAGCGTTTGGAGGGCTGGAAGTTGCCAGCTGTCTGTAGGATATTACAGTTGCTTGAATTGGATCCAGTAGTGTTTTTTGGGAATAGTTTCCTTTGCACATGAAAATAAATTACAGAGCCCATAAGCAGGGATAGGACACACATATCTCTTGTTTCAGTATCTATTCCAGTCCACCTTCCTGCACATTCTAGTGGAAGAGGCCTTTAGTCGGCTCAGGTTGTGACTGATGGGGGTTTTCTTTTCTTTTTCCTTTTTAAAGCAAAGTCCCGACTCTGCACTGCAGCCTGTGCTCAGCAGGGGGCGCTGCCCGCGCAGCTTCGGCGCTGTCGCTGGAGGGGCAGCGGCTCCCGAGGGACACGGGGACAGGGGGACAGAGGGACAAGGGGACAGAGAGACAGAGGGACAAGGGGATGGGGACAGAGGGACACGGGGACAGAGGGACAGAGGGACAAGGGGATAGGGACAGAGGGACAAGGGGATGGGGGCTGAGGGACAAGGGGATGGGGACAGAGGGACAAGGGGACAGAAGGACACGGGGACAGAGGGACAGAGGGACAAGGGGATAGGGACAGAGGGACAAGGGGATGGGGACAGAGGGACATGGGGACAGAGGGACACGGGGACCGAGGGACAGAGGGACAAGGGGATGGGGGCTGAGGGACAGAGGGACAAGGGGATGGGGACAGAGGGACACGGGGACCGAGGGACAGAGGGACAAGGGGATGGGGGCTGAGGGACAGAGGGACAAGGGGATGGGGACAGAGGGACACGGGGACCGAGGGACAGAGGGACAGAGGGACAAGGGGATGGGGGCTGAGGGACAAGGGGATGGGGACAGAGGGACACGGGGACAGAGGGACAGAGGGACAAGGGGATAGGGACAGAGGGACAAGGGGATGGGGGCTGAGGGACAGAGGGACAAGGGGATGGGGACGGAGGGACAAGGGGACAGAGGGACACGGGGACAGGGGGACAGAGGGACAAGGGGATAGGGACAGAGGGACAAGGGGATGGGGGCTGAGGGACAGAGGGACAAGGGGATGGGGACGGAGGGACAAGGGGACAGAGGGACACGGGGACAGGGGGACAGAGGGACACGGGGACAGGGGGACAGAGGGACAGAGGGACAAGGGGATGAGGGCTGAGGGACAGAGGGACAAGGGGACAGAGGGACAGAGGGACAAGGGGATGGGGACAGGGACAAGGGGATGGAGACAGAGGGACAAGGGGACATGGGGACGGAGGGACATGGGGATGGGGGCTGAGGGACAGAGGGACAAGGGGATGGGGGCTGAGGGACAAGGGGATGGGGACAGAGGAACACGGGGACAAGGGGGCAGAGGGACATGGGGATGAGGGCTGAGGGACATGGGGACATGGGGACTGAGGGACAAGGGGATGGGGACTGAGGGACATGGGGACATGGGGACTGAGGGACAAGGGGATGGGGACTGAGGGACAAGGGGACATGGGGACTGAGGGACAAGGGGATGGGGACAGAGGGACATGGGAACATCAGCACCAGGGGCCTGGGAACACCGGGACAGTGGGACACAGGGACAACAGGACACAGAGACACAGGGACATGGGGAGAGGGGGGCAGTGGGTTTGGGAGAGTCACAGCCACACCGCCTGTGTTCATGTTCTCTGGGTTAAGATGCACTGAATTTATGGGATTAATCAAAATAGTTGTTAAATACAACATTTAGTAGAGCACGCCTTGTATTGTCTTTTTAGGAGGTAACTGTCTGTGTACTTATTTTAAATTTATTCTGAGCTTCACTCACAGGACTCAAGGCTTTAGGAATTTATGTTTAGTGAGTATAATGCTATGGGTCTGAAGCTGATGGCAAATCAAACACTTTTTTGGTTCAGAATGTACAGTGTCATGCAGAAAATTCATGAAGGACTTGAGACCAGACTCACAGTTCTCTGCTGACTCATCTTGTGCTTTTCTGGTTTATTCTGAAATATATCAGAGCAAAATTCAAATGACTGCATGAATTATTTGTGCAGTCTTGAATAAACAGTCTTGCCTGTTACATACTTACTTCCATGTAACAGAAAGTAGGTTTGTCTCCTTATCCTTTCCTGTGCGGGTGGTGAGGCCCTGGCACAGGTTGCCCAGAGCAGCTGTGGCTGCCTCATCCCTGGAAGTGTCTCCAGGCTGGGTGGAGCTTGGAGCAACCTGGGCTCCAAGGAAGGTGTCCCTGCCCTGGATGAGCTTTAAGATCCTTTTCTACCCAAACCATTCTATGATTCTATAATTCTATGATCCTAATTAGTTCTTGTAGTAATTTTGGACTCAATAATTAGGAATTGCTTTTTATGTATGTGTAATCTGCCTTGTCACAGATTGACAGTACCAGAGGATTTGAGATGATGGTGTGACACAAATGAATTATTCTTGAGCATTCATATAGGCCTTCTTCATTTCCTAAAATCCCAGGAAATACCCAAATTAACCAAGAGCAATAGATTCTTGAAGTATTTGGAAGCCTTCTCAAGCAAGGGTGACAGTAATTAAAAAAGATTCTTTCATCACATTATGCTTAATTGAATTTGCACTTCAGTTGTACTCCAGAGTGTCTGTAAAACTAAATTTTGAGTGGAAGCTTACATACAGTAACTTAATTGATTGCAGCATTGATTGCAGCAGAGCTTTGTGCTCATGCAGTGCTCAGCCCTGGGTTTCAGGGGGATTTCACCAGTGCCCTGCATCCTGACACTGGATCCTATGCAAGCACCTTGTTGTTTTATGTTCTCTTTACGTCTGTTTATTGGCTGAATTAATTTTAATTAGGAGTATATGTTCAGAACAAATATGGTGATAGAATACACTAAGCTAGTTCTAGTACCACGTGTGCAAGGCTATAATGGTACTGTATAGTGGACTTATAATTATTTAGTTTATATGAAAACACCATTTTCAAAATAGTCTGGTGATTAAAACACCAGAAATTAGAAGGCTGGCTCCAAGGCCTTTGCCTGTTTTCACATCCCCAAAGCCAGTTCTGAGCAGAGTCATTCTGAGATGAGGTCTCTGTGCCCTGTTCCTGGAGCTGGACTGTTGCTTGGGTGGGCAGGAGCACAACGGTCCTGGGACAGATGGAGAGATAAGATACAGAAGTCTGACTCTGTGGAACGCTCTGGGAAGGTCCCTGGGGAGGAAGAGAAAGTTTGGGTCCTGGTTCATGCTCCAAGGAGTTCATGAATTTCAAGTGAAGTTTAGAAACATCAGGATTCAAGATTTCCTGTTTTCCACAGTAAGCTGCTTCTCATAGGGCAGAGGAGCTGGAGTATATTTCATGAATTCTCCTTTCTGCCTGCTCAGTGAGTGGTTGCAGTAGGAGGAGATGAGGCGGATCTTTATCCTGCTCGTAGTGTGGAGGTTAGGGCACTCCTCTGGGAAAGAAAGATTTAAACTCCTTGGGGCTGAGGAAGGGTCTAGGAACCAGCTCAGCCACTTCACAGGTCACTTCTCTCACGCGCACCCTTGGGCCAAAGGCGGCTTCATCCTTCAACCCAGAACAACCCTCCTGCACTCACCCCAAGTCCTCATTGTTCTGCTGCTGAGCACCACAGGGACTGGCTGGGAAGCCAATCCATCCCATCAGCTCACTGTTGACGTGTTCTCTGTATTTAATATACTTAATACTCCATCAGTCAGCTCTCGGTGCTGTTCCCCTGTTATCTGTCGGTGTAGGAAGGAACCAGATCCTGGCTCTGGGGCACATCCTCTTTTGAGTTCCATGAGTTGTGCTGGATGGGCTTCCCCATGTGCCTTGTTTCCACTGGGTGTGTTAAAAACAAATGTAGTCTGAATCTCTGCTGGAAGAGGACCCTGGTTTGTAGGTGCCAAGGCACTGAAGTGATGCCCTGACTGCAGTGTGGCTGGTTAGGGGAGGGCTGAGAATAGTTTTATGGTAGTTTAGCCATGAAAAGCCTCTTTTCCCTTTTCTAAGATGGCTAAAAACATCTCTTGACCCATTTAGTGTGCTAAATAACACACTAAAATAAATAAATATTTGACCTTTTCAAATATCTGAAACCCCAGATCTAGCTCTGCTGGTTGCTTGTTCTGGGCCTGGCTGCAGACAGACAGTGCAAAAGGGACCCAGTGCTGATTTCCACTGATTTTCAGATTTGTGGAGTGGCTGTTCTTGGTAAGAGAGGTCAAGAATCCTCCTATTTGTTTCAGCTTTTCCCTAATTCTAATGGAAATAATTTCTTAAAGGCTTTGGAGGTTTTGTTGCTTTACAATTAAGATAAGAAATTTTTAGAACCCAAGTTTTTAGCTGGGTTTGAAATGAAGGCGAAGTTCCAGGTCAGAGCCTTGCTCAGAAACAATGGGCTAAACATGGACTAAAAAATGTGCTAAACATAGGATGGTTTGGAGTGTTCCCACCCTCAGTGATTTGGGGAAATTCGCATTGAAGAATCATTTCCAGGAACTACAACCAGTTCGGATAGAAGGAAAAATTGTTTTTCATTGGGTATCACAAAGTGAATGGCTACAGTGTTTTCTTTTTTTTTCTGTGACAGGTTTATTGTCCGCCCTGACGTCAGGCAAAGCAGGATGGCAGATTTCCTGGACTGGGTGCTCTCCATGTTATCCAAATCCTCGTCCCAGACCATGGAGGGCACTGTCATTCTGAACGGCATGCTCCAGGCCCTGGTAAATACTGGTTTTCCCTTAAAAGATAGAGAGTTGGGTTTATGGCCATACTATACTGCTGCAGGAGGCCTTTGATAGTAAATGCACAGAGGCTTCCTGGCAATAGAGAAAGGGAGAATTTCCTCCACAGCAGTTTAGACAGGGTAACTTCCCATGCACATATGTTTTCTTTAAGTATTTTTGTCATCTCCAAATGAAAGCAAAGTTGCCAGTATAGATGCTCATAAATAACTCTGAAAATAGCAGTCATTTCAGTAAGTTTGGGTTTGTTTGCTAATCTGAATGAATTTTTTGTTTAATGCCCTTTTCTTGTGAGTTGATAGTGGTGTATGACTCAAAAGAGCTGAATTCTTAGTTTGGGTTTTAAAATGTACATACTACACATGGGAAAAAATCTGCAGTACCTGAACCTCTTTTCCAGGGCACTGCTCCTGTTGTACGTCCTAAGGAGGTCTATTTATAAAAGCTTTGTTGTAATTTTACACCCTTAAAAGTGTTGGTGTGTGTTTTGAAATCCTGGGGTACAGTTCTGCACCAATTTCGATGTCCAAATGTATTTGGGTGGAATGGAGGCGTTTGCGTGGGTGGAGTTGTTGTTCCTTCTTGGTTTGGTTGTTGACCGAGGCAGTGCAGGCGAAGGCAGATCACGAGCCCTTGTGCAGTCTTTGCAGTTGCACAGCTTTGAGGATTTGCTGGTGTTTGTACAAGTTTTGATAATTTGCATAAAATTGCTACTCTTTTTAACCAGTCGCTAAGAGGACTTGTGTGCAGTGTGGTACTAAACATCAAAGCAAAGGTCTGGAGCAAGTGTGCGGGCTGTGGGGTTTTTTTGGTTGTTTCTTTTTCTTCTCGAGCTCTCCCAAATCAGAAGACAGAAGAAATTATCTATATTTAGAATAACTGAGGACCTGCTGCTCAACCAGGAGGAAGCGTTATTTGTGTGCATTGCAGCGTTTCAAAAGACAGAATGAGGTTTCATCATTTTATTGTCAGATCTGGAAAGGGAGACTGACTGTTTGCCATTCCCGGGGCATGATGAGACCTGCAGGATGTATAATGCATTAGTGTTTTGTCATAATTCCTTTGAGTTTGGCTTTGGCTCCATCCACCTGTTCATTAGTGCGCACTAAGCGAAACAGGTGAATACTCAACAAGTAGAATCGAAACCAGAATGTGATACAATAGACCTGGGAGCAGAGCTGCTGCCTTGCTTTTGTGTGATTTTTTTTTTTTTTTTCCCCCCCTCTTCACAGCTCATAACTCCTGTTCCCGTTGGTAGATATGAGCAGACTTGTAAAGCCTTTTCTTGCATTTAGTCTTCCATTTCTCCTTTCAGGCACTACAATGAATTGTATCATTAGGGAGTAAAGGTTTTCAGATTGCAATGTGTGCAGGTATGTGTGCATGTACATGCTTAAGGGGAGCAGGAAATACTTATTTCAAGAGCTAAATGTTATAATATTATATTTATATAATTATATGTATTCTTAATATTTTAATATTAAGAATCTCATATCACACTTATAGCAACATTATGCTGTTAAACCAAAAATATCAGCTGAAAATAAGTGTTTAAAATAAGTAAACACTTCCCTTAAATATGCAAGATTCTAACTTTATATATTTATTCCATAAATAAATATATTTGAACATAACAAGTGATCACTGAATGTGTAAAGCAGAGCACATCCTCTTGAGGGATAACTAAAAGTTGTGTCAACAAGCTTCAGAATTCTTTGCCCTTGGACTCCTCCAGCACTTTGTTACTTTAAGAGTCAAACTGCAGCTGCTTGGCCATGTCTCTGAACGAGAAGGAGAAAAAAGACCATTTTTCAGTTTCTGGTTAATGCAGCAAGGTGGGTTTTGGGATTGTGACAGGTTTTGGGAATGATGCAACCCACCAGAGTGGGGATAAAAACTCTCTCCACGTCGGAGCACAGTGGCACTGCCCCGAACAGGGTGGGTTTTGGTTGGGTCATGATTTTGTGCCACTAATGGTCTGCATTTACTGAACGGCTCCGAGCGAGGTTGGCATGGAAAAATTGCTCAGAAAAGACACGAAACTCCTGCATTTCAATGAACTGAAACTGCAAGTCAGGGACGCAGTGAGTAGTTGGCCGTGGCTGCACTTTGATCTGCCTCTTCGTGGCCGTGAGCCTGGGTGATCAGGTGTGTGCTGCTGTTTCATCTCACTCAGCGTTCTGTGCAGAACGAGTCCGGCTGTTCCGCGGCTCCTGTCGGAACACGCACCCAGCGTTGCATATTGTAATTCCACTGGGGCCTTTGGCTTTCTGTTCCCTTCCACCTGTCATCAGTAACTCACCATTTCCCAACTGGGGGGCACCAGCAGCCACCTCTGCTGACACTATTTCAAATTTGCTGTTTCAAACTGCCCTCCTTTGTTGAAACCCATGTTGCAGTATGGAATTTAATTCTCTTTCGTGCTCCTATTCTTTGGCATTTGAAGGACTGAAAATGTTGGATTATTAAGAAATTGCTACTTTTTTATAACATTTGTTTACTTGAAGGAGACTTCTAACCTGTTTCAAGAATCTGCATTTTAAATTCTCTTGGTCTGGAGGTTTGCTTTTAAACCTGCCATTATATCAAACAGCTTTTTAGTTATCGCTGCAGGGCGCAGCACTCCCAGTTCTTGCGTGACAGAGATGTCATCACGTTGAGGTAGCCTTGGGCATTGAAACTTATTAAACCTTATTTGTTTTATAAGTGATTCAGTATACAAGTGTGAGTAATAATTAAAAAAAATAAAACGCCCTACACAGTGATCTGATGAAATTTCAGAGTCTTAAGAACGAGGCATTTCCCTGAGCTGTCTCTAATGCAAAGGTTATTTAGCAATAGCTACATGCTTATGTAAATTTGGCTCCAGGGAAGAAAGAACTCTCTAACTCCATTCTTTCAGACCCAGAGGCACAAAAATAGACTATTTCCAAATAGAATGTTTCCCAAGTCTTTGTATTTTTGGCATTCTCAAAGAATTGGCTGTATTAGGATTGTCTATTGGCGTTATTTTTTTAAAAAGGGGTTGTTGCTTAGTGGTTTGGTGATAAAGGTGTAGGACAAGCAGTGTTGGTGAGAGGTACAGATGTTCTTGTGTCTGCAGGTACCAAGCTGCTTTCTGCTCATGCCCTTTCTCTCCTGAGTGTCACAGAGTATTTGTTCTAATGTGGCCTTGTCTGATACCGCTGAGTTTTTTTACTTCTCACCAGAAGTTTTGTGGTTCATTCAAGGTTCAGAAGTTCTGTTATCATAAAGCTGTTGCTTTTTCTTGTTAGGGTGTAGTACTATCTCAAGCTGCTAAATTTTTTTTCCTTCTGAGTATTTAAAATCTGTGTGTTTCGGTAATCTCAAGATGGAAAGGAGATACTCTGTCAGCTCTCCATGTGTTAGTCTAAATGTTTCAGATGTTCAGCTGATAAATAACTGGGATCACATGAAAGCTGCCATCACTGTGTTGGTGTCTGTCAGCATACGTGTCATGTTGATGCTCAACGCCCAAACACGTGTGGCCCTCAGCAGGAGTGCTGCTTGTGTGGAGACACACTGAGAACAAGGCCTTTAACTAACCCATTTTACCATCAGCTGCACGAAGAATGCATTAAATATTCCCTGCTTCCAAGTGAACTTAGGTTCTGCCAGCATGTTCTCCTTTCCTG